>NC_043964.1:6515101-6685101 GCF_902148855.1 Sphaeramia orbicularis
AATTGGTGGAAAATACAGTTCTTCATCTTTTCATGGTCATCACATATGACCATATTTGGACATTCAGAGACTCCGTAGTTATCGTGGAAACACCATCATCTTCTACAACATTGATTCACCAGTAAAACCCATGGAGTTGGAGTATTTCAGGGGGTTCTCCGCTGTAAAAAGTCTATTTCAGGGGGAACTCCGCTGTAGAAAGTTTATGTCAGGGGGCACTCCGCTGTAAAAGGTTTTTTTCAGGGGGTACTCCACTGTAAAAAGTTTATGTCGGGGAACTCCGCTGTAGAAAGTTTATTTCAGGGGGTACTCCGCTGTAAAAAGTCTATTTCAGGGGGTAGCCCACTGTATAAAGTCTACTTCAGGGGGTACTCTGCTGTAAAAAGTCTATTTCAGGGGGCACTCTACTATAACAAGTATATTTCAGTGGGTACTCCACTGTAAAAACTCTATTTCAGGGGGTAGTCCACCATAAAAGTTTATTTTAGGGGGTACTCTGCTGTAAAAATTCTATTTCAGGGGTACTCTGCTGTAAAAAAATATTTCAGCTGGTACTCCACTGTAGAAAATGTATTTCAGGGGGTACTCCACTGTAGAAAGTCTATTTCAGGGGTACTCCGCTGTAAAAAGTCTATTTCAGGGGTACTCCGCTGTAAAAAGTCTATTTTAGGGGGTACTCCAGGGTACTCTGCTGTAAAAAGTCTATTTCAGGGGTTCTCCACTGTAAAAAAGTCCATTTCAGGGGGTACTCTGCTGTAAAAAGTCTATTTCAGCGAGTACTGCGCTGTAGAAAGTTTATTTCAGGGGGTACTCCGCTGTAAAAAGTCTATTTCAGGGGGTAGCCCACTGTATAAAGTCTACTTCAGGGGGTACTCTGCTGTAAAAAGTCTATTTCAGGGGGCACTCTACTATAACAAGTATATTTCAGTGGGTACTCCACTGTAAAAACTCTATTTCAGGGGGTAGTCCACCATAAAAAGTTTATTTTAGGGGGTACTCCGCTGTAAAAATTCTATTTCAGGGGGTACTCTGCTGTAAAAAAATATTTCAGCTGGTACTCCACTGTAGAAAATGTATTTCAGGGGGTACTCCACTGTAGAAAGTCTATTTCAGGGGTACTCCGCTGTAAAAAGTCTATTTTAGGGGGTACTCCAGGGTACTCTGCTGTAAAAAGTCTATTTCAGGGGTTCTCCACTGTAAAAAAAAGTCCATTTCAGGGGGTACTCTGCTGTAAAAAGTCTATTTCAGCGAGTACTGCGCTGTAAAAAGTTTATTTCAGGGGGTACTCCACTGTAAAAAGTCTATTTCAGGGGGTACTCCACTGTAGAAAGTCTTTTTCAGGGGTTCTTTACTGTAAAAATTCTATTTCAGGTGGTACTCCAGTGTACAAAGTCTATTTCAGGGGGTACTCCGCTGTAAAAGAATATTTCAGCTGGTACTCCACTGTAGAAAATGTATTTCAGGGGGTACTCTGCTGTAGAAAGTCTATTTCAGGGGGTTCTCCACTGTAAAAAATCTATTTCAGGGGGTTCTCCGCTGTAAAAAGTCTATTTCAGGGGGTTCTCCACTGTAAAAAGTGTGACAACCACAGTCTTAGTGGATCAGCAGGTTTTAAACAGTTCCATCAGGTGTTGGTTTTGGTCGCTGGTGGATGTTGGGGTCTTCAAGTGTTCAATATTTGCCGTATGAACTCAAATACATATATGACCCATATATGGTCACTGTAGTGGTTTTTTCATCCCATAATAGTCGAGGCTAATGCTGACAGAGTTGCTGCAGTTGCATAGTTTAACGCAGACCATTACCTGGGTCTACAGGAGCCAGCGGGACCACCAGGACTCCCATTAGACCCAGTCCAGGCGTCCTGGGGGGGTCCCCGGGGACACGTTCGTCTCCGAATATCGACTGTAACGGTGACAAATGTGTTGTTAGAGTCCAGCCCTTTTACCGCCTCCGTTGTGCTTTTGTGTACGAGGTCGGTTCATTAGTGGAATTCCTTCCGCGCTTTGGACAAACGTGCTAATGCCGCAAGAACCGAAAGGAACCAATTTACTTTAACAATGTGCCGGGGCCTTAATCCGAGGCTCTGGAGCTCATCAGTGAAACGGATGACTGCGAATACGGAGCCCATGAATCTTTAACCGCCGCTGCTCCGTTAGCTGCTGTTTTTTTTTTTTTTTTTGGCACCCAGTTGTAGAAGTAGTTTCGCTGGCGGTGCTAAAATCCAAAGTAGGAGCCGGGCTGGTGGAGTTAATCCCTGACTCTGTGCTCAGTCATCTGGGTCGGAGCTCGGCAGGTGATTCGCTGGCGTGAGCACATGTTGATATTTCAATCCCAAACGCTCGCCGTGGCCCCTCCCCTTTCCCAGTGCCCCCCCCCCCCCACTGGTACCTGAGTCCTCTACAGAGTGCTTCTGGTAAGTGGCGTCCCGTCTTGGTGGGCAGGTTCTACACCCCCGGTCCTCCTTCCTGTCCTAGTTAACGGAGGTATTTTAAGACTTCCCACTCGGGTTCGTTTGCCCTCGTCTCCTTTTCAAGTTCGGCCTTTTTTTTTTTTTTTTTCTTCCTGGAGCATCCTTTAGTGTCAGAGCGAAGAAAGAACCCCATGATAATTATTACAGATCATCTGCTGCAGAGAACCTAGACCTACAAACGGTGTTAGTTCAGAGGTCTGTCCACTCATTAACCCTTTAACACCCACAGCTGCTTCAGTGTCAGTTCACTCATGAATTATTGTCTATATTTAACCTTTATTAACTGATTTATTAACATTTATTATAATAATATCTTCTGTATTTTATGTCAAATTCAGGTAGTTTCCTACACAGTAAAAAATGCAGTGTCAAGATTTCAGAGTCAAACTATTTTAAACTACACTCTAAGAAATGATATACTGGCTCAATGTTAGAAAAAAAAATTGCGGTAACAGTTTGCATAGATCTTTTAAATTTATTTTATGATATTTCAACTTGGCCATAAAAAACTTCTCTACTCAGACAAACTCTACTACTTAAGTACAAACAACAGATTTACTTTGTACTCTATGAGCTGAATTAAACTGAACCAACTTAATGACGAAGGATGAAGAACTTTGACAATTTATTAAAGGAATTACTAACTTGTTAGACACGTTTGTGTTATGTTTTTGTTTGTTCAAAAATAATAATATTTGAGCATTGAGACCTGATGTAAACTCTGTCCCTTTTGTAGCAATAATACACATATTCAAAAACAAAAGTAAACTATCTGTTCCATAACAATAATGCACAAAAATAAACTGTCCATTTCTGAGCAGTAAAATACTTATCAAAAATCAACTATGTCCAATTCATACCAAAAATACCCATATATATACATACATACATACATACATACATATATACATATATACATACATACATACATATATATGTGTGTGTGTGTGTGTGTGTATATCTATCTATCTATCTATCTATCTATACATATAGATATATATATATATATATATATATATACTCTGTCCATTTCATGACAATAATACCCATACAAAATTGTAATCAAATCCTTGTTACCACAGAATTTTATTAAAATAACCTTAAATCATAAACTCCTGAGGGTTTCACCTGCTGTATTTTAATATCGTTTATCATGGAATGATATAAATATAGTATAAATATTTGAGAACAGACACCTGATGGATCAAATATGATACAAAATTCAAACTCATACATGGAAATGGATACAGAAGGACCAGTAAAGGCTCCAGTTTCAAAGAACTGGAATTTTCTGTCAAAAATTAAATGGTTCAGACTTTACAGGGTAAATTTTAATTGTGTAAAAACTACTCTATTTAATTATACTAACTTATTCTTTAACGTTTATTCAACTCAAAACTGTCCATGCAAATTGTTACCTTATTTTTCGAAGTAGGCCTCACTTATTTCTGTACGTCAGAACAAATTACACAGTGAAATTCCAGTTGTATGATCCAACTGTTTACTAGAACACCATGCATTTGCACTGGCAGAGCTGACTGCACACTGATTCAGATTCAGAAAACTTTATTTATACCATACGGGTAATTCGTTTGTAGCTTACCACAGACTGATATAGAAAAAAGTCTGAAGTCTATCAGAATTCAGACTTTTTTCTCAGAATAATAATAAAAAAATATATATTGGACTTTAATTTTAATTTTTTTTTCCCAGTGGCCCTAATCCTCTACTGTAAAATACAGAGGATAATATTAGAATAAGTGCTGATTAATGACTTGTTAAGGTTAAATGTTGCCATAAAATCAGCTGTAGGTCTTTAAGTGTTAAATTAAAGCAGTGAAAGTGAACATTGTGCTCATCCATTCATAGTTTTTCTATATTATTTCAGGGTTTTTTTCTCAGATTTGAAGCCAGTTTTCATGTTTTCCTCTCATTTTTGTGGGTTTTTCCAGGTTTTTCTTCTTCCTCCGTCAGTTTAAAGTATAAATACATGAAGTGAACATCGACCCGCTGCTGTGAACGGTTGGAGTTCATGTAAATTCAGCCTCGGTTTAATCTTTTTAATGACCCGACGCCTGTTAATACTAATGAATTCATCACATGTTTTATCAGCAGTAATTCTGCATCAGTGTCTGTTGGCAACGTTAGGGAGAAGATAATGATTTATTTCAACGCTGGTGTTAACGTGTCGACACGACGAGATAAAATAAAGAATCTGAAAGAGGAAATTATGACTCAAAGCAAAGCTGATTAAAACGTTCAACTGACTAATTATTTCACGGGATTAAAGCAGTCGGATGCATTCATTCTGTTCAGTTCAGCCTGTTTTCACATGTTTTCATCCTGCAAAATGGAATATTTTAGTTTTTAATCTCAAACATTAAGTTGCATAGATTAAAAAAAGGGTTTTCCGTGGTTTAAAAGGGTTTTCTGCATCTTTATTACATTTATAGTTCTGAGTGATACAGCTAATATGTTTCTGTATTAGGAAAAATATGTGTAAAAACAAAAAAGATTGTCACTTTTTTATGGTTTATTGAACTTTTTAGCAAATGACATGGCAAAAAAAATGACATAAAAAACATAAACTGAAAAAAACAATCAACAAAATGACAAAAATAGTCAAGGAATTTAGCAATCATGACCATAAAAATGAACAAATAGTGGAGAAAATTAATGAAAATGATGGAACATTAACATAATGTGTAGCAAAAATCTGAACAAATAACTAAAATAATAAAGAAAAAAGCAACAGATGTGAACAAAATAATCAAGTAAATGAGCAAAAGTGGACATAAAGTAATGAATAAAATTAAGCAAAATCATCCAGAAAATGGAGTGATACATGAGAGGGCAGGAGTATTCAACAAAATGATAAAATAATCAAGGAAAAGAGCAATAATGAACATAAAAAAAAGCAAAAAATATACAAAAATCGATTAGGGTTAGCGGTTAGAGTTAGCAATTAGCGGTTATGGTTAGGTTTAGGGTTAGCGGTTAGGTTTAGGATTAGTGGTTAGCGGTTAGGGTTAGCAATTAGCGGTTAGGGTTAGGTTTAGGGTTAGCGGTTAGGTTTAGGATTAGTGGTTAGCGGTTAGGGTTAGCGATTAGCGGTAAGGGTTAGGTTTAGGGTTAGCGGTTAAGTTTAGGATTAGTGGTTAGCGGTTAGGGTTAGCGATTAGCGGTAAGGGTTAGGTTTAGGGTTAGCGGTTAAGTTTAGGATTAATGGTTAGCGGTTAGGGTTAGCGATTAGCGGTAAGGGTTAGGTTTAGGGTTAGCGGTTAGGTTTAGGATTACTGGTTAGCGGTTAGGGTTAGTGATTAGCGGTAAGGGTTAGTGGTTAGGTTTAGGCACTAGGTTTAGGGTTACGGCAAGCGGTTAGGATTAGCGGTTATGGATATGTGAACCAGAGACCTTGGCGTATGTTGACATGTGATCAAATGGCATTAAACAATGCGCAAAAGGATGAAAATGCGCACGTATAACACGACAAATGCCATAAGAACTACATGTCATACAAGGTGATTTCATGAGCTCAGCCTCTGTTAGCGGAGGCTCGAGGGCGTACGGGTTCGTGTTTTCTTTCCGTCCAGTCTTCACTCGTTCACCTGCAGATCGCCACTGTTCATTTAAACTCAGTCTCTTGTTCGTGCGCGATCCTCGACGTCCTCTGTTTTGACAACCCCGTTACCGAGGGGACAGCCAATCCCAGCCCTGGTTTCGGTCCTGCGACGCCCAGCAGGATTCAATCTACAGCCTCGAAACCCGCCAACACGTGCTGATGCGTCTGGCGCCCGGCGTTGAAGGTGGGAAAAGCCAGCGCTCCCAGGCCTCGTTAGTGCATCAGTGTGTCTGCGGAGACGAGCAGGTTGTTCTGCCGTCACCGAGGTGTGTTTTCATCTGTCAGGTCCATTTCTGCTTTTGTCTTTTTTATAACAGTGATAAAAACAGACGCCGCGTCCCTTTAAATAAAACCACATGTTCATATAAAACCTGTCACTGGGTTGGAATGAGTTTAACCTTAACAGGAGAATGGCAGACGATGATAGCGGACGATAAAACCACCGAAGAAGAAACAAAATATGAAAACAAGAGTAACCCTCAAAGACCGAAACATCCGTCATTCATATGTGTAAACGGTTTAATATCTGTTGATCCATGAATCCTATTAATAAATGTCAATAAGTGATGTAAAATACAGATGTGCTTTTTTCTAATAGAACAAAAAAAAAACATGTTTAAACTGATAAAATGAACCATTTTAAGGAAGAATGAGAATGAAATGTACAAAATGTTTGTAAAATACGAAAAAATGAACCAAAATACAGGAAATGTGGTAGAAATGTGAACAAAAATGTATAAAACGAGGAGGAAAAAAGGAAAATACTTGAAAAATGAGCAGAGTTCATTGTTTCATAACATTCAGAACATGTATTTATTCTGTTAACCCTTAAAAAAAAACTACTGAACTAAACAGGTTAATACCTGTTGATCCATTAATCCGATTAATAAATGTAAATAATTTGTGTAAAATACAGATTTGTTTTTTCTAATAAAACAAAAAAACACATGTTTTAACTGATAAACTGGACACTTTTAAGGAAGAATGAGAGTAAAATGAACAAAATACTCGTAAGATTAGGAAAAAATGAACCAAAAAAAAAAAAAAAAACACATCAAAGTGCACAAATATGTATAAAATGAGTACAAAATGAGTAAAGTATGAGAAGAGTTTATAGTTTCATAACATGCAGAACCTGTGTTTATTCTGTTAACCCTTAAAAACAAGAAAACTACTGAACTAAATGGTTTAATACCTGTTGATCCATTAATTTTGACAATACATGCCTATAATTGGTGTAAAACAGATTTGTTTTTCCAACAGAACAAAAGTGTTTAAACTGAGAAAATGGACCTTTTTAAGGAAGAAAGACAATAAAATGTACAACATACTCATAAACGGAGAAAAATTAACCAAAAACACTTGAAATGTGCTAGAAATGTGAACAAATACGTAAATTGATGGGGAAAAAGGAAAATACTTCAAAAAATAAGCAGAGTTTATAGTTTCATCACATCCAGAACCTGTATTTATTCTGTTAACCCTTAAAAAAAAACCCAAAAAACTACTGAACTCAACTGTTTAATACCTGTTAAAATGTACAAAAAACATTTAAAATGAGGAATAAATCAACAAAAACACCAAATAAAAGTGAACAAATATGTATAAAATTAGTACAAAATGAGTAAAGTATGAGCAGAGTTGATAGTTTGATCACACCCAGAACCTGTATTTAAATGGACTGACTTTGATTGACAGGACAGTTTGATGGTTGGTCTTTGGTGAAATTCTTCCTCGTTTCCACGTCAACGCAGGTTTTCGTCTAACGTCGTCTTCTTTTAGTCTGAATATCGTGGGTTCTCCTGCTCATGGATCTAATTAAAGACACATTTGTTTGGTTTGAGGGGAAGAAGACGACTGAGGGGGGGTCAATGGCGTTGGCGGGAGGCCTCAGATGGGGGACTAAAGGGGGTGGGGCTTCATTTACCCGACACTCGAAGGCACGCCGCTGCTGCAAACAGATCAATCTCCTAAATTGCATTTTGATTGGTGCTCCACATGCCCATATGTAAATGAGCGGCCTCCTACTGCACATGCTCAGACTCACACTGACGGCCTTTTCGCTCCTGGGGTTCATGATCGTATGTGGCGTCGGAACAGCGGGACGTCTGGAACAACAGGGGTTCACAAAACAGTACCAGGAGGCCCGGTTTACCCCCAGACCTGACTAAACCTGGGCTTCAAGTGGTCTGGACTGGATCAGACCCCCATGAGATCAGTACTGATGAGTCTGACCCACAAGGATGACTGAAGTTCACTTTAACCCAGGTCTGATTCAGACTAGACCACTTTAACCCAGGTCTGATTCAGACTAGACCACTTTAACCCAGGTCTGATTCAGCCCAGACCACTTTAACCCAGGTCTGATTCAGCCCAGACCACTTTAACCCAGGTCTGATTCAGTTTAGACCACTTTAACCCAGGTCTGATTCAGTTTAGACCACTTTAACCCAGGTCTGATTCAGCCCAGACCACTTTAACCCAGGTCTGATTCAGTTTAGACCACTTTAACCCAGGTCTGATTCAGACTAGACCACTTTAACCCAGGTCTGATTCAGTTTAGACCACTTTAACCCAGGTCTGATTCAGTTTAGACCACTTTAACCCAGGTCTGATTCAGACTAGACCACTTTAACCCAGGTCTGATTCAGACTAGACCACTTTAACCCAGGTCTGAATCAGTTTAGACCACTTTAACCCAGGTCTTATCTAGACTAGACCACTTTAACCAGGTCTGAATCAGTTTAGACCACTTTAACCCAGGTCTGATTCAGTTTAGACCACTTTAACCCAGGTCTGATCTGGTCTGGGTCTAAACTAGAACTGTTTACACCAGCATCGACTCAATGCTGCAGGTCTGGGAGAGGAAAAAAGCAAACAGCGTTTTTTTTTTTTTGTTTTTTTTTTTTCCAAAGGACGGAGGTGAAGGAGCAGGAGTTACTGATTGTATTCCAAATGTCATTACAGCTGAGTGAATGTTCTCCTTTCACAGACCTCCACTCAGACCTGGACGTTCACAAATTGGTTTTACACAAAGACCAACTCACCCCAAATGGAAACAGCAACTAGAAAAAAAAAAAGCAGTTGGATATAGTGGAGTTTTTCCACAGCTGAGGTTAAATATTAAAACATGGTGGTGTCTTTAAAATACTGGCATTCATCAGTACCAGGAAAATAAGAACTTCATCTTTGTTTTAGCGTAAAAAATACGTAAAATGGCAGGAATATTTTTTTTACATTTGAGAACTGTTCTTTTAGAAAACAAAAACACAAAAACATTTAATAACAAAAAAAGATTGGTCTAGGTTGTCTTTGTTTTCGACGTCATCACTGTCGTGATCTTCATCTTCATCGTCATTGTGTTCATCGTTATCTTTGTCTTCGTTGTCGTATTTATTGTCATCGTCTTCATCGTCATCTTCATTGTCATCTTGGACGTGGTCTTCGTTGTCATCCTCATCTTCATTGTTGTCTTTGTTGTTGTTGCCGTCATCATCTTCGTCGTCCTCTTTGTCGTCGTCTTCGTCATCATCTTTATCGTCATCTTCATTGTCGTCTTGGACGTGGTCTTCGTTGTCATCTTTGTTGTCGTTGTCGTCTTCGCTGTCTTCATCATCATCTTCGTCGTCATCTTCATCATCGTCGTCTTTGTCGTCATCTTTGTCTTCATTGTTGTTTACATTGTTGTCTTCGTTGTCGTTGTTGTCTTTGTCATCATCTTCATCATCGTCTTCATCATCTTCCTCGTCTTTGTCTCCCCCGATGAAACCACTGGTCGGATTCATTTCTAGTTTAATCTTTTTCTTCTTTGGGTCAATGTCTAACATAGGTTTTTTCACAGTTTTGCGAAATTTAGAGTTTTGAATTTTTTAAATATTCTGCCTGTTCCTTTCCCTCTACTGGTCCATCTGTTGATGGTTTAGAACATGTAAATGGTTCCAGATATCAGTCTAGTTCCTATTGGTCACTGACAGAAGTCATATATGGACTGTGATTGGATGAGTTGAGTTCTCCTCCAGTGAAAGTCCCGCCTACTTCTGTAGTTACATTGATGTGCATCCAGAACCACAGAACTGGAACATAGAACAGAACCTCAAACATTCAACTGGCTCTGATGCACATAGATCAGGACATTGTCGTCTTTAAAACCCCTCCCACATGTTTACCCTCCTCCGTCTGCTTCCTCCCGTCCACCGTTGGTTCCCGTTTCAGTTTTTTTTATTGATCGCAGTCGGTCGTCGTCATTAATCCCACCCGTGAATCTTGGTTTCCTTGTAGTGAAAAACAAAAACACAAAAACCGTAACAGGATCGGACTTAATTTCTTTTCTACCTGCGTCGAGTCGGATCATATTTCAAGGCGAACATCCAATTTCATGGATGAGGAGATGACGAGGAGCAGAAATTCTCCAGGTTATAACGAGAACGCCACCTTTCCGCGGCAAGCCTCCCCTGCTGTTGTATAATTAGTCGTCAGCGGCATTGTCGTGGCGACGGGGGGGCGCCGTCGAGCTCCGGGTCGACAACCAACAACTGTGGACTCACAGAGAGAACAAAAAGACAGACGAGTCAATTTAGCAGCTTCAGCCTGAGCTCCTGAAATGGTGGCTTTAGGTCCAGACGCTGAGAGGGAACAGAACGACCGTTAAAAGGATGAAGAACAGTTGGAGAGAAACAGAAAAAAACTGAACATGTGTCGTGAAGGAGGAAACACCGGCGGGTAGAACAGGGAGTCACCAGGAAAAACCATAAAACCATGGAGCAATGACATAATATACATATATATATATATATATATATATATATATATATATATATATATATAATGATAAAAAATGAATAGAAAACCAACAAAATAATAATGTCCACTAACCTCCGTCCACCTCTTTCCTCTAACCTCCGTCCACCTCCATCCACCTCCGTCCACCTCCGTCCACTAACCTCCATCCACCTCCATCCACCTCCGTCCACCTCTGTCCTCTAACCTCCGTCCACCTCTGTTCTCTAACCTCCGTCCACCTCCATCCACCTCCGTCCACCTCTGTCCTCTAACTTCCGTCCACCTCTGTCCTCTAACCTCCGTCCACCTCTGTCCTCTAACCTCCGTCCACCTCCATCCACCTCCGTCCACCTCTGTCCTCTAACCTCCGTCCACCTCCATCCACCTCCGTCCACCTCCGTCCACTAACCTCCATCCACCTCCATCCACCTCCGTCCACCTCTGTCCTCTAACTTCCGTCCACCTCTGTCCTCTAACCTCCGTCCACCTCTGTCCTCTAACCTCCATCCAACTTTCCCCACCTGCATCCTGGTGTCAGGCTGCAGGCTTCGTCCCGGTTCCGAGGCCCCGTCGGCCCCCGTCAGCCCCCGTCAGCCCCCGTCGGGCCCTGTGCCAGGGTTTTAATGAGCATACGCCTGCATGGCTGGTTGGAGGGCATGTTTGACAGGAGCTGCTCAGGGTGTACAAATGTTCCTCACACCTCCACCCGGAGGCTTCACACTCTGCCGATCAAACCCAGACGCAGCAGGAGAAGCAGCGCCGTAGATTCCGCCTTAAATGTATGAATAAACAATCCCCACATTGTTATGATAATGGGATCGGTGGCATCTATTTAAAAAGAGGTTTAAGCCAATTTGGTTCTTCTTGACATTTCCAACGGTCCCACTGTGCACTAATTTTAACGAGTGCTGGCATTATCACTGGAGTGTTCATCGGAGATTCGTATGAGGGCGGTCGATATCAGGGATGACGGCGCCTCATCAATTAGGCCCGAGGGCGAAGCCGCCGCCGCCGCTCTGTCTCTGCTGTTTCTGCAGCTGTTTATGGCACCGCATTAATTAGAATTAATATTATTATACTTGTAAACAATTGGTGTAAAATACAGTTCTTCATCTTTTCATAGTCATCAGATATGACCCATTTGGACGTTCAAAGGCTCCGTAGTTACCATGGAAACACCGTCATCTTCCACAACATTGATACAACATTAATCCATTAATCCTATCAATACATGTAAATAAATGGTGTAAAATACAGTTCTTCATCTTTTCATGGTCATCAGATATGACTCATTTGGACGTTCAGGGGCTAGTTACTGTGGAAACACCATCATCTTCTACAACAGTGGTTCACCAGTAAAACCCATGGAGTTGGATCAATGACAGTGGATGGACACACTGGGTTCATGTGCATTAATAAATGAACAAAAATGAATTAAAAAAATTAACAAAATAATAAATAATGTGGAAAAAATTACCAAAATTGATATGTATATATATATATATATATATATATATATATATATATATATATATATATATATATATATATATATACATATATATATATATATATAGAGAGAGAGATTGTTAGATAGATATATAGATATAGATGTATATATAGATATATAATCAGCAACATGGACACACTGGGTTTACATAAATGAACAAAAATGAATAAAAAAAACTGTACAAAATAATAAATAATGTGGGAAAAAAGACCAAAATTTATCTAAAAATGTTTTACATCAGCAACAAAATTAACAAAAACAGCCTAAACAATGACTAAAATGAACAAAAATGAATAATAAATCTACAGAATAATAAATAATGTCAACAAAATGCAGGATTTACACTGAACAATGCAAAATACAAAGGATAATATTGGAATAAATGGTGATAAATGACTTGTGCGGATCTTCTGCTGTTAGGATAGGATGTGATTTGGTTCCATTGAAACATTAAAGCTTAAAAAAAAAAAAAAAAGCTTTATTTCACAGACAGTTACATAAAGGACGAACATCCAGAAGAACATTAAACACTTATAGATAATATAATTAAAAGAATGCACCTTAAAATAGTGAATGTAAAGAAAATAGGACTTTATAGAATAAGAATACAGACTAGTTTAAGTCATAAACACCACAGTCGCCGTGGCTCCACATGCCTCTGTTAATTAGTATCTTCACACTCGATTGTTTACTTGCAGCGAACGATGATTTAATTATGTAACTTCAGATAAGGATCCAAATATTATGGATAGATAATAACCCGATCAAACGGCTCCGGCAGCAGCTCCGCTCCGTAGGACGACCATCAATCACATTTCTATGCAAATAGATGTAATTATCAGTTCTAATCATCGGGCATTTGCTCATGAAGAGACGCCGTTTGTCGCTTTAATTCAGTCCCAAAGTGGCAGAAGTGTGAAGGAGACAAAAGACACAGGGAAAAAAAAAAACAGCCGAGAAATCCACTGGGCTCCGGAAACGGCGGTGAAATAAACACCCGGAGTGTCCCGATAAAAGGCTCTGAGGACGAGCCAAAAGACGAGACGGCCGTGATACTGGGACTGGTTCGACTGCAGGACCGTCAAGGTTACAGTCGAGTCTGGAAGGAGAACAACAGCCTGTGTCTGGAGTCTGTCAGAGTTAACGGGAACAGTCGTAAAGTCTGTAGTTCAACACCGGAGTCATTTTTAAAACACAGGATTAATGAAAATAAAAAAACAAAGAAAAAGCATCAGATTCAACAGTAACAGTATAATCTGATCAGGCGCTTCAACCTGGTTGGTTGGTTGTAGGATGGTTGGTTGGTTGGCTATAAGATGGTTGGTTGTAGGATGGTTGGTTGGTTGGTTGGTTGTAGGATGGTTGTTGGTTGGTTGGTTGTAGGATGGTTGGTTGGTTGGTTGGTTGGTTGGTTGGTTGTAGGATGGTTGATTGGTTGGTTGTAGGATGGTTGGTTGGTTGGTTGGTTGGTTGGTTGTAGGATGGTTGATTGGTTGGTTGTAGGATGGTTGGTTGGTTGGTTGGTTGAAGACGCACTCAAACGTCTTACTGGATTAAAATCTCATAAATCTTTATTTTCCTGTGACTGCGTCTGTAAAGTGTAAAAAAACAAACACATTCACTGTTAATGAACTAAATGATATGTACTAATTTACTGAGTAAAACAAACTTAAGTCTTTTTTAAGAGTCAAAATGATAAAGAAAAATGAATGAATGCAGGAGAAATGCTCAAAAATAGTCATAGTTCAGTATAATATTGAGTACATCCGATTATGTGTCTTCAATATTTAGAGACACTTTTTCTTCAGTTTTCTCTGTTTTGATATAATTTACTCTGATCTTTAATAAACTACATGATCGGTGAAGTAAATAAAAGAAAATACAGGATTTACACTGAAAAATGCAAAATTCAGAGGATAATACTGATAACTGTTGATAAATAAATCACTGACTGCATTTGCAGTAAAGTGAGCTTCCTGAAGTATCTGTTGGTGCTCATTCTGTATGTGGTCGATGTTGGATTCAGATCTTCTGTTTGTCTGGTTTTCAGTGACTTTATTTCTGCTGCAGAAGTCACAAGGTCGGTCTGAAGAGGGGGGTGGGGGGGCAGCAGGCTTCGGCTTCAGCTTCTCTTGACTGGAAAAAACATGTCAGGATCTGCGACACACGATCCCAAATCGATGAAGTAGAAACAAAGATCCGGGGCCTCGGGGGCCCCTGGTGGGAAGTCATCATGGCCTCGGCCGCTCTATCTGTTCTGTCTGTGGGGGGGGGGGCTGTGACTCACACATCTGTCGGAATTTTAGATGTGACCAAAACAACAGCAGAGACATAGTGATAAATGCACTGATCAGGGAACAGTGGAATCATCTGGGTCTGAATAACATCTGTTCCAAAGTCAGTTTAATTCAGGTAAAAAAAAAAAAAAAAGTCAAATATAAAATGAAAAACAAATAACACATAGTATAGTATAGCATAACATAACATAAATAACATAGCATAACATAACATAACATAGCATAGCATAAATAACATAGCATAGCATAACATAAATAACATAGTATAGCATAGCATAACATAACATAGCATAAATAACATAGCATAGCATAACATAACATAGCATAACATAACATAGCATAAATAACATAGCATAGCATAACATAACATAGCATAAATAACATAGCATAGCATAACATAACATAGCATAGCATATAATAACATAACATAAATAACATAGCATAGCATAACATAACATAACATAATATTACATAAATAACATAGCATAGCATATAATAACATAACATAAATAACATAGCATAGCTTAACATAACATAAATAACATAGCATAGCATAACATAACATAGCATAGCATAGCATAGGATGAATAACATAGCATAGCATAACAAAACATAAATAACATAGCATAGCATAACATAACATAAATAGCATAGCATAACATAGCATAATACAAATAACATGGCATAACATAATGTAGCATAGCATAACATAGCAGAACATAGCATAAATAACATAACATCATGCAAATAATATAACATAACATAATGTAGCATAGCATAACATAGCAGAACATTACATAGCATAGCATAACATAGCTTAACACAAATAACATTGCTTAACATAACATAGCATAACATAATGTAGCATAGCATAACATAGCAGAACATAACATAGCATAGCATAAATAACATAACATCATGCAAATAACATAACATAATGTAGCTTAGTGTAACATAGCAGAACATAACATAGCATAGCATAACATAGCATAACACAACAAAGCATAACATAACGTAGCATAGCATAACATAGCAGAACATAACATAGCATAGCATAATATTTTTAACCATTTTTATAATATCATTTTATAATATAATTTTTATATCATAATATTTTTAACCATTTTTAACCATATTTATAACCATTGCACTACATCATATCAAACCATATTTGCACTCTCCTTTTTAAACACTTTTTTATTCAAATTTATATGACTGTTTGTTTTACATGTATGTGTATGTTTATGTGTATGTTTAATGCTGCTGATAACACTGTGAATTTCTCCATTGTGGGATCAATAAAGGAATATGTTATCTTATCTTATCTTATCTTATTTTATCTTATCTTATCTGATCTTGTCTTATCTTATCTTATAACATAGCATAGCATGACATAGCATACTAGCACAACATAACCTATAAATAATGTCAACTCCAAACTTTTCTTTGTTTTAGAGTGAAAAATGTAAAATGAAAAAAAAAAAAGAAAGCAAAAATGGAAATATTTACATCTACAAACTGTTCTTGAAAATGTAAAATAACATAAACTGGAAATTTCTTAAGAAAAAAAATTACATTTTAACAATATTCTGTCTCAGTTTATCATTTCCACAGATCACAGATGATCTACAAATACGCAAAACATTTAATAACAGACAGAATATTGGTCCAATTACACTAAAGACATTTATGTTCATATTTGTTCAGTTTATTCACATTTTTTAATGAAAGGATAGTTTGTAAATGTAAAAATTGTTATTTAGTTAAAATTTTTGCAGCTGTCATTATTTCTAGGGTATTATGATAGTATTTTACTGGTTGTGATCCACTTTGGTCTGTATGTGGAACCTGAACTAAACACATTTTAACATCCTCGATTGTTTATGTCTTCAGTGTCATTTTTATATTTCACAAATTCATCCCATGGGAGGGGTCGGACTCTAATTTTTGGATACAGGCCGTATGTTTGTCACCCGTGGTCTATTCCAAACAGCGTTCACCACAGATTCTGTTCAACGTCTGAACCCACGTTAGTCAAATCCACCTGACCCTGGAGCAGTGACCTGAAACCGTTAGCTTTAGCATTAGCTTAAAATCCAACTCAACCTAGATCAGCTCATAATTGCAAAGTCATTATAAAAATAAACCCTCAGTTGTAATTTTCCACTTTGCGGCGTCTTCACAAAGCCTCCGTTTAATCGCTTCATCAACCTACTTATCAACAGCAGCTCGGTGCTAAATTACCAGTGTAATTACAGCAAAACACGGAGCGTAATTATGAAAAATAAGGTTCAGGATCATTCACTTTGGAAAGCGTCCGCTGCTTTTCCTTTACACCGAATTAGATAAAAAAGCCTTAAAATGCTCGCTGCGTCTTCGCTTAATTACTTCGGCCGTATATCGTCTCCTGTTTGTGCCGCGGGCGCTTATTAAATTATACTTTTTAAGCCTTGAAGCGTCAAAAGTTTCATCAGCTAATTTCAAGCTAGAGCGAAACATCCAAAAGCATCAGTTGATCCATTAATTCTATCGACACGTGGAAGTAAACGGAGTCAAATACAGTTTATGTTTTCATGGTCGTCACATGTGACCAGGGTCGGAGTTGACCCCCTCCATCCTGGGGGTTTCTTGTCCAAAGTGGCCCACTTTATCCATGGGGGGAGGGGGGTACGACGCTCTACAGCAGGGGTGCAATTACTAGAAATTCCAGGTGACCCCAAGGTTGAGAAACACTGGTTTAATAGTTCAGACAGTTTGAATTTGAACCCTCCAACTGCTGCAAAACTATCTTTAGATTCATTTGGACAAAAATCCAGTGGATTTCTACAAGCTGTTTGAATTCCTTCTTAATTAGTTTCGTCTATAACTCGTTCCGTCTCCACATTTGCACATATCAGGTCCAGACTTCAGACCAACATTTCTCCAGTATTTCTCTATAATTGTTTGTCGTCATCAGCGGTTCTAGTCCAGACTGAAAATCTGTCCAAACTTGGAGCCCATTACCTCAAATGTTCAGTTGTTGGTTGAACTGGACAGAGCAGCACAGCCGACAACCTGGAGGGGGCGGGGCCTGAAGCGGCTCATGTGCATTTAAAGGGCCAGCGCTCCAAACCACCTTTCTGGTGTCATTACTCAGAAATAGGGTTGAAGATGGACCTGTGGAGTTGAATGAATGAAGAATTCAGACCCAAGCAGAACATTTACAGTTTATGGAGACCACAGGGAAATGTGGGAAAAGGAAGAAGAACATTTAAAATGGACAAATATCACTGCTTTAATCATTTCACAAACAAAGTAGCAACTGCTAGCTTCTTTTTTTTATTTTGTTTTTGTTTAGTTTTAGTTTTTTTTTTTCAGTCGTGTTGGACTCCTGTGATGTTTTGTGGATGTTTTGGTGGATTCTGCCTCATGTCTGTTCATTTCAGAGGTGGCTGATGGTCCAAATTAGGCTTAGACTGACCTGAACATCAGAGAAACTGGAAGTACGACCTCTGCTACAGGTTTATTTAAGTGGAAATAATGGACCAAACGCACCAACATCTGATGGAACCTTTTCTGTAGGAGCTGGACTCTTCACCCACTGCAGATGAACCAGTGTTTTTTTGTATTTTTGTCTTTATTTTTGCGTGATCGCAGACTGGGTTCCATCGTCAGAAGACTCGGACTCGTTTGTTTTCCACTGGAGTCGTTTTGTCCACGGCGAGGATAACGGCAGCTTTGTGTGATGTTACTTCTGACATATCGAAGAAGACATCAGATAAATCTGTGCTTATCCTCGTTAGTAAATCACAGACTCCGAAGCCCAAGTCCACCGGGTAAAGGTGCAATGCATTCTGGGACTGAAGTCAGACGCTGTCGGAGCAGGAAGGAGGAGGTGTTGTGTGTTCATCTGCAGCTTCTGAGGTGGAAAAAAAAACATCCAGACCTTTAACCCTTTATAGTTCATTCATAGAAACATTTTAAACATTGTTATTGGAGGACAGAACAAGACTTCATTAGTTTTGTGTCATTTTCAACTTGATATCATGAACTGTGTTCAGATAAAACACCACTTTTAATTGGCATGTGATCTGTACGCACTATTAGCTTTTCATATGTATGTTAACAATGTATAAAATACCACACGATTAGTGGTTAGGTTTAGGTTTAGGGTTAGTGTTAGCGGTTAGCAATTAGTGGTTACCATTAGTGGTTAGGGTTAGCGATTAGCAGTTATCCTTAGCAGTTACTGTAAACAGCTAACGGTCAGGAAAAAAAAAATAAATAAAAGCAGTTAGCGGTCAGGGTTAGGTTTACGATTAGTGGTTACCGTTAGCGGTTAGGGTTAGCGGTTACAGATATGTAAACCGGAGATCTTGGCGTACATTGACACGTGATCAAATGGTGTTGAATAATACGAGACAGGATGAAAATGCATATGTATAGCGCGCCAAATACCATAAGAACTGGTGTGACATACAACGCAATTGCATGAGCTCAGTCTGGAAAGTCAATGAACTCACAATATTTGGTTCTTTACCCGTCAGAGGCCAAAAATATAAAAATAAATAAAAATCAAAGAAATACATATATGAAAATACAAGAAAAACACATGTAAGGTAAAAGGAACCTGCCTTTGTACCATTAGAACCTGTATTTGATCCCATTAGAACCTGTGTTTGATCCCATTAGAACCTGTATTAGATCCCATTAGAACCTGTATTTGATCCCATTAGAACCTGTTTTCGATGTCTTGCCTGGTAACAGGTTGACTGTCCACATTTGCGGTTCTGTCAGAACATGTATGAATGTGAGAGTAAATACATGAGTTTACGTCCAATCAGAGGCCGGTTTGGTTTTAGAACCTGAACTAAAATGATTTTAAGCTCATTCTTTGTTTGTCTGTTCCATGTCCTCTTCATCCATTGGACCGGTTCGGACACTTGTGCGGCCGGTTTTGGTCCGCGGGCCTTCGTTTGACCCCTCCGCTCCAGTAGAACCTACATGTCGGGTTCTATCTCAGCCTCATTCCGATGCCTGTGATGCGGTAAATGACCTGGAATGAAAGTTCAGCGTTTGTCCCGCTCCGTCCTCCGTCTCCGTCCACCTGAAGGACGTGGACAGGTGACGGTCCCACGGCGTCCACATGCTCCGTCCGCCTCCGCCAGCGGACTGACACGGCGCCGGCGTCTGTCCGTCCCGCTTCCCCAGAGTGAGCCGTTTAAAATGGATCTGGGTCACAGTGGGATCCCGTCCGTCCGCCGCCGCCGGCCCCAGGCGTCCCGCTCATTTACGGCCGATCCGCCCGCTTTACTGCAGCCAATCCCCGTGACGCGGTTTAGCGGCGACGAAGCGCCGCTGCGTTAACGCGTCGCCGGTGAGCAGGTGTGTCTCTGCAGTAGACTGTCGCACCGCTGAGATCCGTGACAGATGGATGCGACATGTCGATGCCCCGGCGTCACACAAGTCATATTTAGGAACATGAAGAATCAGGACGAGTTCCACAAACTCAGGAACTTTCACTCATTCGAGCTTTATTTATGAAGGACACAGAAAATAGGTCCAAAGGAAAAGATAAAAAAAGACATACACAATAAAAAAAGAAAAGAAATAGTTTTAATCCATATCCTCCTGAGACCCAGGAAAGTGACATTTTTGGATTTTTTTTACATTAAATAATTGTCTTGATTGGAAACTGCATAATGCAGTAGTTTATCAGATATATTTTTACAATTATTATTATTATTTTTTAATTTATGGAATGTCCTTTGCAATGGACAGCATTTTTTCAGTAAAACTGTCAAACTTTTGTCCCCTACAGAGGACAAAAATGCATTGCTGGGTCTCAGGAGGAGATGTTATTAACACATAATTAGGGATGTACCGATACCACTTTTTTCCAGACTGAGTACAAGTACTTACACTTGAGAACAATGTAAAAAAAAAAAAAAAACTGTAAAAAAAAACGTGTTATTCCGGCAGCAGGGGTGCTGAAAAAATACTGTTAAATAACGGAAAATAACCATCTCATACAAATACGGTAATTTTCCATAATTAAAATACAGTTTTTTGCCCTAACCTTGCATGATATTTTGCTTTTTTTTTTTTTTTTTACTTTTTAATGTTTAATAAAGAATATTTACATGTATTAAAACAATCAAATTACATATATATATATATATATATATATATATATATATATATATATATATATGTAATTTGATTGTATATATATATATATATATATATATATATATATATATATATATATATATATATATATATATATATATGTGTGTGTGTGTGTGTGTATAATTTTTTCAATGAGACTCAGTTGTACAATCCACTGATAAAAACTGTATTTGGACAGTTTATCAGTGCTTATGCATGTTACACATTCACAAAAATATATTTATTCATTTTTTTGTTGTTGTTGTTGTGAAACCTGACGTAATTACACAAGATTTGTCAATTAACAAACAAGTCTTGTTAAACTTAAAGAACAAATACTTCTTTTACGGTTAATTGTCAGTAATTTTATCTTTTTTTTTTTTTTTTTTTTTTTTTACAGTATTAAACTTTAAATTAACAGTTTAATCTCATAAATAGAAAAGAAATATTTGTGAAATTATGATACATTTGCAAATGTATTTTAACTGTATTTTTCTGTGAAAAAAGAACAAAATTCTTTTTAAAAATTGAATTTTTTTGGTTATTCACAGTTACAGTTTTTTCATGTTATTTTACATTTGACATGTAATATTACAGTCTGTTTTTGTAATTTATTGATATTTTCCTGTATCTTGAAAATACAGGAAAAATCTGTAAAATAAACAGGAAATTTCTGTTAAATCACAGATTTTTTTTACAGTGTACTTGCTGATACCGAGTACTGATACTAGTCCTTAATCCCATTCCAGTTGTTAGTTCCTTTTGTAAATGTGCTTTATTGTCATTGTCATTAGTCTGACTGAACAAAGTGCTGCTACTGACATTTATTGTGTTGGAATGAGCGTTTGTCAGTCAATCCAACCCATCCTGGAATTCAAATGGGGTCGGCTGGAATTTCAATTAATTGATAAAAATAAAAATAAAAACTTACTGATAAAAAATATGTGTTGAGTTGACAGAGACAATCCCAATACATAAAAAACAAACTGTGAAGCTGAAACTGATGATGTCCTGGTGTTCGCTCTGTTTCTAGATTCCCAGGAGTTGCCAAGTATCATATCAAATACGTGACATTCCTGCAAATTTATGGAATACTGTGGACAAATGTTTTCACATACCGGACGGATTTCCTCCTTTTGAAGAAATGAAAGCTTTGACAGTGTTCCAAATCAAGGTTATTATCGTTAACGAAAACTAATGAAATGACTAAAACTAGAATTGTAAAAACATTTTCGTTAACTGAAATAAATAAAAACTATCATTAAAAGAAAAAAAAAAGATAACTAACTGAAACTGTATTGTGTGCTTACAAAACTAACTAAAACTATAACAATTCTGGATAAAATTCCCTTCGTTTTCACCTTTGTCAATGTTGGATTAATATAAAATTGATTTATTTCCCCCAAGCAATTTGAGCTAGCGGCACCATACGACACTTGACGGTCCGTCACTTGTGGTTTCCAGTCGTCTTCTGGTCCCCACTCTACCTGGAAACATGGAGACTAAAGTTGGGAGAAAGCAGCAGAGTCCTGTCTGGGATTTATTTGAATACGACGACAGAGAAGAAGAGAAAAGTACGGAAGCGTATTGCATTCACAAAAAAAATTATTTCGGCTCTGTTTTTCTGAATTAATGAGATAATTATCTCATAATTACGAGAAAAAATAAGTTAAAAAAAAAAAATCGGCGCTGTTTTTCTGAGTTTATGAGATACTGTTTCCTGAAAAAAAAAAAAAAGCTCTGTTTTTCTGAGTTTACGAGATACTGTTTTCGAAAAAAAAAAAAAAAAAGCTCTGTTTTTCTGAGTTTACGAGATACTGTTTTCCGAAAAAAAAAAAAAAAAAAAAAAGCTCTGTTTTTCTGAGTTTACGAGATACTGTTTTCCGAAAAAAAAAAAAAAAAAAAAGCTCTGTTTTTCTGAGTTTACGAGATACTGTTTTCCAGAAAAAAAAAGCTCTGTTTTTCTGAGTTTACGAGATACTGTTTTCTGAAAAAAATAAAATGTGTCTCTGTTTCTCTGTCAGTGGGACAGTGGTCCCTGGTCCAGGCAGGAGCTCCTTCTATCTGTGCTGCTGAAAGCCTCTCGGGGGAGCGTGAAGTTGTTTCCGTTCTCGTAACCGGTTCCGATTACGGATCATGGAACTAGTTTCATTCACAGAAATCAGAACCAAGCCCCGCTTCGTGCACAGATCAAGCCCTTCAACCACACCGGCGCTCGGAGCCTGTAGCCCGGTTTCCTGACAGGGCACGACCGCGGTGATGGGAGTTGGCATTAATGAAGTCAAATAAAATGACATTCACCAGCATTAAAGAAAATATACACAGCAGAAGAGTGCAAATGTGGATTCATTTATTTGTCGGACCTGATGGAAAGCATTAGTCAGAACTAGATCCATGGAGGAGCGGCTTGGTGTACCAGTTCGTCCCTCCCCAATAACTTTCCATCAGGTCCAGGCGGACAGCTATCCGCTCCCCGGTGTGTAAGCCGGACTGGAGCGGGTGGACGGAGCAGCTCAACTCCACAGAACAGCGGCGCTCGGAGCCTGTAGCCCGGCACCACGACGCGGTGATGGGAGTTGGCATTAATGAAGTCAAATAAAATGACATTCACCATGATTAAAGAAAATATGCGTCTCGGTGTCCCGGTTCACCTCCCACCCCCAGACAGCTTTCCATCAGGTCCAGGTAAAGCTATGGGGGTGGGGGGTGAACCGGGACACCAAGACGCTCCTCCACAGATCTAGTTCTGACTAATGCGTTCCATCAGAGTTACCATGGAGGACGCAGAGCAGCTGGAGCAAGACCACCAGCGATGGACAACACTGGTTCACCTGGTCGGCCCAATGCACCGGGACGGGACACCTGCCCCATGGCAGGAGTCCTAGTAGTGGTAGTAGTCATTAATGCCAACTCCCATCACCGCGTCGTGGTGCCGGGCTACAGGCTCTGAGCACCGGTGTGGTTGAAGGGCTTGATCCGTGCACAAAGCGGGGCTTGGTTCTGATTTCTGTGAATGAAACTAGTTCCATGATCCGTAATCGGAACCGGTTACGAGAACGGAAACAACTTCACGCTCCCCCGAGAGGCTTTCAGCAGCACAGATAGAAGGAGCTCCTGCCTGGACCAGGGACCACTGTCCCACTGACAGAGAAACACAGCCACATTTTATTTTTTTCAGAAAACAGTATCTCGTAAACTCAGAAAAACAGAGCTTTTTTTTTTTTTTTTTTTCGGAAAACAGTATCTCGTAAACTCAGAAAAACAGAGCTTTTTTTTTTTTTTTTTTCCGGAAAACAGTATCTCGTAAACTCAGAAAAACAGAGCTTTTTTTTTTTTTTTTTTTTCGGAAAACAGTATCTCGTAAACTCAGAAAAACAGAGCTTTTTTTTTTTTTTCAGGAAACAGTATCTCATAAACTCAGAAAAACAGAGCTTTTTTTTTTTTTCAGGAAACAGTATCTCATAAACTCAGAAAAACAGAGCTTTTTTTTTTTTTTTTTTCAGGAAACAGTATCTCATAAACTCAGAAAAACAGCGCCGATTTGTTTTTTTTAACTTATTTTTTCTCGTAATTATGAGATAATTATCTCATTAATTCAGAAAAACAGAGCCGAAATTATTTTTTTTTGTGAATGCAATACGCTTCCGTAGAAAAGAGATAAAGAAACTAAAACTAAACTAAAACTAAGCATTTAGAAAATAAAGAAAACAAATAAAACAAACCCGCTCTGAAAACTAATTAAAATGAACTGAATTAGAGAGAAAAAAAAAAAGTCAAAATTAAATACAACTAAACTATAATGAAAAATCCAAAACTATTACAACCTTGTTCCAAATGGTCCTAGTGTCATCTTTTTGGACCGTTCTAAACCAAAACAATGCACAATAAGCAGAATCATTAAACAGGCAAACGACTCCAAGGAATCGATCTACTAAGAACCAGTTCTCAAAAAGAACTGGTTCTCAGTTCTCAGTTCCCATCCGTATGCATGACTGTATTTCCTTGAGTACTTCCTGTCTGTTTTCTTTTTTTTTTTTTAAATAAATGTAAACTTTTAGTGTGTCTGATGAATGAAGGTATTTTATTCATGGACTAGATATCGTTTTGTGCTCAGTTCTGTGGATGTGAACCGTTCTAAACCCACCTGTGAGTCCGTCCTTATCTGTCCAACAGTTCAGACTTCACCTAAACAGAACCAGATCCTGCAGCCTCAGACGGTCACAGTCCAGCCGAGACAGTGGGTTTATGTGGACGTATGTTCTGTTCTGTATGACTTTAATCCACTACACTTCTGATTGTCCTCCTCCAACGCTGGTCCAGTGTCTAAAAACAGTCACTTTTCCACTGGACACATGCTCTAAACCTTTGGTGGTTTTTTAGTTCGACTACCTGAGTCCATTTAAAGGGGTCATATTAAACCCACTTTTCTTAGTCTGTGGTTCATTTCTTTGTGTGTTCAGACCCTAATAGTTCAGACAGTTTGAATTTGAACCCTCCAGCTGCTGCAGAGCTGTCTTTATATGAGTACATTTAACATCAATTCAACTATATAAAACTATTAGGTTTAAAATGAACACGATCTTATCCCCTGATAGAAAACACAGTTTACTCCAGCACAGAGCACCTCAGCTGACTGGTTTTATTAAGTAGTCTGTGGGTGGGTTTTGGGCTATGTTTGGATGGTATTTGGGTTGTTTTTGGATGATGTTTGGATGGTATTTGGGTTGTTTTTGGATGATGTTTGGGTGGTTTTTGGGTTGTTTTTGGATGATGTTTGAGTGGTTTTTGGGTTGTTTTTGGATGATGTTTGGGTGGTTTTTGGGTTGGTTTTTGATGGTTTTTAGTTGATTTTTGGATTGTTTTTAAGTGATTTTTGGGTTGTTTTTAGGTGATTTTTTTAAGGATGTTTTAAGGTGATGTTTGGATGGTTTTTAGGTCATTTTTAGGTGTTGTCTGGGTGGTTTTTAGGTCGTTTTTAGGTGTTTTGGATTGTTCTTAGGTGGTTTTTGGGCTATTTTTAGGTTGTTTTTGGATGATGTTTGAGTGGTTTTTGGGTTGTTTTTGGATGATGTTTGGGTGGTTTTTGGGTTGTTTTTGGATGATGTTTGGGTGGTTTTTGGGTTGTTTTTGGATGATGTTTGAGTGGTTTTTGGGTTGTTTTTGGATGATGTTTGAGTGGTTTTTGGGTTGTTTTTGGATGATGTTTGGGTGGTTTTTGGGTTGGTTTTTGATGGTTTTTAGTTGATTTTTGGATTGTTTTTAAGTGATTTTTGGGTTGTTTTTAGGTGATTTTTTAAGGATGTTTTAAGGTGATGTTTGGATGGTTTTTAGGTCATTTTTAGGTGTTGTCTGGGTGGTTTTTAGGTCGTTTTTAGGTGTTTTGGATTGTTCTTAGGTGGTTTTTGGGCTATTTTTAGGTTGTTTTTGGATGATGTTTTGGTGGTTTTTGTGTTGGTTTTGGGTGGTTTTTAGGTGATTGTTGAGTTGTTTTTTGGTGGTTTTTGGGCTATTTTTGGGTGATTTTAGATGGTTGTTGGATGATGTTTGAGTGATTTTTGGGTTGTTTGTAGGTGGTTTTTAGGCTATTATTGGGTAGTTTTTAGGTGATTGTTGGTTTGTTTTTTTGGTGGTTTTTGGGCTATTTTTGGGTGATCATGAAAGAGCATGAAAAATACTCTATAAATTTAGAGGTAGAACATTTAAAACCATAATCATACAGCAATAAAATAATGAAATCCAACCAATAGGGGAATTGATCTAAGGTTCAAAACCCTCTTAGATTAAAACTGTCAAAGACTCCTGGCCCCAGTAGACTAATACTGGAGGACAAACTGCTGAACAGGACAGGGTTAAAAAATAATAATTCTGGCAAAAATCCAGTGGATTTCTACAACCTTTTTGAATTCCTTCTTAATTAGTTACATCTATAACTAGTTCCGTCTCCACATTTGCACATATAAGGTCCAGACTTCAGGCGAAAATTTCTCACTCCAAACCACCTTTCTGGTGTCATTACTCAGAAATAGGGTTGAAGATGGACCTGTGGAGTTGAATGAAAGAAGAATTCAGACCCAAGCAGAGCATTTACAGTTTTTGTAGACCACAGGGAAATGTGGGAAAAGAAAGAACAACATTTTAAAAAGACAAATATCCCTCCTTTAAGTGGACCAGTGTCCTTCCTCGTATCAGTTTCAGCCACAAACCAGGGACTGAATTGACTAAATGAAGCTGACGCCGCCTCAGATCTTTGCAAAAGTCACAGAACATTTGTCAGAAATGTCAGATCAGCCGCTGGGAGGTAACATCATTAAGATAAAAGCACTGATCTGTAACTAAAGCAGAACAAACCCCCTCATCAGTGTAAGGCAGAGGTGTCAAACATATGGCCCACGGGCCAAAACCGGCCGCAAAAGGGTCTGATCCGGTCCAATTGGATGAAAATATAGAAGATATTTACAGACAAGGATGGTCTGGGTTTATGTCTGCTGTCATCTATCAGGCTTTTGTTTTTTTGTTTTTCCTTCGTGGCTATTGTCCTTCAGTAGTCAAAATTTTAAAATTAAAAGTAAAAATATTGAGATAAAAACTTAAAATTACATGATTAAAAAGTCAAAATAATAAGATAAAAAGTCACAATACAAGACAAAAAAGTCAAAATTATGAGATTAAAATCTTTTAATTATGAATTTAAAAAGTCAAAATTATGACATAAAAAAATCTAAATTATAATTAAAAAAGTCAAAATTAAGAGTTAAGAAGTCATTATTATTATTATTATTATTATTATTATTATTATTATTATCTTATAATTTAGACTTTTCATGCTGATTTTTTTTTAACTATCACATGTGTCCTTCCTTAGATCTGACTGTGGAACCTGAACTAAACTGAGTCAGACGTTCCTGCTTTAATCCCTTTTATGGCCATTGTAATGTCTGATGGCGTTTATCGGATGATCGATGAACATATTAAGTGCAGATCAGCTCCAGGTATCCCATGGCACCATGTTGGGATTGTGCTCCTGAGCAGAGCGTCTGTAATTGGATGAAGGTTTGATTTCCAGGCGGTGGAAGAAGTGGATGTGCTCTGTGATGGAGGTCTCAGATCAGGTTCCTTTGTTCTTGAACATGGAGTCGTATAAACGCAACATCAAACGTCTGAGTCAGAGGAACTGATGGATCATGGAGCGGTGGAGTGGCATCGACGTTCTCCTCTGAAGAACATCTGATCCATCAGTTCAGTCAAAAAACAAAGAAACAGAGATGGGTTTAGTTTAAACTCATGTGTTCGGGCATTTAACGGAAGAATACTGACAATAAATGAAGTCTAGAAATACAGCCAAGTGCATATAATTATACAGTAATAGAATAGAATAGAATAGAATAGAATAGAATAGAATAGAATAGAATAGAATAGAATAGAATAGAGTAGAGTAGAACAGAGTATGAGAATAGAATAGAATAGAATAGAATAGAACACAGTAGAGTAGAATAGAATAGAATAGAATAGAATAGAATAGAACACAGTAGAGTAGAATAGAATAGAACAGAGTAGAGTAGAATAGAATAGAACACAGTAGAGTAGAATAGAATAGAACAGAGTAGAGTAGAGTAGAATAGAAAACAGTAGAGTAGAATAGAATAGAACAGAGTAGAGTAGAATAGAACACAGTAGAGTAGAATAGAATAGAACAGAGTAGAGTAGAATAGAATAGAACACAGTAGAGTAGAATAGAACAGAACAGAGTAGAGTAGAGTAGAATAGAAAACAGTAGAGTAGAATAGAATAGAACAGAGTAGAGTAGAGTAGAATAGAACACAGTAGAGTAGAATAGAATAGAACAGAGTATTAGAATAGAGTAGAATAGAACACAGTAGAGTAGAATAGAGTAGAATAGAATAGAATAGAATAGAGTAGAGTAGAGTAGAACAGAGTATGAGAATAGAATAGAGTAGAATAGAACACAGTAGAATAGAATAGAACAGAGTATTAGAATAGAATAGAGTAGAGTAGAATAGAATACAATACAATACAATACAATACAATAGAATACAATAGAATAGCCTTTATTGTCATTGTGCTCCTCCAATATGAATAAAACACTAGTTCTACAGAAATAAGAATAGTCTTCATCGTCATCTTCGTCGTCAGCATTGTCTTCGGCGGCATTGTCATTCTTGTCGTTGTCATCTTCATTTTCACCGTTGTCTTCTCCGTCTTCTTCGGCTGCGATGTCATTGTCGTCATCATTGTTGTTGTCGTCGCTGTCATCGTCATCGTCGGTGGCGTCTCTGGCAGCGGCGTCTTCATCTTCGTCGTTGTTGTCACTGACGTTGTTGTCTTTGTCGTCTTCATTGTCAGTGTCATCTTCTCCATCACCTTCATCTTTGTCTTCTTTTTTGTCATCTTTGTCGTCTTCTTCGTTGTCGTTAGCAATTTCTTCAAACATCTCTGATGAAACCACAGGTCAGATTCATTTGAGATTTTTTATGTTTCTTCTTTGGGACAACGTCTACAAAGTTTGTTCACATTTTTGAGAAATTTTGATTTTTTAAATGTTTTTAAATATTCTAACTGTTTCTTTCTTTCTACTGGTCCATCTGTTGATGGTTTAGAACATGTAAATGGTTCCAGATATCAGTCTAGTTCCTACTGATCACTGATTGAAGTCATATATGGACTGTGATTGGAGGAGTTCAGTTCTCCTCCAGTGAAAGTCCCGCCCACTTCTATAGTTAGATTGATCTGCATCCAGAACCACAGGACTGGAACACTGAACAGAACCTGAACAACCTCACAGATTCAACTGGATCTGATCCACATAGAACAGACACTGACGTACAGGGACACTGGGACAGTTCTTCAACGTTGGTAGAAAATAAATGTTTGTATTTGAACCAAACAACAGTTTTTGTGTCAAAGGAATGAATGTGTTTTACTGTTTGATTTAATGAAGCTTCAACCAAAGCTCTGACAGAAACACGACAAACACTCGACAGAATGTGAGTCCTTGTCTGTGAGCGTTTTCTAAAGACTGAAAATATACTGTAGGCTATTGTGCTTTTATTTGACTGGTCCGGCCCACTGGAGATCATTTTGAGGTGAATGTGGAACCTGAAAGAAAATGAGTTTGAGACCCCTGATATAGACGGAAACGAACAGTTCCAGGAGTTCATGTGGTTTTCAAGGCAGATGCATCAGGTCAGGGTTGAATTCTGTTGGATTATTGGATGTTTCTGACACCTGGGGGTCATGTTGGAAACTCCGCCTAAATAAACACCTTGTTTATTACATGCAGACGTGCTTGACTGACACCCATGTTTTGTTTTTGCTCCGACAGGAAACCATCACCATGACTACCAGCACAGCCACCTGGACCTGACCGCACTGACCCCCAAACTGGGTAAGAACCTCCAACTGCAACAGGACATGGGTTCAGAGCACACATGGACTTTAGAACGTGGATCTGGACCAGTTTGACCAACATCTGCACCTTTAAAACAAAGTTTTTATGACACTGATCGACCCTTTTTTAACCCTTAAAGACCCAGAACTATTTATCATTCCCAAGTCGTTTATCATTATTTATTCTGATTTTATTCTTTGTATTTTTTTTTTTTTTAGTGTGAATTCTGTATTTTCTAAATTTAATTCACTGATCATGTAGATGTTCAAGTAAACTCGAGTAAATTCAAAGGTTTTTAAATCAAAAACAGAGAAAAACCGAGGGAGGGACTTTTTCAGCAAAATCTATCATTAATTGAATATAAAAACACATACAACCTTATTTTATTGTTTATTCTTCCTTTTGTTGCCTATTTGACCATTTCTCTTCAATTTTGTTCAGTTTGTGGCTTGTTTTGTTCATGTTCATGTTATTATCAGTGTTGGGCACATTGCTTTTTAAAAGTAATTAGTTTTAGTTACTAGTTACTTTCCCCAAAAAGTAACTGAATTAGTAACAGAATTACTCCTTCATAAATGTAATTAGTTACCAGGGAAAATAATTATTGCGTTACTTTTTTAAAAACCTTCAAATATGTAAAAGAAAACTGATTTCTGAGTGTGTTTCACAGGTCAGTTTCATAGAGTAGAACAGCAGACAGGTTCTGAAGACCAGGACTATGGTGAGGCTGGGGTCCACCAGGGCCTGTCTGGGGTCCACCAGGGCCTGTCTGGGGTCCACCAGGGCCTGTCTGGGGTCCACCAGGGCCTGTCTGGGTCCACCAGGGCCAGGCTGGGGTCCACCGGGGCCCGGCTTTTCTACCACATGAATGCAGATCTGCATTTACAGAAGCAGATGCTCCTCCAGTTAATCCCACATCTCTTTTTTCAGTGGCTCCTCTCTGATCCAGTGGTAAATGTCTTCAGTCCAGTCAGTCGGACTCACTGATAACTCCTCCCCAAAGTTAGCTGTGCACGTAGCTGCGTTCAAGTGCATGGGGTGTGCTGGGACAACTGAAACTGGCAGATGTCATCAGTGGTTCAGGTGAAGGCAGCGTGGACAGTTCAGACTCATGGACACACAGGTGAAGCATGAAGGCAGTGTGGGGGATCTGAATAGAAGAACGACTTGTAAACGAACGATTCTCAACGAATCGATTCTTATCGTTCACTGAAAGGAGCCATTGAAAAGACTCGACTCGTCCGTGAACGTCACACCTCTGGTGCCTGGCTGAGCGAGTCAGGACGGATAACAGCTGTTCGATATCAGTGCAGAGTAACGCACCACATTTGTCGATAACGGTAACGGCGTTGTAACGTTTCAAATAGTAATTCATTAGATCACCCGTTACTGGAAAAAAATAACGGCGTTAGTAATGCCATTATTCCCAACACTGGTTATTATTTTGTTTTTTTAATTCATGTTGGTTATTTTATTGATCATTCTGGCTGTTTTGTTTTTTTTTTTTTTTGGAAGAAAAAGTGACTTTTTTTTGTTTTTTAATCTATCATTAACTGAACATAAATCATGCGTCTACAACCATCAATATTGATTGTTTAAATTAAAAAAGAGAGAAAAATTGGAAACAGTGTCTTTTCCTGTCTAATCTGTCATGAACTGTCTATCCACTGTCACTGATCCACCTCCATGGGTTTTACAATCTTATTTTCTTCATTTTCTTTAATTAGATTAATTTTACATTATATTTTACTGAAATATGACTTATTTTTGTTCAGTTTGTGGCTTATTTTGTGCACGTTACATTATTATTTTGTTGTTGATTTATTATTAATTTTTGGCAGTTTTTGTTCATTTTGTTGCTTTATTTGTTTTTCTAAAAATTTTCCATATATTTTCCACATTATTTATTATTTTATATGTTTTTGTTTTTTATTCTTTTTTGTTCATTTTATTTATTAATCTATATAAGGCCCAGTGTGTCCATCCACTGTCTTTGATCCAACTCTGTTATTCTTTTTTTATGAATTTTTCTTGTTCATTTTTATTTATCTGACTTTTTTTGTTTTTGTTCATGTTGTTGCCTATTATTTTTTTCTTCAATTTAGTTCATCTTGTTGCTTATTTGATACTTTTTACTTGAATTTAGTGCATTTTTTGCTGAGTTTTTCCACATTATTTATTATTTTGTAAGTCTTTTTTTTTTTTTTTATTCATTTTTGTTCATTTAATGATTTATTATTAATGTTGCTTAATTTGATAAATTATTTTGGCTGTTTTTGTTCATTTTGTGGTTTATTTTATCTTTTTTGCTTTATTTAAGTCTTTGGCTTTTTTTTCCACAATTTTTATTATTTTGTTGATTTATTATTCATCTTTCTTCATTTCATGCATTATTTTTTTCTGTTTTTGTTCATTTTGTGGTTTATTTGATCTTTTTTTACTCTACTTTAGTAAATCTCTTGTTTACTTTCTCCACATTTTTCATTATTTTTTAGATTTTTTTTTTTTTAATTCATTTTTGTTCATTTTACTTATTAATACACATAAACCCAGTGTGTCCATCCACTGTCACTGATCCAACTCCATGGGTTTTACTGGTGAATCAATGTTGTACAAGATGACGGTGTTTCCACAGTAACTACAGAGCCTCTGAACGTCCAAATATGGTCATATCTGATGACCATGAAAAGATGAAGAACTGTATTTTACATTAATTATTTCCATGAATTGGTAGGATTAGTGGATGAGCAGGTCTTAAATGGTTTAGATCGGTGGATGTTTGGGTCTTTAAGGGTTAAACACATTTTCATATTTTCTGTCCTTGAAGAAAAACAAGTGAAACAATCCTAGACGCAGACTTTTTCTAATTGCGAGGACAAAAGTATATCTTTCACGGGGAAATTAAATGTGAGGAAGGGCTGATAAAGACGCCCTGTGAGGAAATGAAAAGTGTATCATCACTTCAGTCAAGTTCCTGAAAACTTAATTACTGTTATTATGTTCCATCTGTTTTACAGAGTGGGATTTTATGTGAAAGGAGAGAAGTTTTAACTGTGGAGTTAGCATCGAAATGCCAATGAAACCAAACACTAGTCTGTTTGGGGGGGGGGGGGGGGGGGGCATAGAGCAGAGGAGGGGTCCAGTGCATATAGAAAGTGTGGAAATGTAGAGTAAGATCCGATGTAGAAGAGACGAGTAGAAGTCGAATGTTTAAATAAGGGGTCTTAAACATGCGGCCCGGGGGCCAAATACGGCCCCCCCAAAGGTTCCAGTCTGGCCCCTGGGATGAATTTGCAAAGTGCGAAAATTCCACAGTCCAGGCTGTGGAACTCATTTTAGTTCAGGTTCCACATACAGACCAATATGATCTACAGTCAAATAATAACAGCGGAAGAACCGACAAAAAAAAGAATGACTGCAGATTTTCTACTCGGTTTGATGTGAAAAACATAATATTATATTATGCCTATAAATAATGACAACTTCAAATGTTTGTCTTTGTTTTAGTGCAACAAATAACATTAAATTAGGAAAATATTCACATTTACAAACTATCCTGTAACAATAAAATGAGAATAACCTGAAGAAATAAGAACAACCTGAAATGTCTAAAGAAAACTAAGTGTCATTTTAACAATATTCTGCCTGTTATTAAATAGTTTTGTGTATTTGTACATCCCATCTTTAATATAATTATATTAATGATAAGTTGAAGCAGGATATTGTTGAAATTACATATATTTTTCTAAAGAAATTCCAGTCTTTTCAGGTTATTCTCATCTGTTTTTGTGTGTATATATAAATATATTATATTCTCTATGTTATTTTTGTTTTAGTGCAAACAACACCCATTAAATTCTGAAAATATTTACATTTCCAAACTGTCCTTTAAAAATAAAATGTAAATAACCTGTGAATTAAGTGTCATTTTAACTATATTCTGCCTGTTAGTAAATATTTTATGTATTTGTAGATCCCATTTGATATATTTATATATATATATATATATATATATATATATATATATATATATATAGATAGATAGATAGATAGATAGATAGATAGATAGATAGATAGATAGATAGATAGATAGATAGATAGATATAGATATTCTCTTTTTGTTGTATTGATAATTTCTTTCCTTCTACTTTTTTATTCTACAACTGTAACATCCAATAATTTCCCTTTTGGATTGATAAAGTATTCAGATAATACATTTTAAACACTATTTAACACAATTACAGCAGTAATTTGTACAAAATGTACCTGAAAATATATTATCAAAATGATACGTGAAGAAATGTAGATAAATAAGTTCTTTTCGTCCCCTGGTCCGTCTTTGACCCTTTGGACGTCCAGTTTTGGTCCTCTGGCCGTATGTTGGACCCCCCCCCCCCAGGCTGCATTAAACACCCACCTCTGCTTCAAACTCTGCGTCCAACCAGGTTTTGCATCAGAGTTTTCAGGTTAAACTCGGCATATTTTCATAAAGTTGTTGATGTTAATGGAGCCTCTTAAACACGACGTCGTTTTAACAGTGAAATGGGTTTCAACGGTCCTCGGCGCGGCCAATAAAAGTGTAAAAATGGCTGTTGTGAAGCCGCCGCTAACCGTCCTGCATAATTCAGAACCTTCTGGTTTGTGTGTCATTCCATACAACGTACTGTGGACTTGTTCTGTTATTGATCCTGTGTTTCTCACTTGGATTTATCAGCCCACAGAACTCTGGGATATGGTAAGTAATACACAAACACATGTTGAATATGTGGACTGTTGGTATGGGGTGAGGTTGGTGTTAAAATATTCATGTGCAAAAGACAGATATTTGTTCATATTAGTCTGTAGATGTGTGAAAATACATATGTGGAAACTGTTGAATGAGTTCAGTCGTACATTAAATATATGGATTTGATCAGAATACCAATGAATAAGGTCAGTGGATCTGCTGGTAAGTGGATTTTCAGGACCAAAAACACCTGTTTGTTTTTTGTTTTTTTTTTTCATTTTCTGAGACCGGATGTTGCCATTTTTAAGGAAAGAGCTCTAATGCCTCAGTCACAAAGATTCTTATGAACAATGGGTTTGTACGAATCTTCCAGTTCATATAAAATCTGGACATCGTAGACATGCTCCATCCATGAATGTCTACGAACTCCAGATTTTGTACAAACTGGAAGATTCGTACAAACCCAAAATGGTCCGTGTATGTTTTCGTAATTGGATTTTCTTTTCAGAAACAAAAACAAAAACTAGTGGTTCAGTGATTTTTGATTTGAAATAGAAGAATGAAAATTGAATTTCAAAGTGTTTTTCTTTTCAGTGTCCAAACAGATAAACCAAATTTAAAAAACAGTTTGATTTTCCTTTTCACTAATAACAAAAAATAAAGTTACTACCGACAGAAATGGAAAAACAAACCAAAAACACCAGTTTTGTTTTCATTTTCTTAGACTGGATGTTGTCATTTTTAAGGAAAGAGCTCTAATACCTTGGTCATAAAGATTCTTATGAACGATGGATTTGTACGAATCTTCCAGTTCGTATGAAATCTGGACATCGTAGACATGCACCCTCCATGAATGTCTGCGAAAAATTTTACAAACCCATTGTTCTTTAGAATCTTTGTGTCCGAGGCATTAGAACTCTTTCCTTGAAAATGACAACATCCGGTCTCAGAACAAAAAAGAAAAAAAACCCAGGTGTTTTTGGTCCATTTTTCCATTTCTGTCGGTTGTAACTTTTTTCTTTGTTATTAGAGAAAACGAAAATCAATCCATTTTTGAAAATTTGGTTTATCTGTTTAGACATTGAAAAGGAAAAACACCTTGAAATTCAATTTTAATTCTTCTATTTTAAAATGAAAATCTATGAACCACTAGTTTTTCTTTTGTTTCTGAAAAAAAAAATCCAATTACCAACAGATCCACTGACCGAATAAGTTTGAACAAGAATTACAAACACATTCTGTGTTTGTAATTCTTGTTCAAACTTATTCGGTAAACTTTATAATTTCTCATCACCAATACGAATTCACCAACGTGACTCGACTGTCGTAAATGCGTCCCCACTCCACAGACATTATTTCTGGAACAGAGGATCCATGGATTCAGACTGACCATGAGGTCCTTCTCCATGGTCAGAACAGTGGACTAATGGTTGGATTGGACCTGGTTTGGTTCTCTGACTTGGTCGTCCATCTTGGACAGTGATCCTGCCTGATCTGGACCTGATCTGGACCTGATCTGGAACCTGATCTCGACCTGATCTAGAACCTGATCTGGACCTGATCTGGACCTGATCTGGAACCTGATCTCGACCTGATCTAGAACCTGATCTGGACCTGATCTGGACCTGATCTAGAACCTGATCTGGACCTGATCTGGACCTGATCTGGACCTGATCTGGAACCTGAACTCATGGTCAGGCTGTGAATCCATGGATCCTCTGCTCCAGAAATAATGTCTGTGAAGTGGGGACAGATTTTGGAAAGTTGAATCAATGTTGTAGAAGATGACAGTGTTTCCATGGTAACTATGGAGCCTTTGAACATCCAAATATGGTCATATCTGATGACCATAAAAAGATGAAGAACTGTATTTTACACCAATTATTTCCATGTATTGATCGGATTAGTGGATCAACAGGTATTAAACAGTTTAGATCAGCGGATGGTTTTGGTTAAAGGTGGATGTTTGGGTCTTTAAGGTTTGGTGTTAAAAGATCACCATAACCTTCAAAACTAGAATTACATTTAAACAAAACTGTGGAACTAAAATAAAATTAAATACTCATTATTCCTGTTTGCATAGCCACAGAGCGCTGCAGCAGACGGATGAAAGAACCGACCTGTTGTAAACTAATACGAGCACACATCTGTCGAACGCACATGAATGTTTTGACACCAGCCTAACTCCATACTTTTCCTGCCTTTTTCCTTCCACTTGTATCATAAGGTTCAGATTCTCTACCTGCTCACTGGGGGTGGTTTTTATGTCCGTTCTTTTCGGTGTTTGTGTGTTTGCCTCATCCCTCTGCATTACAATCCATGACCTTTAGTCCCATCTCAGAGTCTTCTCCTCCTTCTATTATTCCACCAACACACACTGTTTCCAACCTCTGCACCATATGTTCCTTGGTGTTGTGTGTCCTCTTTGCAGCAGTTGTAGCCCAGGCCTATTTTTAACCCCCCCCCAATACCCTCCACCACCACCCACTGCGCTTCCTGACCCGTGACTGGGCGTCCCAAATACTGAATCTACAGGCACTCACAGCGGTGCATGGAGGATCTCCTGGTGCTGCAAAAAAAAAAAAAAATCACCCAAAACCAAACACTTTAACTCTGAAAGGCAGAGCGACCAGGATCTGGGTCAGAGTTACAGACTTCAACACAGCCACAGAATTATTAATAATTCAAATAAAAGCAGAGTTTCTGATAACTGCAGAACCCCTTTAGTGACACGAAAGAAAAAGAGTTTTAATGCCACGAGTTCCTAATGTGTGGGTTAATTCTCCTTGATCCCAGCGCTGGTGAAGGTCTGGAGATGGTGAGGGAGCAGCTTCAATGGCAGCCCACTGCTCCGAATGTGCTAATGCTAATGCTAATGCTAGGTACTGTTTGTATTTGTATGGTTAAAATGCAGATATAATAAAGCACTCTTCCCAATGTGCTAATGCTAATGCTAGGTGTCCTGTGTCTTAGTATGGATAATGTACAGAGACTGAGTTTCCCTAAAGGAAAATAAAGCATTGCTAAAGCAATATACTAATGCTAATGCTAAGTGTCCTGTATATTAAAATGTAGAGACTGAATTTCCCCACAAGGGAAATAAAGCACTGCTCTTAATATGCTAATGCTAATGCTAGGTTCTGTATGTGTTGGTATGGATAAAACACAGACATGATAAAGCCCTGCTCCTAATGTGCTAATGCTAATGCTAGGTGTCCTGTGTATTAGTATGGATAATACACAGAGACTGAGTTTCCCTAAAGCAAAATAAGGCACTGCTTCCAATATGCTAATGCTAATGCTAAGTGTCCTGTATATTAAAATGCAGAGACTGAATTTCCCTGCAGGGGTAATAAAGCACTGCTCTTAATATGCTAATGCTAATGCTAGGTGTCCTGTGTATTAGTATGGAAAATATACAGAGCCTGAGTTTCCCTAAAGGAAAAAATAAAAGACTGTTCCTAATGTGCTAATGCTAGGTTCTGTATATGTTAATATGGATAAAATGCAGAGATAATGAAGCCTTGCACCTAATATGCTAATGCTAATGCTAGGTGTCCTGTGTGCTTTTATGGATAGTGAATTTCCCTACAGAGGTAATAAAGCCAGTTAACCGTTAACCCAAGCTAATGATAATGCTAATGCTAGGTTCTGTATTTAATATTATGGATAAAATGCAGAGATAATAAAGCACTACTCTTAATGTGCTAATGCTAGGTGCCCTGTGTATTAGTATGGATAATATACAGAGACTGAATTTCCCTACAGGGATAATAAAGCCAGTTAGCCGTTAACCTAAGCTAATGCTAATGCTAATCCTAGGTTCTGTATTTAACAGTATGGATTAAATGCAGCGATAATAAAGTACTGCTCTTAATGTGTTAATGCTAATGCTAGGTGCCCTGTGTATTTGCATGGATAATATACAGAGATGGAATTTCCCTACAGGGATAATAAAGCCAGTTAACTGTTAACCTAAGCTCATGCTAATGCTAGGTGCTGTATTTAATAGTATGGATAAAATGCAGAGATAATAAAGCACTGCTCTTAATGTGCTAATGCTAATGCTAGGTGCCCTGTGTATTAGTATGAATAATATACAGAGACTGAATTTCCCTACAGGGACAATAAAGGCAGTTAACCATTAACCTAATGCTAATGCTAATAATCTACAGTAGCTCCTTCATCTTAGGGTTAGGGTTAGTGAATACTGTCGGACGTGTCCCACCTCCACCCTCACCACCTCCACCAGCCCCCCCACCCCCCTCCCCACCCCCTCCTGTGTTCAGACCCCCAGTGTAGCCCCCTGGTCCTGGTTCTCACCCCTCTGTGTCCCCCTCTTTTCTCCCTCTGTCCACTGCAGAGCGTCCCCAGCGGATGAACAACATCCTGACGTCGGCCACAGAACCCTACGACCTGTCGTTGTCGCGCTCCTTCCAGAACCTCAGCCACCTGCCGCCGTCCTACGAACTGGCCCTCAAGTCTGACCTAAGTAAATACTCGTCCTCTCTGCACAGATTGAGTAGGTGTTCTTCCATCTGTCCTCCGTCGCCGTGTTCTTTTGCCTGATGCCCTCCCAGCCCCCCGCAAAAAAAAAACAAACAAAAAAAACTAAAAAGGTGAGGTGTGATGTCACCTTTGTACGACGGCGCATTAGGTCCACATAAGAAAATAAAAACACTGGTCAATATGAGAATAAAGTCGCAAGATATTGAGATAAAACCCATAATGTTATGAGAATAAAGTCGAATACAAAAAGAGTCATAATTTTATGAGAACAAAGTCATAATATTTCAAGAATAAAGCCATAATTTTATGAGAATTACGTCATAATTTAAAAGCAGGTGGAAAAATATAATTTACCTGAATACAGTCGTACCTACTCATCGCATTAGTGTAGAACTTGGAACATTTTGTGAGGTTCTACTTTCATTTGTGGTTCAAATACTGAGCCTATTAGCCCCGCCCACCATCAACACATTAGCATTAGTCGAAGGAATTTGAAGACAGTTCGCACACGTTTGGGTTTGTTTCGTTGTAAGAACCGAACGGATTTGGAACGAATTACTTAACTTACTTAGGGCTTACAATTCATAAATTCCAACTTTTTATCACACTATTGCGAATTTATTTTCAAAATATTATGACTTTAATCGCATAAAAGTATGACAATATTTGAAAATAAATTTGCAATAGTGTGATAAAAAGTTGTAATTTAGAAATTGTAAGCCTTAAGTAAATGAAATAATTTATGAGAAAAAAGTCATAAAATATTGAGATAAAACCCATAATTTCATGAGAATAAAGTCACAGTTAAGAAAAACCTCAAAATCTCATGAAAACAATGTTTGTCTGTTTATTGATTTCAAATATAACATTAATTTGTTATGTAATTTGTAATGTTGTACTTTTATGAGGTTGAAGTTGTAATATTAAAAAAAAAAAAAAAATTCACATAGTACGATTAAAAGGTCATAATTTAGAAATTCTAAACCTCAAGTAAGTTTAGTGATTTGTTCCAAATCTGTTCGGTTCTTAAGACGAAACAAACCCAAACGTTTGCGAACTGTCTTCAAATTCCTTCGACTAATGCTTTCACTTCTGTTGGAGGGGACTACTAATGCTAATGATGGTGGGCGGGGCTAATAGGCTCAGTATTTGGTGGGCGGGGCTAATAGGCTCAGTATTTGAACCCCAAATGAAAGTAGAACCTCATAAAAAGTTCCAAGTTCTACATTATGCGATGAGTGGGTACGACTTAATTCTCCTAAATTATGATAATTTTCCACCTGTTTTTAAATTGCAATATTATTCTTGTAATATTATGGCTTTATTCTCATAAAATTACGACTTTATTCTTGTAAAATTATGACTCTTTTTATATTCGACTTTATTCTGTAAATTATTATCTTTTTCCTGCCTGATTTTAAATTATGACGTTATTCTCGTAAAATTATGACTCTTCATATTCGACTTCATTCTCATTAAATTCCGTGTTTTATCTTCATATTTTCCGACTTTCTTCTGGTAGCATCAGTCTTTTTTTTTTTTCGTTACATGGTCCTAAAACGCCGCCGTACCCTCGGACCAACACGAAGCCTCTGAGCGTCCATTAGCGCCACATGCATCATGCTAAGTACCTCCAGATGTTTGAGCCTCATCGTGCAGATAATCCACTCACTTTTTCACCTTTTTAGGGAAATGGACTCGTTCAGATGCATGACGGCACTCCGGCCTCATCTTCATCCTCATCCTCATCCTCATCAGCTGACACTTAATTGGGCAGTAATTTGGCTCCATCTGCGGCCCATGTCATGGTGCTAATGTCTCTTAATGACATATTAAGAGACAGATTCCCTTTTTTTAAATTATTATTACAGCTAGATGACGTCTATATGGAAACAGGATGGCGCATTAACGCCTCCACCATGTGACACTCCATTACATTTACCGTGACATTCTGAGCTGCATGTGCTGCCCCCCCCCCCCCGTTATATGGGGTTAGGATGGTGTCAAAATATTCATGTGCATTAGATAGAAATGTGTGCATATTAGTCTGTAGTTGTACAAAACAAGGATATAATTGTGGAAAAAAAAAAGTGTAAACTCTTGAATGAGTTCAGCCGTTCATAAAATGTATTGTGTGTATTTTATCAGAATATGAATTTATACGTTTTGACAAGAATTACAAACAGGAAATGCAATGTTTATTTTTTACACAACTATATTTATTTTTTACACAACTGTGTATATTTTTTTACACAACTATTTTTATTTTTTGCACCATTATATTTTTACACAGCTATATTTATTTTTGCACAACTATAATTATTTGTTGCACAACTATATATTTTTTTTACACTACTATATTTATTTTTGCACAACTAGATTTTTTTTTTGCACAACTATAATTATTTTTGCACAACTAGATTTTTTTTTTTTACACTACTATATTTATTTTTGCACAACTAGATTTTTTTTTTGCACAACTATAATTATTTTTGCACAACTAGATTTTTCCACAACTAGATTTATTTTTGCACACCTATATTTTTACTCATCTATATTTATTTTTACACAACTATATTTATTTTTGCACAACTATATTTTTGCACAACTATATTTATTTTTACACATCTATATTTATTTTTACACAAATTTATTTATTTTTACACAACTATATTTATTTTTGCACACCTATATTTTTACACATCTATATTTATTTTTACACAACTAGATTTATTTTCTCAACTATATTTATTTTAGTACCACTATTTTTAGTTTTGCATAACTACAGACTAATATGCACACGTATCTGTCTTATGCACATGAATATTTGGACACCTTCCTCACCCCATAGTTCTCCGCATGTTTACCCGCATTTATCGCAGCTTTATTTCACCTGAAGCTTTTGCAGATTCTTGAGGAAAAAAAAACAAAACAGCCCAGAAGTGAACGGCAGTAGATTCACATGAAAGGATTTAACCCAGAAAGACCCAGAGTTACTTTAGTGTCGGTTCACAAATTAATTTATCTATTTATTTAACTTTTTAAAGTGATTTATCCCCATTTATTATAATGTTATCCTCTGTATTTTGGGCTTTTTCAGTGTAAATCAGGTCTTTTTCTGTATTTAATTCACTGTTCGTGTAGATGTTCATTAAAGCTCAGATTAAAGTGGAAGGTTGTTCTATCAGAACAGAGAAAAATTGAAGAAAAAGTGACTTTTCCAGCAAATATATCATTAATTTGGCTGTTTTTGTTTATTTTGTTCATTTTATTTTTTTTATTGTTGTGCCTTCTTGATTTATTAATTTTTTTCAATTTTGTTCAGTTTGTGTCTTATTTTGTCACTTATTATTTTGTTTATTTATTATGCATTTTTTGTAATATTATTCCTTTTTTTTTTTAAATCTTTTTTTGTTCATTTTATTTATTAACATATATAAAAAGGTGTCTCCATCCACTGTCATTCAGTGATCAATGTGAATCAATGTTTATATTTATTTATTTATTTATTTATTAAGATTTTTTTTTTTTTTTTTTTTTATTTATTGCTTATTTTCTCAGTGTTATTTATTATTTTGTAAATTTTCTTATTCACTTTTGTTCATTTTATTAATTTCATTTATTATTTTACTTATTTTTTGTTCATTTCATGTCCCTTTTTAAAATTGTTTTCTTCAAATTCAGTTTGTGGCTTATTTTGTTCATGTTACTTATTTTTATGATTATTTGTGTTCCTTTTATTCATTACTTTGGCTTTCTTTGTTTATTTTGTTGCCAATTATATTCTTTCTTACTTAATTCTGGTCTATTTTTGCATATTTTCTTCATGTAATGTATTATTCTGTATGTTTTTTATTCATTTTTTGTTCATGTTATTTCTTCACATATTTAAACCAGGTGTTGGATGGGATAAATAACTGTATTTTACACTAATTATTTCCATGTGTTAATAGGATTAGTGGATCAACAGGTATTAAACCATTTAGATCAGTAGATATTTTGGATGTTTGGGTCTTTAAGGGTTAAATGATGGTTATTATGAACTCTGCTGGAAAACAAAAGTGTGAATGACTTTTCCCAGATCCCAAATGTCCCTGAATTTGGCTGCATTTGAATGAGAAATATAATGAAAACTGATGTTGTTACTGCTTTTACTAGGCTTATGTGATCTAATTTAATATTTGTGGTTTTTAAATTAGCTTTAATGCTTAAAAATATCATGCACAGGGTAAAATATTGATTGCATTGGTCTGATTACAACGTATTTTGTAGTATTTTTTACATTTTTATGATGATAAAATGTAAAAAAAAATCTATTGCAATCAATCCAAAATGTGTCCTGTTATGAATATCTGTTGTATTTTATTACATAATGCAACATTATGCACATTTAATTTAGTTTTAGACCAGGGTAAACTCAGCTCTTTTCTCATTTAACCTCATTTAAAGCAGCATAAAATGACAAAAGTGAACCTTTAAAAAGTCAGACGGAGGTAAAAATTCTAATTCACTCCCTTGACTCGAGAGCATCTGTTTTTCAGGCATTAGTTTTTCAGATGAATCGCATTCAAATGAGTCGAAAATCACCGGAGAGGGATGCTTTGGATGCAGGTGGACTCAGTAATTCAGATTAATTAAAAGCAGCAAATTAAGCCGAACACAGCGTTTAGATTTAGGAGCATTTTCAGGTAAAACAGACGCTGGCGTTTCCCACAGGATTAACCCTTTAAAGGACACTCATTGAAATACTCTGAAATTCAACATTTCAAGTTTACTAAGTTATTGGACATCGTCATCGACCTCCTCATCAGTTGCTGTGACAACAGTCTCTCTCCTCTTGCCGTAAATCATCTGTAGTGAATAAACACATGTAATAAAACAACTGTTCTAGGGTCATAAACGGACAGAAATCACTCATAGTCATTATTTACAGCTTCAACACATCTGTAAAATCTGTCTGAATCACCGTAGTTTTATAAAACAAGTGGGATTAGACCCATATTTAATGTTTCAGGAAATTACCAAATATAGTCACTTGCCCGATAAATGGTTAAACCAAAAGGAACTCCAAAAACTCTTAAAAAAGACACAAAAAGGGATTAAAATGCTGTATATTTCCTTAAAAAATGATGATTCTTCATTAAATTTGAATCTTTTGGTGTCGACTGAATTTACATCAACAGTTATTTAACCCTTTAAAGGACATTCATTGAAATACTCTGAAATTCAACATTTCAACTTCATTGTGTTATTGGACATCGTCATCTTCCTCCTCGTAAGTTGCCATGACAACAGTCTCCCTCCTCTTGCCGTATAAAATCTTTAGTAAATAAACACATGTAATAAAACAGCTGTTCTAAGGTCATAAACGGACAGAAATCACTCATATTCACTATTTACAGCTTCAACATGTCTGTAAAATCTGTCTGAATCACTGTAATTTTATAAAAACAGTGGGATTGGACCCATATTTAATTTTTGAGGAAATGACCGAAAATAGTCACTTGCCCGATAAAGGGTTACACCAAAAGGAATGCCAAAAACTCTTAAAAAACAAACAAAAAGGGATTAAAATGATGTATATTTCTTTGAAAACAAATCATCATTTTTCATTAAAAAAGTTAAAACCTCAGTAGAAAAGGCCGTCCTGTTCTGTTGCTACTTACCACATTTAACTGGAATAAAAACACAGAGAACTTGTCACTGGTTCTTGTTCTGTGAGGTGTTTTATTCTTTTTTTTTTTTTGTCAGGACCAAACTCAGTGCATTTCATTTTCCGTGCTGTTAAACACATGTGAAAACACTATTCACTGTCCTTGAATCTTAAGGGATGGTTCACAGTGGGCGAATAAAAAGAGCCGTTTAAATGTGACATCGGCCCCTTTTTCACGTTGGAAAACACGCATCGGCGCGATCTCCTTCCAGGTCGTTCTACATCCTTTTCTACGTCGGCCTTTTCGCTCCCTTATCGACTCCAGGCTTCGCTCTTATCTTCGCTCCAGCCTTGTACGCACAGGGAAAAAAACACACACACATGAATGGACTACAAAGGCTTTGGGTTCAAGACAAGGAGGCCTGAAGAATTCACTTTAAAGAAAATAAAAATACAAACCCCCCGACACCACTGAGGTCTGGAAACGAGGCTGAAACCGAAAGAATGAGGCGCAGTTTTAACGGAACGATCGAACGCCACGGGGACGATTCCACTGGTTTTAAACACCGTCATCAGAGAAAACCCACTAAAGCAGTTTCAACATCAGCTTTAAGTCACTTTTTTCTCTAATAATCACCATTAAAGCAATTAAAATATCTTCTACACTGTAAAAAATTACCATAAAATTAATACCAAAAAGTTGTAAAATTGCAACATAAAAAAGCAGCCAGTGAAACTACGAAGCAAAGTTGTTTATTTGATCAAAATCAAACATAGCTGTAGTTTTTACAGGAAGAATATGTGAACAAAATCAGATTTGTTTGTAGAGATTCTGTATTTCTATTGTTGTGAGAAAATAAAACTGTAAATTGAAAAACAATGTGGTGCCGTTTCTATTACAAGACCATAATGTTGAAATAACAGCCTATTCTCATACTTTTTTAAAAAATAAAAAAGTAAATTTAATACTTTAAACATGTAAATAACACCAACCCTGTAAAGTCTGAACCATTAAATCACTGACAGAAAATTCCAGTTCTTCAAAACAGCTGCTAATTGCGCTAATCGCTGACCTTAAATAAGAACAATCACACTGATCATGTAGAGGGCTTCAAAACTCATTTACCTTTATTGTTCATTCTGAACAACCAAAAAAAACGTTTTTTCAAATATCAATTTCTATGTATGAGTTTCAATTTTGTATCATATTTGATCCATCAGGTCTCAGTGCTGGAACATTATTATTTTTGAACAAACAAAAACATAACATAACACAAACATGTTTAACAAATTGATAATCCCTTTTCTAAATTGTCAAAGTTCTGCATTCTTCTTCAGACTGATTTCATGAAGTCGCATTGTATGTGACGCCAGTTTATTACATTTGGTGTGCTATACGTACGCATTTTCATCCTTTTGCATGTTATTAAGTCCCATTTGATGATGTGCCAATGCGCTAGCCACTAATCGTGCTAATCGCTAACCCTAAGCCTAACCCCTAACCACTAAACGTGCTAGCCACTAATCACACTAATTGCTAACTGGTAACCCTAAGCCTAACCCTAACCCCTGACTACTAAGCACGCTAGCCTCTAATCACACTAATTGCTAACTGCTAACCCTAAACCTAACACTAAACCTAACCCCTAATTGTGCTAATTGCTAACCGCAAACCCTAAACCTAACCCGAAACGCTAATCACGCTAGCTGCTAATCGCGCTAATTGCTTACAACTGACCCTAAACCTAACCCAAACTGCTAATCGCGCTAGCTGGTAATAATGCTAACTGCTAACCACTAACCCTAAACCTAACCCCTAACTGTTAATTGTGCTAATGGCATGTTATTTTATGTGGTGTAAATATACAGCTTATAATGCGTACAGATAACACGTTAATAAAAGTGGCGTGTTATCTGTACGCAATTCATGATATCAGGTTTCCTTCCTCATAGCCACAGCTGCCAGTTTTTTTCCGTAAAAACAACGTAATTCTTTAAAAAAAATTATTTCTTTTATTTATTTTATTAATTTGCACATCATAGACAGCAAGAAAAAAAAACAATTTTCATGTAAGTAACACCATTGTGTTGGAGAGGATAGAAGGCAAAAAAGGCTTATGAAAAAAAACCCCAATATAGCTGAAATAATAATCTAAAGTAAAAACAATAGAAATACAAATCCAATGATATCCAGCCTTACATTTTTTACAGTGTACAACAAAACAAGTCCCCATTTCTCCCTAAAACAGAACAAATCCACCTCATGTCTGTGTCTTTTTTTCCTCTCCTGCTTGAAATCCGTCTGTAGATCGCTTCATAATTGATGCTCCTCCTCTTCTACCGGTGTTCGTCCATTATTTGATGACAGTCTTCTGCCTGTTGTGATCAATAACGGACACGTAAACACAGTGGCTGTTCTAGATCTAATCTCACAGAGTGGGAGCTCAGGCTTTAATTAGCCGTCGTTCGCAATTTCCTGTGTTTGTAGCCACGCTCCACGTTTGGGACCTTTTAGCCTCGCACAATTATGTTAATTGTTAAGTGCCGTGTTTTATCTTACGACACCGAGATGAGATCAAGCAGTACGTGTCGGCCCTCGTAAATTAGCACTTTAAGTGTAAGCGCTGTAACATTAAAAAAAAAACAACAAAAAAACAACTACACTCTAAATCAGCAGAAGAAGAAGCACTGGAGTGAGAGGAGGTGTGGAGGAGATTTAAGATAATTATACGATGATACTTACACCAGGATATCCATGACATGACGACGGGATAATGAGCTGATGATACATGGAAATAAGTCCAGGCCAAGGTTATTATCGTTAACAAAAACAAACAAAATGACAAAAACTAAAATTGAAAAAACATTTTTGTTAACTGAAATAAATAAAAACTATAATTAAAAGAAAAACGTTAACTAACTGAAACTGTACTGTGTGCTTACAAAACTAACTAAAACTTATAAAAATTATGGATAAAATTCCCTTCATTTTCGTCTTTGTCAGTGTTGATATAGGATAGAACATGTGAAAATTTCATCTAAGATCAGCGGTATAAGAAAAGTATAGAAGTCTGGAGGCCAACGGTGAAAGTATGGATACTTTGTTTCGTTTTCACGTAAGTGAAGTTGTGTATGAATCACACCCCCACCTACATTACCCCCCCCCTCCAACCTGCTATATGGAATGTATCCATGGTACTGTGCATGTGTTTGTGTCTGTGCTCAGTCAGAGCCGCCCTAACCCCACCCCCAAATAAAGTGTCCAGGGTAACCTCATTTATTTCTTTGAATAGGATGGCAAGGAAGATAAAATATATGAAAAAACTGAAACTAATACTAAAACTAAACTAAACTAAAACTAAGCGTTCAGAAAAAACGTCAACTAATAAAAACTAGCAAACCTGCTCTAACAACTAATTAAAACTAACTGAATTAGACAAAAAACAAGTTAAAACTAAATAAAACTAAACTATAATGAAAAATCCAAAACTATTATAACCTTGGTCCAGGTGTCGTCAGGGTGGATGTGCAGGATTTTTTCCCATGATGCTCCTCATGTTCCCATGTCAGATCTGGAGTTTACGTCTAGTGGAGATGAAAAGTTTGTAAAAGACTCTTTCACAAAGTCTGACTTACGATGAATTTGTTCAACTCTGACAGAAACCAGGCAGTAAAATTACATGTCAACTGTTTACGACAACATTATTTATTCCATCAAAAGAATCATTAAGTAAAAACATGTTTGCCTTAAAACGAAGACACTGGACAAAAAAAAAAAAAACATAAAAAAGATCAGATTGTGACATTGAGTCCAGATCTGAACCCCATTAACGATCTTTGGGATGTACAACTCCTCATCATTAATACACCTGGGATCTAATCTGACAGCTCTATTATCACAGATCTATTAACGTAGTACACTGTCTGGATTCATAGAACACTGTAGTATAGCGTGTCCAGATGCATCTAATGTTGCATTTAAGTCCAATGATATGCAAATATGATCCCATTCCATAAACACTATAAGGACAAAAGTAAGTAAAGAACTTTATTGTCGTACCAGCTCACATTTACACATGAGAGGGTACGAAATTTGGTACCCAAGGTCCCAGATTTAGCCCAATATAAGCTATATAATAAACAATATAAATGTTAAAAAAAAAAAAAAGAAAAAAAAAAAAGATGTTTGTATAATTTAAAAAAAAGGCCTATGTATAATTATACTCGTGTGTGCATTTATATGTCATCATCTGCAAATATAGAGATCATGGCCAAAAAAAGTCCACATCTGGATTTAATTCAGGAAATAGTCCAGATCCTTCACTGGATAATTACTGCAGTGACTAATATGTTTCAGTCATTACTACTATTCAAGGATTCAAGGAACTTTATTGTCATACCAGCTCACATTTACACATGAGATAGCATGAAATTTGGAACCCGAGGTCCCAGATTTAGCCCAATAAAAGCTATATAATAAACAATATCTATGTTAAAAAAAAAAGACAAAAAAAAAAGAAGAAAAAAGATGTTTGTATAATTAAAAAGGCCTATGTATAATTATACTCATGTGTGCATTTATATGATATCATCTGCATATATAGAGATAATGGCCAAAAAAAAGTCCACATCTGAACTCAGCAAATAGTCCAGATCCTTCCACTGGATAATTACTGCAGTGACTAATATGTTTCAGTCATTACTCCTACTAACTCTAACTAATGAGTAGGAGTAGTAATACTACAGTAGTAATGAGTTTGTAGAGAGTAAAAAGTTTGGATAAAGCCAGAATTCATTAGATTCAGATTGTCTTGAGATCCAGATCCGAAACCCATTAAGAATCTTTGGGATGTACAACTCGTTGTCATTAATACACCTGGGATCTAATCTGACAGATCTATTATCGTAGTACACTGTCTGGATACATAGAACACTGTACTGTTGGTGCACATTGTAGTATAACGTGTCCAGACGCATCTAATGTTGCATTTAGTCCAATGATATGCAAATATGATCCCATTCCATAAATACTATAAGGACAAAAGTATCTAAAAAAGACCTGACAGTTTACAAGTTTATGGCTTTATTACAGATCCAAGAATTAAGGACAATCTGATCTGTTACCGATAAAAACTTAACGCCATTAAGAAATGTCTGTTTTCTGAATATCATTAAAGTAAAGGTTAAAAATAATCCAATTCTTTAATTCTGTGTTATCTCCTCTTAAAAAAAACCTCCTTCAACCACCATCTTCCCCTTTAAGAACATTCCTGGCACCTTAAATGAGTCTTTAACCTTTTGTTTTGTTGGCCCGATCCCAGTGTCCACCCAAGGCCGAAGCACTAAACCCTCCCAGACTTAACTGACGTCAGCGTGGAGGTGATTGAGTGTGAAAGGCTGCACAGACTCCAGATGATAGAAGTAAGAACAGGACGCCAAACTGCACTCAGGAATTACATGACACGACCTTGGCGACGCCGCAATGTTTTTCCGACTCTAGAAAGAAGAAAAGAACTCATCAAATAATCCCTTCAGGGCTTCTCTTCACACTAACTGTGTGATAGAACATACAGTTGCGTCGTTGCATTTTGTTAATACCGCCTTGTTACCGTCGTGTTACTTTCCAGCTTCGCATCCAGTTTGTTTTTATCTGTTTTTCTTGTGTTGGGTGCCACAACACTGAGAACTCTGGGTAATTCTTGAGCCCAAAGTTTGCAGAAATGTGGACTTAAAGGCTCAAAACCCGAGATCTCTCATGGACTTCACAATTTAACAGGAGGACAGCGATAAACCCTCCGGGATTTACCAGAGAATGTGCATCAAAAGCCTGTTCTTGCAGAGACAGACCTACCTGTGGACAAACGGTGCAGGTCGACATCCTCAGAGCATCCACAACTATTTTTGTGGCTAGTTCCAAACGAATTTTCTTGAGATTTATCGCTATATATTATCATCTTGATTTTTCAGTGTAAATCATGTAGTTTCTTTTATTTAATTCACTGATCATACATAGATCTAGATTTATTCTTACATATTCAACATTATTTGCAGGGTGCGATTTGTTGGAGATGATGGTTTTTACATCCCCACATCTGCTCAATGAATTTCATCCTTGGGCGTGGGTGGGTGGGGGCAACCAACCAACGTAAATAATAGCAGGTTGTGACAGTTTTCGTCCATCTATATCCTCCATTACTGACAGTAACGTTCACCTGAACCCAACTGTCACAGTCTCAGAATTTGCGTACATCCCCATGCACCAGAGTGCCGTAAAGGGGGTTAAAGGTGACAAATTCATGAGGTCCAGATTTGTAGAGGGGCCAACTGCTGCCCCCCCACGCTGAACAAAAAAAACCCATCCTGCCTCTGTTTTTTTGAGAAATTGCACCCTGATTATTTGTTTCCTCTACGTATTTATTCTGCCTTGAAATATAGAAGCTACTCTAGTTTTAGAAGCATGTTTTTGTGCCAGTTCAAGAGCCTCAAGTTATGATACAGCATGGACAAGAAATCTCAGAAAATTAGAGAACTTTCCACTTTCAACTTGATCTGTAACTGGTAACGTATTAATAGTGAGGTTTAGCATCAATGCGAATATTAAGTATCCAGTAAAATCGTCCTTTCTTGCAGATGCTTACTTGAGTGACCACCATGTTCCAGTTCCAGTCAGAGAAGCAAAACTTCCAAAATCTAGACATCTGTGAGCCAGATTTTATCAGGAGCTATGGTTTTATGACTGGTACGAGATGTTTCTCATAAATGATGTTGAATCGAGGCACATCTCCGTAAACTTCAAGGCGATCGATCCCTGGTTTTTCATTCGATCATTTTTAATAACTAATACAACCAGTAGTTAAAAACAACCTTCATTTCCAAAGTTCTGCTCCTGTCATGGTTCTTATAATTTAGAGAATAGTTCCTCAAGACTCCCCTAAGACCTTGGTCAGTCCTCAATGTGGATTTAGGGGAATTAAAACCTCCTACAACATGGATCTCCAAGTTTTTAAATAAGAATTGAGATGAGGACTGTGAATCTGAGTGTGGAGGTTGAGACCAGGTTGGGGTTTTTTTGGGTTCTGTCCCCTATGACAGTGGTTCTCAAACTTTTTTGAACAAACGCCCCTTTACGTCATCATGAGCCTCCTGCCGCTCATTGGGGGTGCGTTATAGCGCTCCATAGGTAACACCGACCTGACCTCATCAGTATCCTCCTTGTTACATCCATCCACCCTCTGAAACAAGTTGTGGAGTGGGGGGGTGGGTTTGAGGGAGCTTACATTCATAGCACAGACGTTACCACCGAAGACCGGGGGGGCCGGGGGGGGGGTGGGGGCAGCTCAATAAGTACCGCAACAGACCTTTTTGTGGAAGAGCTGCTTGATATTGACACTTGTCCAGACTAAAGGCGGCCTTACACTGTGCGAGTTTAGAGACGATTTCTCACTCGTGCGACTATTTCTGGGATCGGGCCCGATGTGCCTCTAATCGTGTGTCGTGCTTCGTGCAGTGTACATGGGGTAAAGAGAAGCGACTAGCACCTCACGACCACCTCATGACCAGCAGTCGTGTGTTCGCAAGGAAAACAGAGCTGTTTGAAATCCTGCTCACTCCTCGTGAGTGTATCGTACTGTCAAAGCAGTGCCACAAACTGATGTGCCTCAAATTCTTACACTGTGCATGTGCAAATACAATATTAGCCAGCTACTGTAAGCTAATTCTAAGCTTACAGTAGCTGGCTATTGGCCTAGTGCAGTTTAGCTGTTGCATCTTACCTCTAGTTCCTGCTGTAGGACTGACAGCCCATACTGTCCACGTCTGGCAAACCAATTCTTGCACCAAACACGTCACCGTCTTTTCTTCTTTTTTGATTCCTCACAGATAATGGCACATATTACCAAAGCAGCTCGTTGGTTTTTGTTTAGCTCTACCATTTCGTGACTCACGCCAATACACAATCGTCTATGCACTTTCGGATTCCTTGGTGTTTTAATGTTGTATTTCCGGATGCAACACTCGAACGTGTCGTGTGTCCTCTGATGTATGGTCGTACAGTGTGAGCAGTCAGGTCGCGTACGAGCATCGGTCTGTACAGTGTGAGAACATGAATCGTGAGTCTGACCTTACAAATGATTCGCACAGTTTGAGATGAAGCTGCGTGCAACGATCGAAATAATCGCAGTGTATGGCCACCTTAACGCCCTTCATTTCAGTCTCAGCACCCCCCCTCTCAGCTTTTTTGTTCTGAATGCCCCCCAGCGGTGTCCCAACAGCCCTGTTAAGAAACGCTGCTCCATGAGAAAGGTATGAAATGGACCTACATGATAAAAAAAGGGATTGAAAAGTCCCTGTAAATGTGATGCTGAAGTTCTGAAATCAGTTATTAGGGATTAAAATGTTTTTTTTTTCTTTTTTTTTCCAAATCTTACTTTAGGATCTCCAGTAAATGCCTCACCTGGCTTCACAGACACATAAACTATTCCCAATACTTTAGATTTTGACGTGGTATCACCCCAGATCTCACAACTTTGACCTATTCCTGGGGCTCTGGGCCGACACTTATTCAAGCATCTTTATTGTTGTCGCCTCTGGTCGCGTCGGGTTGACATTTTGTGTCATAATGTCACATCTAAACGAAGCCTTCAGGGAGGAGATGCTGCAGCACATCAGTACCCACCACCAGACAAACCTGAGTCCCCCCCACACACACACCCCACCCTCACATCCTCCCATTATGAAAGCCCTGATGGAGGGACAATAGGGTGACCTTCTATGTCCAGACACGACATCCATCCCTGAGAGACACGAACAAACAGACAAACAATTCCCACATTCCCTTTTGCGAGTTGCTGAAGCGTGGTACGGTCCTAAAACAGCCATTTGACCTGAGTGTTCGGTAATAATTACCTACTGTGGAGGTAACGACCCCTCGGCTGCAACAGTTAATCAGAGAGCTTCCACTGCAGCATCCTCCTGTGTACCGACTCTGCAGAAAAACAGGTGGATGATCGTGTGCAGAGGTCTGATTTAACGCAGCTGTAATGACTGGGCCATTAGGAGAATCTGTTGACATGGTGGAGGGGACCCAATGCTCCGGCAGAGGCGTTAAAGGCCTGGGCGCCCATTCAGGCGGCAGCAGTGCATGAACTGATGAGGGCCGCCGAATGCTGATGAGTCCTTCCACGCTGAAGGACAACCGACCAGATGAGTTTTGATCTGTTTTTCCATAAACAAAACGCACAAAAACCAGTTTAATGAGTAGAAAATGACTCTGTAGCTTCTGTGCTGATGATCATTATTGTCTCTTTAACAACAGGCAGAAGGTGTCGGACTAGATACGTCAGCGTTTTACTCCGTTGTACATTAAACAGAGACTCTGAAACTTTGGAGCAGTGGTGGAACATAACAGAGTTTTGGATTTAAATATAGAGTTTAAACCCTTATTTTTTAATCACAGACAGCGCAGCTAAATATAATGGACTATGAATATCTGATGTTCTGCACTAAGAGTTTATAGCATTTAGCTAGTTTGAAACTCCCGTCTTTGGTTGGTCTTTTCAACAGTGAAATACATAACTAACAACAATTATATAAAAAACTGTGCAAACAATAGTAAGAGTGTCCGATGAAGTCTATTCACATCACATTCACACAGAGAGAAAACAACAGTCCGACCTCATCAAACAGTATTTATTTTATGCAGGTTATTTCTGAAATTACATAAACTTATTCATTAATTTATTTTAAATAAAGGAGGAACAATGCATGTTAGAGCCATAAAGTAATTTAGGTATAATTTTGCATATTGTGCCTGATTTAAAACAGTATTCTACTGATTTTGTCTTTATATTAGGATCGTAAGATAGTTTTGTACGTAATCTTTTTCTAATATTAATTTAATGTAGTATTTGTAAATAATTTGCCAATCTGTGTTCTATTAGTTCTGTCCTGCTACTGCAAGCTGACCCTCTGCTGTAAAGTGCAGCTAAGTGTAGTAAATTGATGTGAGGACATCTGCAAAGCACATGTTCTGAGGGCAGAGACTTTCAGTGAAGCAGGACAGAGAACAACAGTATTTCTGACCGTTGTTGTCATCTTAGTAGTAGCTGTTCAGTTAATATTGAAACTTAATTTGGATATAGAGGCAAAGAACACTATAACTGTCAACTTAGTTTTTTGTAACCTTTTTTGATTTTTTCCTTTTTCTTGGAATAAATAGAAAGATGGCTTTATAATCCATCTGCCTGTTTGTTTTGTGTTCCTTGTTTCGGATAATACTCGGAACACGCGAGTCAGAAAACTTCACATCCTGCAAGAAGTGGCAAAGAAGGTTTAGGCTTTTTTGTTGCCACTACAACGCATATTAATGAACATTTAAAAAAAAAAAAAAATGAAATATGCCAGATGCTGGCCTAATGCTGCGTTTCCACTATGTGTTATCGGCTCGACTCAACTCGGCCTTTTTGCGTTTCCATTACAATAAAAGGACCTGGAATCTGGTACCCAGTACTACTTTTTTGGTATCACCTCCACCGAGGTTCCAGGACTGGGGAACAGATACTAAAACGTGACGTGTAAACAGCAGACCACTGATTGGTCATAGTCGTCTCTGTGACCCGCCGTTTTACAAAAAACAGATGTGGAAGTTTACAGTAAATACAGCGGTAGGTTAATCCACATGATGACAGCCTGTAAAACTACACCATGGTTTGTCGAGGAGGTTCAGACGTAAACATTCAGCATGAGTTTGACGAGACAACAGGCAACGAGTGAGTTTATCAGCAACTCTCTGAGCAGACGGCACGGAAGTAACACGCTGCATCGCTATGACGTCCAGGTACTGTAAAGTCGGTAGTATCCTGTAATGGAGACAGTCTCCAGGAATAGGACCTGATACCAGAGTTGAGTCGAGCTGAGCCGAGTCGAGCCAAGCTGAGTCGAGCCAGTTCCAAGTAGTAGAAATGCGGCATAAGGGCATTTTCACACCACGTACTCCAGTCCGTACCGTACATGGATATGTTCACACCTTTCCTGCAGATGTTGTGTTCACAAGTACGTACCACGGCCTGTGTCCTAGTGGGTGTTACTGGGCCGAAACAGTAGGTGGCGCTGTGGAAGGAATTCTGTTGCTATCCAACAAACGCGGGAGTCAGAAGAAGACAAACCCTTACCTATCTGTTATCCTGTCTGAGGCAAAGAGAAGAACAGCGACCTTTGTTGTCCCTCATATTTCACCCAGTGGTTCGGTCGATAAGGTGAGCCTGTGCCGCACGGATCCGAGGCTTTTTCAGGAGACAACAGGAACGCCATCTATGGTCTAGTGGTGATTAGGTTACTTCCGTTGTCGGGCACGGATCACTTTCACATGGCAACATACCATACTGGAGTCCACGCAGCCCATACCCAGGACTACCTTCTCAACTGGACTTGGGTACAGTACTGGAGCATGGAACGTTCGCAGTCACATGGATAAAAGTAAGCGGACTTTGGAGTCAAATGTACTCGGATACGGACTCAACTACGCTGTGTGAAAACGCCCTGTAGAAGCCAATAATGTAATAACGGCCAATAACATAATAAATTTGCCATTTTTAAATGTAACAGCCAATAACATAATAACTGGCCGATAACGTAATAAAAGTCCTGAACTGATAACGTAATAACTTTTGGCCAGTAATGTAATAACTTATTACGTCAAGGTCACTGTACAAAATTAATAAAATAAATAAAACACAATTAAAATTACTCACATACATGTATAAAACACAGTTGCTGAACTGATTTTCATTGTTCCTGTGACAGGGACAATAAAGTTCTATTCTATTCTATTCTATATATTGAGGATGCAACGTCATTTCCAATATAGCTGAGACAGAACAAAATATTTGAAACGCACAACTGGACGTATCAGAAATACTGAAAAGTAAAAGTAACAAAAACTAATTAAAACTGAAACTAAACTGTCGCTGTCAGTTCCAAACTGGATGCAGGACTTTTTTTTCCCCACATAACAGGAAGCAGTAGTCAGTCGTAAATGATGCCAATTGAGGCTGGAAACCAGTGGCTTCTGGCGTTCCCCAGGGATGTGTGTCGGGTACTGTAATGTTTGTTGTATTTATAAATTATTCGCTGTGGCGCTGTATTGATCTGTTGTGGTGGAGGGGGAGCTAGTTAGGAGGCTTCCTGGACACCTCCCTGGTGAGATTTTTCATGTCTGACCAGGAGACCAAAGGGGCAACTCTGGGGAGGGGGGGTGGGGGGTTGTAGCTCATTTGTGTTCCCCCGGAGGAGCTGGTGGAGGGGTCTGAGGTTCTGCAAACTGGTCTGAGAAAAGCAGCAGCAAATGGACAGATGGAACTGGATACAAATTAATGCATCTTTTCTTTTCTTTTCTTTCTGTGGATGATGCCAAAGTTATAATAGTTTTGGATTTTTCATTATGTTTAGTTTTATTTAGTTTGGGCTTTTTTTCCTCTAATTCAGTTAGTTTTAATCCACTTTTAGAGCAGGTTTGCTAGTTTTTATTAATTTTTTGTTTTTTTTTTTCTTTTTACACGCAGACTCAAACACTGGTATTCTTTTATCTATAAATGTATCCTAGGTCTGCTTCCATCATATTTGCTGGTCTCCGTCTGTTGGAATGACTTGAATAATTCCAGTCTCTGTTCCCAGGTTCTGTTATCTTTACGGGTTCCAAAAGTCCAAACAGAACTGGGAAAGAAAGCTTTTAAATGTTCTGCTCAAACTGCCTGGAAGAACCGACAGAAGGACATTAAACTGAAGAAACTGGTCTGTTTTCATACGTTCAAAGTCAGTTTAAATCAGTGGGAAAAGGACAAATGTGGATGGTGATGTTTTTCTATTTGATTGAATTGGGTTCAACTTTGAGATGCTTTTAAGGAACATTGTTGTTCTACTTTTAGTAACTTTTAAAATAATGCTGATGTTTTATACGTATGTTCTTATCAGTTTTGAGTTTGGTTTTAGTGCTGACTTTCATTCTGTTTATTAGGGGTGTGCCAAAAAATCGAGTCATGTAAAAATTGCAATTCTCATTTACTACGATTCAGAATCGATTTAAAATGTCCCAAAATCGATTTTAAAAAATACAACAAATCCACCGACAGTCTGCACGCCATTAGCGCAATTAGCGTGTAGCGTGATTAGCGGTTAGGGTTAGCGATTAGCGTGATTAGTGGGTAGCACAATTAGCGATTGGGGTTAGTGACTAGTGGTTAGCGCAATTAGTGGTTAGGGTCAGCAATTAGTGCAATTAGTGGCTACTGCATTGACACGCCATCAAATGGCGTTAAATAACACGTGAAAGGATGAAAATGCGTACGTATAGAATGGCAAATGCAATAAACAGTATTTGATGAGCTCAGTCTGTCAGCTGCATCACCCAGGAAACGAAAAAAAGTACAAAGTCAGCGTCAAAGATGTTAAAAGTGCATAAAGTTAAAATATTAAAGCGAAACTTCTCCAGGTTAGTAAAACAGTCGAAGCTACATTTCACAGCTCAGCTCAGTCCTCTTGTTGGCTTCTCTTCCTCTTGACCTTTGACCTCTGTTCCTTCAGGTGACAAGGACATGGATGACTACTACCCCAGGAAGCACCTCCACCCGGACTTCGGCGGCCGAGGCCCCACCCACATGGTGAAGCTGAACGCCGAGCCCCAGCAGCGGCAGCGTCCCCGGGGCCGAGTCCAGCGTGCCATGTCCCAAGACCACGTCCTGTCTCCGCCCCGGACGCCGCGTCGCGAAAACTACGGCCTGTCGTCGTACGGCGTCATGTCGGCGGCCGCCTACGGGAGCAGCCGCCATCTGTCGGAGGAGCAGCTGCTGTCGGCGGACCGCCTCCACTCCCAGGATCCTTTGCTCCTGTCCCCAGCGATGAGACGCGACAAGTTCCGGGAGAAGGCAATGGCGCGAGCGATGTCCCACGCCGACATGCTGATGCCCACCACGCCCGTCATGGACCGCCACAAGATGACCAAGATGCACTCGCAACCCAGTGCCTCCAACAACTACAACACGCTGACGGTCAACCACCAAGCGCCCGCGTCCAAGCGGCAGGCGTTTGCCTCGCGACGAACACACACGGTCGACCACCTACAGTACATTCCCGGTCATCACCACACGTATCGCACTGCCAGTAAGAACGAGGTAACTGTGTGAGCCACGGCGACACAAAGGATTCCTGAGAGACGAACCTAACGACACCACCAAACACAGTATGTCTCCTCAGAGTCAACCCTAGGTTCCCCAGTACCTATGTACCCCGGTACCTATTTTCCCCGGGGCCTATGTTCCCTGGTACCTATGTTCCCTGGGGCCTATGTTCCTTGGTACCTATGTTCCCTGGGGGCTATGTTCCCTGGTACCTGTGTTTGCTGGGGCCTATGTTCCCTTTTGCCTATGTTCCCCTGTACCTATGTTCCGTGGTGCCTATGTCCCCCGGTACCTATGTTCCCCGGTACCCATGTTCCCTGGTACCTACATTCCCCAGCCCAACTTACATGATAGGAAGGTACTTCTATATGTAGGAACAAAGGCCTACAAACCATAATTGCAGACAGTGGTGTTTAACTAATTTCACCAGGGGTTAGGGTTCCCCTGTGGCAGCACATAGGAACTGGGTAACATAGGCTACAGGGAACATAGGTACCAGAGAACATAGGCACCAGGGAACATGGGCACCGGGGATCATAGGTACCAGGGAACATAGGTACCAGGGAACATAGGCATTGGAGAATATAGACACCAGGGAACATAGGTTCTAGCGAACATAAGTACCAGGGAACATAGGTTCTAGCGAACATAAGTACCAGGGAACATAGGTACCAGGGAACATAGGCACCAGGGAACATAGGTATTAGAGAAAATAAGTACCAGGGAACATAGGCACTGGGGAATATAGGTACCAGGGAACATAAGTACCAGGGAACATAGGCACCGGGGAACATAGGTACTAAGGAACATAAGCACTGAAGAACATAGACACCAGGGAACATTGGTTCTGGGGAACATAAGTACCAGGGAACATAGGTATCAGGGAACATAGGTACCAGGGAACATAGTCGCTGGGGAACATAATCACCAGGGAACACAGGTACCAGGGAACAAAGGTACCAGGGAACATAAGTACAAGGGAACATAGGTACCAGGGAACATACTGTAGGTACCAGGGAACATAGTCACTGGGGTACATAGGCACCAGGGAACAAAGGCACATGGGAACATATGCACCAGGGAACGTAGGTACCAGGGAACGTAGGTACCAGGGAACATAGGTACCAGGGAACATAGGTTCTAGGGAACATAGTCACCAGGGAACATAGGCCCCAGGGAACATAGGTACCAGGGAACATAGGGCCCAGGGAACATAGGCCATGGAGAACATAGGTACCAGGGAACATAGGCCCCAGGGAACACAGATATGCTCCGGTCTCCTCAGTTGATGTGTTCCGTCTTCTCGCTGATAAAAGAACCTCCTCCTCCTCCGTTCAAACTCTTCTTGCTTTTCAGCACAGGCTTCCTGTTTCATCCAGACTTTCCGGACTTTTCTCTCTTAGGGCATCATAAGGGCTTTGCACAAAGAGGGATCCTTCACGTCAGATGTTTTGGCGCCGGCGAGGGAAATATTTTTTAAAACCGACCTGGGACTGGAAAGGGGAATTGTATTAACTTTATAAATATATAAATATCCTATATTTACTATTTGTATTTTCAGTCGTTGTTATAGCTTTAGAGGTTCTCTTTGACTGATGTAAGCACTTCAAGCGGTGCCTCTTAAAATTGTCCCATTTCGACGACGAAGTGGAGTCGTGGGTTAAAAAGCACAATTAATGAATTCCCGTTCCTTTCGGTTCATTTTACTTCTTCTTCTTCTTCTTTGGTAAAAAGGCCAGAACATATTAGCTTGTTAGTGAAAACAGAGGCTGTTTCTGTTGCGTACAATAGATGATTGTAAATAGGCTAACGTTAGCTAGCATAAAAACAAGAACAGCTGGCTCTTCGGCATTATTGGTTTGGTTTGTTTTCTCTCCCATTTGGAATCTATCACAGATTCACACTTAAATATTTTAATTTTAGATAAGGCAGAGTTCCCACATGAATATTATTTCCACAGATGTCTGATAAATACGTGGATGTAATATGTCATTCTGGTTTTCTGACTGTGCTTTTGTAGCAGAAATGATTGTGTGTGAATCTTTTTTTTGTTTTTCCAACCTGGCAGCTTCGGTCTGTGCTCGTTCATCCACAAAACAGAGCCCGATAGGATTCATCTACATCCTGGCATTTCTTTTGCTTTATGCCCCGCCCACTCCCGCTCCCCTGCTAGGCTTTGTGCGACAGTTTTTCACATGTCGAAACAATCAAGAGGACGTCGTAGTTTGCTATCGTTAGTCGATCGAGCATTTACTGAAACTGTGAAATGTTTGTCTTAAATGTTTTCATTAAAGCAATGCCTTATCGTGTGAAGATCCCACATGCTCTTAATCGTACAATCATGTTTTTTGTCGCAGCTTTTGTGTAATAGGACCGACTAGGATTTACCAGCAGTGAAAACCCGAACAGGAACAGATGATACGACACAAAAACCTCCATTAAAACATCTGTACCGTCAACTTCAGTCATGATCTGTTGGTTCATAAAATCAGTTTCAGAAGGTTTGAATTTAAAGTTATTCGGCGTATTTTCAAGTTAAAAACACCCTGGTTCATTTCAGAACATTTAATAATAACGTTGAATGCTAAATTTAACGGAAAAAGCTGCAACTATGTCGGATCCGTCTCCTGCAGGGTTACAAAGTGGTTGACAGGAGAAAAACCCAATAAAGTTGAAGAATCTGAAGATCTATTTGCATCATATCATAAAAGTGCAAAAATATGAAGCAATTTTTTTGTATTTTGTGTCCAGAAAGAAAAAAAATCCGACAAATTTATCATTTGTTTTGTCATGATTCAATAAAAGCTATGTTACAAACACAAATGTGATGATCGCCAAAGTAAAGAATATGTGTAAAATGTGAAATTAGTTGATCTTTCGGGCTTATTATTGTCACATTCTGTTGTCTGTCCATGAATAATATGGAAAAACCTCAGTGTGAGTTGGTTTTGGTCATTATGGAGGAACTGGACTGTGGTCTTTGTCCCGTAAAGAAATACTATACATGGTTTAATGGAAACAAGTGGGTGGAGTTAGAGAAGAGGGTGGGATGAAACAAACCCCACCCACATCTGCTAACAGTGACATAATAAACTCCTAACAGTGTCATAATAAACCCCGCCCACATCTGCTAACAGTGACATAATAAACTCTTACCAGTGTCATAATAAACCCCACCCACATCCGCTAACAGTGACATAATAAACTCCTAACAGTGTCATAATAAACCCCGCCCACATCCTCTAACAGTGTAATAATAAACTCCTAACAGTGTCATAATAAACCCCGCCCACATCCTCTAACAGTGTCATAATAAACTCCTAACAGTGTCATAATAAACCCCGCCCACATCCTCTAACAGTGTCATAATAAACTCCTAACAGTGTCATAATAGACCCTGCCCACATCCAATAACAGTGTCATAATAAACCCCGCCCACATCCTCTAACAGTGTCATAATAAACTCCTAACAGTGTCATAATAAACCCCGCCCACATCCTCTAACAGTGTCATAATAAACTCCTAACAGTGTCATAATAGACCCTGCCCACATCCAATAACAGTGTCATAATAAACTCCTAACAGTGTCATAATAGACCCTGCCCACATCCAATAACAGTGTCATAATAAACCCCGCCCACATTCTCTACCAGTGTCATAATAAACCCCATCTGGTCATTTCAAACATACTAATAAAGGCTACCTGGGCTAATTAGCAGGCTAGCTAACATATTACATAATATTACATATTACATACATAATTATTGCTAACATTAGCTATTGCTAAGCTAAGCTCCTCTGTTTATTGGAATGAGTCTCTAATAAACTCCATGACAGAATTCTCTGACGGTCTTGTCTGTGTAAATTTTGTTCAATAAACTAGCGCTGATGAGCTAATGCTAGTGCTAACATTTTAAACCAGTGACAATATCAAAATTCACTGTTTACGGTCATCACACAAAGAAATGAACGATAGAGACCAAAACCAGGCTGTAAACAGGTTTATTTCTGCTGTAAAATTGGACATTTTAACATGGATGTCTATAGGGATTGAGCCCTCCCCTGGTGGACATTCAGGGTACTGCAGATCTCCGCTTCATTTCCCCCTTTTTCTTTCTTTTTTTTTTTGTTTAAAGCCGTAACCATTGTCCAGACGTCGGTTTTACCACCTGCATCATGTGACCAAACATCAGGATGTGACAAATCGGGTTATTTTTTACCTGATAAATCCAGTAATTCCAAACAATCGGAACGTTACAGTCACTTCTGACCTGATTTGTTTAGTAACTGAATCCCTGGGTGTTTTTAGTCAAATACAGCCTCAGAACTTGGAAGCATAAAGTTCAGTTGTAACTCAATGATATGAAACTGGTTTTATTTAATGCGTAAAACATCGTATTTGCTGGTATTCGAGGAGTCGGCTGCTGTATATAACGGATCCGATGCAGTGTTAAATGTTGTTTGTTTGACATTGAAATAGTTTAAAGGTCCATTTAGCAGCTTTTAAGCAAAACGTCAACTCATAAATAAAACCTGCAGTAATTTAGTAGATTATTAAATATAGTAGATGAAAATAGTTGCTTATTTGCAGCCACGGAGAATATTTTCATTCATCTGGAGTGTATTTATGTTTAATTGATGAATCTGAACATGTATTCTCACATATCTGTTTTTTTTAGTTGCTGAATATTTTACATCGAACAGGTTTTTACAGCTTTGTCACTAAAAATATCTGTCAGTTGAGAGCGAAAAAGCAGGAAATTAGCAGATTTGACACCGAAATGATGTGAAAAGTAATTGTTACGTCACATCGAGTCGCCTTTTTTCATTCATAACATGATATTAATTATAAACACAGCATCATTTTTGATTAGATAGGGGAGTTTTTTGTATGTAATGACTCATAAAAGAACATAGAAGTGGAAATGATCGACTCCAGAGAGGAAAACTGGAGCCAAAGGGTCAAAGGTCATCAAATGGAAGCTTAACCCTTTAACCCCTGAGACATGATTCCAGGTAAATGTCCTGCTGTGAATTTGGTTAATGTGTGTTTTAGGGTCAAAACAGGTGGAATAACAGATTTAGACAAAGACAGGAACTGTAGTTTGACAGGTTTGGACTAAATAAGGCACGAGAATGTACATCAGTCAGACCTTTAGGATGTTGAACTCCAAAAAGCAGTTACACGGTGAAAAAAAAGAATAAAATAAGTGACAAAATGATCAAAAACAGCCAAAGTGATTGATAAAATCAACAAAAATGAATAATACACCAACAAAATAATAAATAACATGAACAAAATCAGCCAAAAACTGAAGAAAAAATCTTAGACGAATTAACTAAATGTAGAAAAATAAATAACATAAGCAATTAAATGAAGAAAAATGAATAAAATATTTACAAAATAATAAATAACATGAAAGAACATGCAAAAAAAAAAAAAAAGACTAAAATTAAGGATTTGAATGTTGGCCCAGTAGTTTTTGTTTTCTAAATCAGTCCAGCTGCTTTTTGACACCTGGTTGAACTCCAAAAAACAGTTACACTGTCAAAACTCTTAAACAAAAATAAAAAATAAAAAGTTTGAATATAACTTTTTTTGCACCAAAGCAAAGAAAACAAATTGTCCTCTGAGGTAAAATGAGTTTGAACCCCCGATCTAATCACATAATTGAAAAAAAAAAAAACATAATCTTTATTGAATAGTGATATTTTCATTTTTACAGATATTTTATAGTAATTTTACATATTTATGTTTGAGTTGAAAAAAAAATACACAAATCCATCAATTTTGTTTTCATGAACAGTATATGTAAATGTTTTCATGTTTTCTTTAAATCTGTTTTATTTCGAGGCACTTAAGCCGGATTATTGTGTTTATTTTTGTTTTCTGACACCAGTTTAACTCCATAAAACAGTTAAACTCATTAAAAACACAGTAAAAAAATAAAATAAAATAAAGCAAAATCATAACACTGGAAAAAACTGGAAAAACAAAAAACACAAGGAAAACAATGTAAAAAAAAAAAAAAGTCCAAATCCTCTCTGTGTTTTGCCCCCCATTCCACAGGGGGCGGGGCTTGAACTGAGCATGCTCAGACGTCTATAGAAAGAACACGGTCTATTCTATCAGTATGTTTTGACATTTTGAAAGTTTAGGAGGTTATGTTTTTGCCAGGGTTGGTTGGTTGGTTGTCAGTTAGTTAGCAACATAACTGAAAAAGTTTTGGGTGGATTTTGATGAAATTTTCAGGAAATGTCTGAAATGGGACAAGTAACAAAGGATTAGATTTTGGGAATGATCCGGATCACTGTCTGGATCCAGGAATTTTTAAAGGATTCTTTATCATTGGGAGATAGGGATACTTTTAACATACAATATGTATGTGTAACTCCACAATGAATGGTCAGAGTGCTTGGTAAAAAAAAAAAAAAAAAAAAAAATACAAAATAAGTTCCCAACAGGTTCTACAAGATATTGAAGAATGATCTGGATCCTCACAAAATTCTGGATACCATGATCCAGAACAGGAAAAAATAGTGGAATTTTCATCTTAACAAAGGAACAAATTATGGTATCGACATGCAACAAACACCAAAATATAGCCATGACAGTGTGAAATCTGAAGTGCGCCAACAGATTTGTTTTCAACAACTATGGCAGTAGATCCAGGAGAAAACCGCCATTTCTGAAAAAGTGATTTTCATTAGGTATTATCTTTAGTCGATCACAGCATGGGAGACTGAGCTGCCTTGGCAGACGTCTGCACTCTCTGAATGCTTTTCTCGTTCTTATTGAGTAAACGGTTGAATTTTTCTGAATATTTCCAATGAATCATATATTCAGAACGCTCAGTGGTGACATGTCAGGGGTTAAAGGGTTAACAAAAACATTAAAAACGAGGCTAAAAAATGTGGAAAAGCTACTAAATGGACCGTGGAATAAAAGTGTTAAATATGGTCCTGATGCAGCGTCCATTCCATTCGTCTGCTGCACATTCTTCTTCTTCTTAAATGGTGTTGTTCTTAATTAAACTCTGGATAAATGATAGTTCATGATGACGCAGAACAAGTGGAATATTTTTCCAAATGTGTGTCAAACTCAGACAGGTCGCTGTTGATGCCAGGTCTGCGTTCAATGATGTCACTTAGATTGTGTTTTTTTCTATCCGTCTTGTACATACGACCTGTTGGCTGCATATCTGTGCTGAAACACTAATCTTCTGTCCACTTAATTAATAATGATGTCATCCCAGAAGCCTTTTTTCTTCATGTTCAATACTTCCTGTTCAAACCTACACCAACTTCCTGTTTCTGAAACTGTTGTGAGGTTTATTTTTTCCAACCATAAAAGAGACTTTGTTGTTTTTTTTTGTTTGGTTTTTTTTAATTTATTTATCGTCCGTCACAGTGAGAGGACGTTTGACTTTATTTTTTTTCTGATGCAGCTTCATTGTACGAATGAACTTTAAGTGTTTGTGTATTTGCACAAATAACTGGAGACTAATTTAAAGGCTTCGAATCGACAACATACGACTGTTCCTGTGCATTTTCTGTTTGTTTACAGACTATTAAAGCACATCATGTGTTGGATACTTCCACCTGAGCGCGTCACGCTCTGTTCAGACACTAAATACGTGGAGTTTTAATTCAACAACACTCATCAGGTCTAATGCTGCGTTCCAGTCAAACAGTAACCTGTGTTTTTCCAACTTTCGACCAATGAAAATAAACTGGAACTCACATTACGTCCATGTTCTCCCAGATCTACGCTCTGTCATCACATAACCCGTCAAACAACTACGGCGTCCCCCATGGATGTGGTGTTTATGCAAACTGTTTATTAAAACGAGGTATTGCTCTAACGTTATTTACCCACAAATGTTCTGCATACTCAGCAGCTGCTCTATCGTTAGCTAGTTTTCAGTCAATTGAGAGTAAGAATAAATTAATACCAAATACCAGACTGATCCCAAGAAATCACGCTGTATGTCGCGTCAGTTCTTATTGCATTTGTTGTGTTTTACGTACGGACTTTCATCCTTTCGCGTGTTATTCAACACCATTTGATGGTGGGTCAATATACACCAAGATCTCCATTTTACGTATCCATAACCCCTAACCCTTACCGCTAATTATGTTAACTGCTAACCGGGCTAACCACTAATCCTAAATGCTAATCACGCTTATTGCTAAACGTTTGGTATTTTACGCGGTATGAACATACACGCAGAAAGCTTCTAATACGTACAGATAACACACCAATTGAAAGCGATGTTATCTGTACGCAATTCATAATATTATGATGCTATATACGAATCCAAATATACAAATAACGTAACATAAAAGGTAGAACAGCTTCTCATGCGTAACGCAAGAGAAGCTCGTTCAAATAATCAAAGAACAAACACCTCTGGGATAGAAATGACTATAAATGAACATAAGCTCCGTACGGTCCACCATGTTGGTTTGTTTACATCTAACTCCCACCTCGGGCAGTTTGGCGTGACTTGCCTGGAACGCTACAAAATCGTGAGTCGTGGTTTGGAGTTGTGACTTACGGGCTCCAAACCCGGCCTGGAACGCAGCATAAGCACCAAAGTTACACTATTGAAAAATCCAATATGGCCACCTATGACGTCCCCATATGCAAATTAGGTGAGTACATTTACTCCCACCACACAATTTGGGTCAATCCCAGTATTTTTCTCATTTACAGAATGAGTTTATCTCTAAACACTTCCAACATACAGCCTTTGGAAATCTTCATATTAAAATTAAATATTTAAAGAAAAATAAATAAACACTCCAGCGCTTAAAGGGTTAACCCTTTAAATGCATGTTTGTAATGTAAACAAACCATGAAAAAGCTAATGCAAACAGGTCAAATGCAGAGACTGAATTTCTCTTTGGCAATAATAAAGTGAGTTAACCTTTAACAACAAAACAACAAAAGAAGATGCAATGATTAGCTGCGATTCCAACAAAAAAAAGACTAAAAAATGCAAAAAGACGATGGGTGGGACATTCTCAGTCCCATTTCATGGCTTTAGGTTCAGTTTAGTCAAACCCAAACATGTTACTGTCATATTTAATATGTTATGTATTAAACATTCTCAATACTTTAATTCGTCCAAAAGCACAAACCTGCATCAGGACATCATCCGCTTGGAGGTGATGGTTAAGTATCGATACTTTAAGAGGCAAAGGAAATAAATAAAACTGAAAAATTAAAATGTACTTTTACAGATAAATAGAAACATACAGATAAAACATATGATGATGATACTCCCTTTCCCATCGTTCTTTGTAAAAATCGACCCGTAAACACAACCCGAACTCGTCCGTGTCAATCGTTCAACACCATCCTGGATCATCCTGTTACCATGACTACGGCTCTTATTAACACCTCCTTTAAATTCATAGAAGATGAATGAGTCTGAACAAAACCTTAAGGTTCTATCACAGACGCAGATCGAAAATGGCAGCGTTTTCCACGTCCGTCGACACTCGTCCATTTGCATTTAGATGGAAAACAGCAACGAGGTCACACGGACGAATCCGATCGGTCAAATGTTCGGACAATAAACTGTTTAGTTCAGTTCTGGATGAAGGTGGGATGGTTACAGACGCGTCATCAGGACAATCAACAAGAATCTAGAAAAGGAACCAAAATGAACACAATGGAGCAAATCAATCTAGAAAATGAACAAAATCTAGAAATTGATTAAAAATGAACGGAATAATGAAAAAATAGTAAAACAATCAAGAAAAAAAAAAGAAACACCTAAAATATTAAAAACAATGAGCAAATCAATCTAGAAATGAACAAAACAACCTCAAAAAATATAGGAAAAAACAAAATAACCTGAAAATGAATTAAAAATAAACAAAATAATCTAGAATTTTTTTTTTTTTTAAATGAACAGAATAATCTAAAAGAAAATTAGAAAAATTATCAAGAAAAAACAAACAAATATAATACTCACAACAATCAGTAAATTAATCTAGAAAATGAACACAGTATGAAGAAAATAATATTTAATTTTTCTTTTTAATGAACAAGATAAATTAGAAAAAACAGAAACCAATAAAATATATATGTAAAAAAAAATGGATGTAGAAAATGAACAAAACAATGAGAAAATCAAAAATGAATCAAATAATCTTAAAAAAAAAAAAAAAGACTAAAATTATCAAGTAAACAAACAAAAATATTCACAACAAACAAATTAATTTAGAAAATGGACAAAATCATGAACAAAAATTACTGAAATATTCATAAAAATGGTGGATTGTTCCGGATTCGTCTTCAGGACGTTTATTTTCATTCCAAATGTCCTGTTTTTTTTTATTTTAACATCGTGTTTTATATTTTAATATCATTTAATACAACGATGAAAATAAAATCTGAGACACTTATACTTCACTCAGTTTACTAATTAATTACTGATACAATTTATACATAGAATATTGGAGAAAAAAACACAAACAACCCATGTTTATTCATATTTTTTGTTAACATAGTCATTTTGTTCATTTTATTTATTTTTTTGTTTATTCTCTTCATTATTTTCTTAACTTTGGCTCATTTTGATGATTATTTCCACCAATTTTTTTCATTATTTTATTCATTTACTTAAAAATTATCTTATTTTGTTCATTATTTTACTCACTTTTGTTCATTTTCTTGATGACTCTCTTCTTATTCTCTCCTAATTTTTGCCCATTTTAATTATTTCCTGTTTTATTTTATTTTTTAAATTATGTTATTCATTTTCATGATTGCTGTCTTTATTTTAGATCATTTGACCAAGCAAAAAAAAAAAAAAAAGTATATTAACCAATGTTGGTGTTAATCACTGACATGTAAAAGAAAAAAAAAAAACTAATGCAATTTTTATGTAGAATATTGAAAACAAGTTTTTGGTATTTTTTGCATCAAAAATATGGTTTGCTTACATAATAAACCTGTAATTTAAAGGGTTAAAAATATGACAGTTATGGAATATTTAGAATTTTTGTTTATGGATCAAGTTGATGAAAGACAAAAAAAAAGTTAAAAAAAAAAAAAAAAACTATGAAAAATATTCTGACTTCAATACGGATCAATTTAATTTGATTGATTCATTGATAATTAACTCAAATCTAATCTGAATCCAATGACCTTTTGCCTTTTGTTTGAATAAATAAAGACCGAAACTCTGGGTCGAGACTGAAACTCTGCATCTGTGGTGTTTTTGTTTTGTTTTTTCTCGGTTCGTGGACTTTTCTGATGGTCGACGTGATCGGATCAGAACCACAGAACCATGAGGGATGTTTGGGTTTTGATTGATCAACGTGTCAGATGAAGGCAGCGGAGAAGAAAAGGCCAAAAACAAACAGAGACGATGATCTGAAAGAAGACGAAACCGTTTCAAAGTGTGAAAATGGATGAAATCTGAGCAGAATCGACCAATGAATGATGAGAATTTACAGATATTTATGTTCTTAACAAACTCAACGGTCTGTGTTCGGATGTTTTTGGATAAAAACCTGTTTACTCTCATTGTCCTGGTTTTGGACCTGGTTCAGACGTTGGTCATAGTTTGTCAAATTAATCTAAATTAAGCACGAACACAGTTTTTTTTTTAAACTACTACAAAGAAACAAATAAAAATATAATCACCTTTTAACTGACGCGGTAAAGTTCATACGTAATAATCTGAAACATTTGATGAAAATATATATAATTATGTCCACATTCACAGATATTTGTTTACCTGCGTTTTACTAAATACACTGGTCTACAAGTAAAAAAAAAAAAAAAAACAAGAATAAAAGTCAGTTTGAGTCTCTAATAAAAGTCAATTCAGTCCAAACGCTGTAGATTCACAGAAACAGTCGATGGTCAAAACTGAAATAGTGAGAATTAACGGTTGGATTTGTTTGTCTTCCATGTACAAAATAAACTAAACTTAACAAAACAATCAGAAACAAAATATTATAAACAATGAGCAAGGAAATCTGGAAAATGGTCATAAATTAACAAAATAATGTAGAAAATTAACAAAAATTTAAAAAAACTAATGTAAAAAAAAAGGGGGGGGGGGGATAATCAATAAAAAAAACACAAAGTATTAAAAACAATGAGCCAATCAATCTAGAAAATGATCAAAATAATCTTGACTAAACAAAATAAATAAAATATTCATGACAATGAGTAAATTCATCTAGAAAATGAACAAAAGTATACAAAATAATCTAGAAAATGAACACAAAGAAAATAGTCAAAGAAAAAAAAGAAATAAATAAAATATTAAAAACAATGAGCAAATCAATCTAGAAAATGAACAAAACTGTTTAAAAAAAGAACAAAATATTCAAGAAAAAAAACCTAAATTAATAAAAAAATTCAAGTTAATTTGTAAATGAATCTAGAAAATGAACCAAATGATTGTGAAAATGAACAAACATGAATAAAGTAATAATGAACAATAACAAAAATGAAGAAAACAATCCATGAAATGAACTAACATGAACAAAATCCTCAACTTTAATGCCATTATAATTATCTGTCAGATCTGACTGAGGCAAAAACAAGTAGGAAAATCCAGTCAATACCAGTAAAAAAGGGGAAAAAAAGCTGATAATAGTGTTATTTTTCTGAGTTTTCTTGGACATTTGAACCCCTTCAGGAGCAGTGGCGGCTGCTCGTCTTTCAGACAGGGGGAAGCTCATTGTCGGCTTACATCAAAAAATTGTCAAGTTATTTAAACATAAATTCGTCCCTCCGTTCCTTTTGAAGAAAATGGTCAGTGACCTTATCGTACCAAATAAACAAGAAAACGCTGAAATTATGTTAAATTGAAACAAGGAACTCCAATGAGTGTGTTTTATTTACAGTGCAAGAAATGAACGAGTCATTTCGTAGTGGTTTCTCTGATTTCACAGCAGAATGTGTGACGGTATTAAACTGAACTGTGTCAGTGAAGGAGCAGGTCTGAAAACAGCTGTCAATCAAACGGGATTCAGCCTTTGGACCCATCCTCCAATCAGCACGTGGAAGCCCGGCGTCCAGCCCAGCCGAGCTCCGCCCACAGCTCCATTCACCCCCAGAGACACCAAGCGTCTGGGGCGGGACAACATGGTGACATTTATCCAATTAGCGTCCAGTCTAGAGACAATGAAAAACCCAGTTCCACTCAGTCCCACTGAAGTGCATGGACGCTGAGCGTCTACGGACAAATGCACTGAGCAGAGATGGAGGAGAAAACACAGACACAGGAATGGAGGAGAAGTGAACTACATCCAGTCTGTGATTTGGGATAAAACTGATTCTGAATGAACTCGTCTTTGAGATGAACGTGTTCAAACACATTTGGAGTCAATGAAATGTCAACACAACTGAACAGATTTGAGCATTTAATTGGAGTCACTTTAGGGGAAGCCGAGCTTCCACTGCAGTCGGAGAAAACACCTCTGTTCAGGAGGTGAACTGATCATAGAGGATCTTTGGCTCCGCCTCTCACTCCTCTGTAGGTTCTGGTGTCCAGGTAGAAAAAAACACAGGTGGAAGTGATCATCACTAATGGGCGGAGCCTGTCGGTTGGTTTCATGGAACACCTGAACACAGCTCATGCATGTTGCCTGTGCTTCTCCTGAGCTGATAAGTCCCGCCCACCTGACGACCTGAGCAGATACACCTGGACGAACACCTGACAGACCTCATCTAAGTGTGTTTGTGTTGGATTTCTGCACCTCGGTGAGTTCCTCTGACACCTACCGCCATCTGTACGCTGTCACATGTTCAGTTAAAGGCTCATATTTGTCTAAACCCACTGTTCTTAGTCTGTGGTTCATTTCTTTGTGCATTTGGACCCTAATAGTTCAGACAGTTTGAATTTGAACCCTCCAGCTGCTGCAAAACTATTTTTATATTAATTTGGACAAAAATCCAGTGGATTTCTACGACCTGTTTGAATTCCTGTTTAGTTAGTTCCGTCTATAACTCGTTCCGTCTCCACATTTGCTCATATCAGGTCCAGACTTCAGACAAACATTTCTTCAGTATTTCTCCATAACTGTTTGTCGTCATCAGCAGTTGTAGTCCAGACTGAAAATATGTCCAAACTTGGAGTCCATTACCCATTATGTTCAGCTGTCGGTTGAACAGGACAGAGCAGCACAGCCGACAACCTGGAGGGGGCGGGGCCTGAAGCGGCTCATGTGCATTTAAAGGGCCAGTGCTCCAAACCACCTTTCTAGTGTCATTCCTCAGAAATAGGGTTGAAGATGGACCTGTGGAGTTGAATGAATGAAGAATTCAGAGCCAAGCAGAGCATTTACAGCAGGGGTGTCCAACTCATTTTCTTCTGGGGGCCACCTTCAGCCCACTTTAATCTGCAGTGGGTCAGACCAGTACAATAATAGCATGATAGCCATTAAATAATGACAACTCCAAATTGTTTTAGTGCAAAAAAATGACATTCAATTATACCAATATTTACGTTTACAAACTATCCAGACAAAAAGGATGTGAATAACCTGAAAAGAAATGAAATTTGTTAAGAGATATAAATACAATTTATCAATATTTTTGCCTCGACTCATCATTTCTCCATGTGCATTACAGATCAGATCTACAAAAGCACAAAACATTTAGTAACAGGCAAAAAATTGTTCAAATTGCACTTAATTTTCTTTAGACATTTCAGGTTTTTCATATTTGTTCAGGTTATTCACATTCTATTGTTCAAGGATAGATTGTAAATGTAAACATTTTCATAATTGAATGTTTTTTGCACTGAATCAAAGAGAAAAAACTGGTGTTGTCATTATTTATAGGTTATTATGATATTATTTTTGAGTTTGTTGCCCTAACTTGCACTTTGCTAACTCATCCCACGGGCCAGAATGGAACCTTCAGTAGGCTGGTTTTGGCCCCCGGGCCGCATGTTTGACACCTGTGATTTACAGTTTAGGGGGCGTTGAGAGGGGAACAGGGCAGTTAGGAGACACATTAGCATCACAGTGAAACCTACTGAAGAACTGGTTAAACTGGTTTGCTGTGTCTGTCCCTTGTGCTGTGCTGCTGGTCTCTTTGCAGCCTGTGATGGTCTTCATCCCCTCCCAGACCTCTCATGTTATTTTGCTGCAGTTTCTGCTCCACTTTTCTGCTGTAAGACTCCTTTACCGCTCGCAGACGGACCTTGAGTTCCCTCTGTGCCTGCTTCCTCTCCTCCCTGTCTCCATCTCTGAACGCCCTCTTCTTCCTGTTGAGGACGTCCTTAATGTCGCTTGTGATCCAGGGTTTGTTGTTGGGGAAGCAGCGCACAGTCTTTATAGGGAGGACAGTGTCTCTGCAGAAGTCCAGATAGTCTGTGATGCAGTGTGTGACCTCCTCCATGTCCTCGCTGTGTGGTTCCTGCAGTTTGCTCCAGTTGGTGGACTCAGAACAGTCCCTCAGAGCCCCCTCTGCCTCTGGAGACCACCTCCTGAAGGAGCGGGTGGTTGTAGGTTGGCTCTGAATCTTGGGAGTGAACTGGGGCTGGAGAAAGACCAGATTGTGATCTGACCTCCCCAGACATCCAATAATGTCTTTACTGTGTCAGAAGGAACAGATGATGTAACCTCTGTTAGTTTTATACCGCGTTTCTACTACGTTGTACCGGTTCGACTCGACTTAAGTCGACTTGACTCGTCTCCGCCTTTTTACGAATTATGAAAAAGGACCTGGAATCCGGTACCCGGTACTAGGTTTTTGGTATCACCTCTGCTGAGGTTCCAGGACTGGGGACCAGATACTAAAAGGTGACGTGTAAACACTGCAGACCACTGATTGGTCAGACAGTTGTCTCTGTGACCCGCCATTTTACAAAAAACAGCTGCAGAAGTTGACAGTAAATATAGCAGTAGGTGAATCCACATGATGACAGTCTGTAAAACTACACCATGGTCAGAGGAGATTCAGTCTTTGGTGGCCGATGTAAAAATTCAGCATGAGCTTGATGAGACAACACGCAACGAACGAGTTTGTCAGCAACTCTGAGCAGACGACATGGAAGTAACGCGCCGCATCGCTATGACGACCAGGTACTGTAAAGTCAGTAGTATCCTGTAATGGAAATGGTCTCCAGGAATAGGACCTGGTACCAGAGTCAAGTTGAGCTGGGTCCATGTAGTGCAGTGATTTCCAACCTTTTTTGGCTCCTGACCCCATTTTAACATCACTAATTTCTGGCGACCCCAGACATTCAAAACAGAGACATGTTTTTTTGCTAAAATTAATTTGTTTTTCATCATGTAATAGTTTGCTATACCATGTTGCAAATAAACATTAATTTTAAAGGACATTTAGTCTATATAATGTATATTATTATGGACAGAGGCAGTAAATCCAGGTGTAGATTACTGCACAAAGGGAGAATTGGATTTTCCTTGGTCAGGATATGTACAGTCAGTCCAGCTGTGATTTCCAAGGCTGATAATTAATACTGAACAAACAAGAACTGAAACTATGAATTATGAAAGAGCTGCAGCATCTGAAACTGACCACAATGAACATTTGACAGATAAATAGAACCACACTTTGTCATGTTTGTTATGGATTGGGATTGTCTCTGTCAACTCACCATATATTTTTTATTAGCAAGTTTTTTTTTTTGTTTTTTTTTAAATTTTATCTTATTTATATCAATTACTAGAAATTTCAGGTGACCCCATTTGAATTCCAGATGACCCCATGTAGGGTCCCGACCCCAAGGTTTAAAAACACTGATGTAGTGGAAACGTGGCATTATTCTCTGCTGTTCTAACATCTGTCTTTTTTTTTTTTTCTGGTGTTGTTGTGTTGTAGTCGTGTCCTCCTGCCAGGCTGATGAACGAACATCCTCCTGAAGTGACTTCATTAATCAGCCAACGTCCACGGCTCCGCCTCCATCTGCCGCTCAGAGCCTCTCACCAGCTGATCAGACTTCAGAGGGGTCAAAGGTCAAAGGTCAGAATCAATGAACAGAAAACCTTCAGCAGAATTGACGCCGACATGAGTCCACTCCATCAGATGTCAGACACAGAAACACAATAAATATATAAAAGTCTGTCAGATAAAATCAGACGAAGCCTTTGACGATAAAAAAAACAGACATTTGGAGTTGACTGAAGCATCAATGGTTTATTTACCATCAATAAAAACAGTGGATGAACATGTACTGAACGGTCCAGTACCCAGGTGAACATGTTATACACCCTTTACACTTTATGTTATTAAAGGTCAGATTATTTTACACAGTTAATTTTCACAAATCCTAACATAAATCACAAACGCAGCCGAACACGTCCCCGCCTCCATCAACCAATCCCTTACTGATTAGGTTTCCATGGCAACGAGGTGCCAAAGTATGAACCTTCACGGGAAATCGCAGATGAAAGTACAGACACGAGACGTAACATCACAGTTGAATAGACGTCGACTGTTGAATCGCTGATTTTTTTCACAGAGATCCTATCATGATTTGTGCGATTTTCTGCGACGACAGGACTTCAGAATGCGAAAAAAATCAGCGCTCGAACAGTTGATGTCGATACAACTGTGTTTACGTTTCGTGTCTGACCCTTGACCTGTGATTTCCAGCAGGGTTAGGGCGCCTCGCTGCCATGGCAACCTTAAATCAGGTCCGTTTCTAAGCCCTGCCTTTAAACCCATAGATATGATATGACTGATATGAGGATTCTCCCTCGCTCTTTCTGGGTTCGTCTCCATTTCGGATCCTAAAAAACGAGGCCAGAGTGTGTAAAAAGTGCTCGGAGTGTGTGTGTGTGTGTGTGTGTGTGTTCAATCATTTCGGAGCCAGCGTGAACGACTAAATGAAAAGTGCCACATGTGATCTGTGGGATGTGGAAACCAGGCTAACCGCTAACCTAATTAGCACGGCTTCCCTCCTGTGATTTGGCAAATCAGAGAGAGCTAATTTCACCCAGTGCTGCACACGCCACGTAACGCCTGGAATAAAAAAACACAAGAAGAAGAGGAGGAAGAGGAAGAAGAGGAAGAGTGGTAGTGTTTTCATGTGGTGAACGACTGCAGCGTTTGTTTGCAGGCGTCACTGACCCACTTCAAGTCCATTTAATCCACTTAAAGACTCTGGAAATCAGCGAGTTTACTTTGAATAGTTTATTGGAGATATCTGAAGGTTTGGAGGCTTCAGTCACCGGTAAAAACTTTAACCCTCTGGTATCCAGGTGAGCATATTATGCACACTTTGTTCATAAAAGGTCATTTTATTTTTTCTAATTTGTTTTAGGTCAGAATTGAAAAGATTTCATTTTTGCATGATTTAAAAAATAAATATAATTCTGATCCATCCACTAAAATCATCCCATTGTAAAAATAAATAAATAAATAAATAAAAAGCTAAATTCCTACACAAACACCCTTTTACTGAGTGCAAAATACACACTGACACATTTAACATTTGACCTAGAGCCAAAAATAATAATAATATAAACCAGTGACGGTGTTAATCACTGACAGATGACAGGAGGAACTAATAAAAAATAAATAATACAATTTATATGTAAAATATTTTGGGGGGGGGGGGGATTGTGGGTTTTTTTCCATCAAAAATTTGGTTTGTTTACATTAAAGGACCTTTTATAACACGAAGTGCACAGTGTGGATAATCACTGACATATACTCAGCTATAAAAATCCAAATAAATAGTCACATTTTTATGAGGTATATTGAAAAAAAGGGGTTAAAAAAAATAACAAAAAAATTATTATTATTATTATTATTATTATTATTATTATTATTAATAATAATAATAACAATAATAATAATAATAATAAATACATTAATGAATAAAAGTTAAGAAAAATTTAAAATAAAAATTTAAATAAAAAAATAATCAATATAAAAATTTTAAAAATATATAAAATACATTTTAAAAAATTAAAGAATTTAAAATGAAAAATAAAAAATAATAAAATAATAATAATTAATTAAATGCATACATACATACATACATACATACATAAAGGGGTTTGTGTTTTTTGCATAAAAAATCTGGTTTGTTTCCATTCCAAACATGGCAGTTAAAGGGTTAAAGGTTAAAACTATGTCAGTACTGTTAGCCGTGGTCATATTACAGTCTGTTTTTTGTGCATGAGGAGAATAAATTCAAGGTGTAAAGGGCTGTCACTACTTTTGGTTAAATCCAATCCTCTAAATCATCCTCGTTATTTTTATTTGTGATCCAAACATTTCAGAGTTTCTTCCTTCTGATGACAGAAAAAAAAAGCCCCTGCAGAACGGTTGAAAAGTCAGATAAAGCCAGTCCACAAAGACGGCACTCATTTTTCCTCCTCTTTTATCTGTCCCTGAATCCACACATTTGTGAAATTCTCCACGTTTATTCCCGTTTTTCTGCGACGCTTTAAATCGATCTGTTACTGCGAGCGATTCAAAAAGCAGAGAGCGAAGCCTGAACGCTGCGATATGATCAGGTGGAAGAAGACGGAAAGTGAATTAGAGGAGATAGAGGAGCTGCAGGGTTTATTCAGCAGAGATACGAGGAACCAACGGGTGGAGAAGGAGGAAAAAAAACAAAAATAAAAGAGTAGGTTCAACTGCAGACGGGGGAACAAACGGATGGAGCAGAAAGGGAAAAAAAGCAAAAATAAAAGAGTAGGTTCAACTGCAGACGGAGGAACCAACAGATGGAGCAGAAAGAAAAGTCTTGTTGCAACTTTTACATCATTATCGTGTTGCGACTTTTTCATCATTATGTTTTGACTTTTGCATCATTATTGTGTTGCGACTTTTACATCAATATAGTGTTTCAACTTTTACATCAATATCGTGTTGCGACTTTTACATCATTATCATGTTGGGTCTTCTCCATAATTATTGTCTTGTTGCGACTTTTACATCATTATCACGTTTTGACTTTTACATCATTATCATGTTGCGACTTTTACATCAATATAGTGTTTCAACTTTTACATCAATATCGTGTTGCGACTTTTACATCAATATCGTGTTTCAACTTTTACATCATTATTTTCTTGTTGCGACTTTTACATCATAATCGTGTTGCGACTTTTACATCATTATCATGTTGAATTGTTTACACAATTATTTTCCTGTTTTGACTTTTATATCATTATCGTGTTGCAACTTTTACATCATTATCATGTTGGGTCGTTTACATAATTATTTTCTTGTTGCGTCTTTTATATCATAATCATGTTGTGACTTTTACATCATTATAGTGCTGTGACTTTTGTATCATGATCATGTTTCAATTTTTTTTAATCCTTATCATGTTGCGACTTTTTCATCATTATCATGTTTCAACTTTTACATCATTATCATGTTTCGACTTTTACATCATTACCATGTTGGGTCTTTTACATAATTACTGTCTTGTTGCGACTTTTACATCATTATCATGTTTTGACTTTTACATCATTATCATGTTGCGACTTTTGCATCATTATCATGTTGGGTCTTTTACATAATTACTGTCTTGTTGCGACTTTTAAATCATAATCGTGTTGTGACTTTAACATCATTATTGTGTTTCAACTTTTACATCATTACCATGTTGCGACTGTTACATCATTATTGTGTTGTGACTTTTACATAATTATTTTCTTGTTGCGACTTTTACATCATTATCATGTTGAATTGTTTACACAATTATTTTCCTGTTTTGACTTTTACATCATTATCATGTTGCGACTTTTACATCTTTATCATGTTGGGTCATTTATATAATTATTGTCTTGTTTTGACTTTTACATCATTATCGTGTTGCAACTTTTACATAATTATTTTATTGTTGCGACTTTTATATCATTGTCGTGTTGCAACTTTTACATCATTATTGTGTTTTAACTTTTACATAATTAACGTGTTGCGACTTTTACATCATTATCGTGTTGTGACTTTTACATCATTATTGTGTTTCACCTTTTACATCATTATCATGTTGCGACTTTTACATCATTATCATGTTGGGTCTTTTACATAATTATTGTCTTGGTGCAACTTTTACATCATTACTGTCTTGTTGCGACTTTTACATTATTATTGTGTTGCAACTTTTATATCATTATTGTCTCGTTGCGACCTTTACATCATTATCATGTTGGGTCATTTACATAATTATTGTCTTGTTTTGACTTTTACATCATTATTGTGTTGCGACTTTTACGTAATTATTTTATAGTTGCGACTTTTACATCATTATCGTGTTGTGACTTTTACATCATTATTGTGTTTCACCTTTTACATCATTATCATGTTGGGTCGTTTACAAAATTATTGTCTTGTTTTGACTTTTACATCATTATCGTGTTGCGACTTTTACATAATTATTTTGTTGCGACTTTTATATCATTGTCGTGTTGCGACTTTTACATCATTATTGTGTTTTAAATTTTACATCATTAACGTGTTGCAACTTTTACATCATTATCGTGTTGTGACTTTTACATCATTATCATGTTTCAACTTTTACATCATTAACGTGTTGCGACTTTTACATCATTATCGTGTTGTGACTTTTACATCATTACTGTGTTTCACCTTTTACATCATTATGGTGTTGGGTCGTTTACATAATTATTGTCTTGTTTTGACTTTTACATCATTATCGTGTTGTGACTTTTACATAATTATTTTATTGTTGCGACTTTTATATCATTGTCGTGTTGCGACTTTTACATCATTATTGTGTTTTAACTTTTACATCATTAACGTGTTGCAACTTTTACATCATTATCGTGTTGTGACTTTTACATCATTATCGTGTTTCAACTTTTATATCATTGTCGTGTTGCGACTTTTACATCATTATCGTGTTGTGACTTTTACATAATTATTTTATTGTTGCGACTTTTATATCATTGTCGTGTTGCGACTTTTACATCATTATTGTGTTTTAACTTTTACATCATTAACGTGTTGCAACTTTTACATCATTATCGTGTTGTGACTTTTACATCATTATCGTGTTTCAACTTTTATATCATTGTCGTGTTGCGACTTTTACATCATTATTGTGTTTTAAATTTTACATCATTAACGTGTTGCAACTTTTACATCATTATTGTGTTGTGACTTTTACATCATTATCGTGTTTCAACTTTTACATCATTAACGTGTTGCGACTTTTACATCATTATCGTGTTGTGACTTTTACATCATTACTGTGTTTCACCTTTTACATCATTATGGTGTTGGGTCGTTTACATAATTATTGTCTTGTTTTGACTTTTACATCATTATCGTGTTGTGACTTTTACATAATTATTTTATTGTTGCGACTTTTATATCATTGTCGTGTTGCGACTTTTACATCATTATTGTGTTTTAACTTTTACATCATTAACATGTTGCAACTTTTACATCATTATCGTGTTGTGACTTTTACATCATTATCGTGTTTCAACTTTTACATCATTAACGTGTTGCGACTTTTACATCATTATTGTGTTTCACCTTTTACATCATTATGGTGTTGGGTCTTTTACATAATTACTGTCTTGTTTCAACTTTTACATTATTATTATTATTATCTTGTGATTTCTACATTTTGTTGCGACTTTTCTACCGTCTGTAGTTAAATTTCTGTCTGTTGTTCTTAAACCAGGTTCAGGTTCTAATTAAAGGGTTAATTTAATTAAATCCCTGTCTTTCTTAAACAGATAAAAACACTAATACTGTTCATGTCAAGTATTTAAACATGTTTGACCCTGAACGTTTATGCAGAAAATGAAGTGATTTATTTTCTATTTGTACGGTTTTGTTTCCAGAGGGTTTGAATTTACAGATATGAGGGAAAATGAAAGACAGAGAAATAGATTCACTTTTATTTTTAACTTTTCATCAGTTTTTTTTCTGCATCAGATGAAAAAAACCTCCTAAATGTTTCGATCCCACATGTCATGAAGACGCTCTCGTTAAGGTCAGAGCTGCTCGTCTGCAGACGTTAATTAAAATGCACCCTGACAGTTCGGAGCAAACACAAACCCACTTCACTCATGAATAATGCAGATGGTTTTTGGTTCTAATCAACCACGAGTGTAAAAAGGCGACGCTGCCAAGAACATGATAATACGACGACGTTGGAGCCGACGATCAAACGAACGTGAGTTAGTTTGGAACCACACGCCATCATTCTGTTCCCGCTCCGTCTGCAAGAAAAAAAAAGAAAAAGAATCAATGTGTGTCTGAATGGAGATGAAAACAAAGGCGAGGAAATCAATGACATCGAAAGTGTTGAATGAAACCGTTAAACCTGAATGAAATGTGCAGAACCTCCGTCATAAAAACCTACCGAAAAAACCCAACACTGGAGGTTTAACCCAGAGGGCTCCAACATAAGGCCCGTGGACCCAAACCGGACGCCAACACAGTCCGATCCGACTGGAGAGTGGGTTTATTTTTGTGAATCTGAACAAATAAAAAAACAAAATAATAAAAGTGGAAAAGGTTAGCTTTAGCATTAGCTTTAAGCTTTAACATTAGCTTTAAGCTTTAGCATTAGCTTTAAGCTTTAACATTAGCTTGATTATTTGGTTTGCATCTGTGCATTTCGTTTCTATTTTCCTCATTTTTTTGATTACTTTTGTGATTTATTCTCATTTTTGCTCAATTTCTTGATTTACATTATGTTAATTTTCCATCATTTTCATACATTTTCTTAGTTATTTTCTGATTTTCATTCATTATGTTATTTAATGTTCATTTTTGCTCATCAGTTTAATTATTTTGGTCACGTCTGCGCATTTTGTTTCTATTTTCTTCATTTTATTGATTATTTTTGTGATTTATTCTCATTTTTGTTCAATTTCTTGATTTACATTATGTTAATTTTCGATAATTTTCATACATTTTCTTCCTTTTTTTTAGTTTTGCATCTTTCATGTTTATTATTGATCATTATGCGGATGCTTTTTCATGTCAATTCCTAAAAAGTGAAATAAACTACAAAAATCATTTTCTTTTTTTTTTTTTTTTTCATCTTTTACATCATCGTCATTTGGTTGTGACTTTAAAATTTTGGTGACTTTTTACAAAATTTTATACAACAATGTTCATTTTTGCTCAGTTTGATTATTTTGTTCACATCTGTGCATTTCGTTGCTGTTTTCTTCATTTTGCTGATTATTTTACAGATTTATTCTCATTTTTGCTTCATTTCTTGATTTTCGTTATGTTAATTTTCCATCATTTTCATATATTTTCTTATTTTGATTTTCATTCATTCTTTTATGAATTTAATGTACATTTTTGCTCATTAACTTGATTATTTTGTTCATGTCTGTGCATTTCGTTACTATTTTCTTCAATTTATTGATCATTTTACTGATTTATTTTCATTTTTGCTTAATTTCTTGATTTGCATTATCTTAATTTTCCATAATTTTCATACATTTTCTTGAAAATTTGTATCTTTTCATGTTCATTTTTGATCATTTTGTGGATGTTTTTCATGCCAATTACTAAAAGGTGACATAACCCCCCCCCCCTTTTTTTTTTAACACTTTTTTGTAATAAAAAAAACATTATAGTTGTATCCCTCAAAAGTCAGATCCATAAAATCATTTCAAAGACCAGGCTTATTTTGAGTGTCTACGTTCTTAGTTTTTGTGATACTCGAACCTTAACCCTAAAACCGATTCATCCCATCGACCCACCTGCCAATCAGAGGTGGAAGTTCCGCCTCCGTCCGGCCCCCTGGTGCTGAGCTTGAGCAGACGTTGAGTTTTAATCATGATAAATGTGAAACCTTTAGTCTGAGGCTGAAGTCGATGCAGCTGCTTCATCTGCTCACTGGACGATCCCCTCAGGGTGGAAACGTCTGCAGACTTTAGACAAACAGCCTCCACATCCATTAGACACTTTCCACCACCGGCGTCTGCGAATTCAGCCAAAAAAGCCTCCGAAGAAACAGGAAAAACATGAAGCAGCGTCGAAGTAGACGACGTAAAAAAATCTGAGATTTACCAGTTGACGTCTGTCCAACTGTAATATGACATCTGGTGTCTGAACTTTGACCTGCCTTTTCCCTGTGGCTCCTCATTGCCATGGTAACCAGGTGGGTACGGGGTCGGGGTGGTTGTGGTCTGCGTTTGCCCTTTGACCCCAGCCAGTGGTTCTTATTTCCCCTGGTTCTGGATCAGACTCATAACTGACCGATCAAGAGCGAAGCCTCGGCGGCGTCTCAGCAGACGATGTCTGTACGGTTTTATTAGTTTTATTGGTTTTATTAGTTTTATTGGTTTTATTGGTTTTATTGGTTTTACAGTTTTATTAGTTTGACAGTTTTATTGGTTTGACTGGATCAGACAGAATCTACCGGAGCGTTAACGGTCGACTCAGAGTACGGAGGGTTAAAGTTTAATGTAATAAAAGGAGCTGTGTCGACCTGGAGAGAAAATATTTAACCTGTTAAAAAAACAAAAAAACAGGTTCTCAGTGATGGAAACTGACCACTAGAACTGACCACTAGAACTGACCACTAAAACTGACCACTAGAACTGACCATTACAACTGACCATTACAACTAACCACTAGAACTGATCATTAGAACTGACCACTAGAACTGACCATTAGAACAGACCATTTTAACTGACTGTTAAAACTGACCAATAGAAGTGACGACTAGAACTGATCATTAGAACCGACAAATAGAAATGACCACTAGAACTGACCATTAGAACTGACCACTAGATTTGACCAACAGAACTTACCATTACAATTGACCATTAAGAACTGATCAATTGAACTGACCATTAGAACTGACCATTAGAAGTCCATCCATCCATTCTCTTCCGCTTATCCGGGGCCGGGTCGCAGGGGTAACAGTCTAAGCAGGGATGCCCAGACTTCCCTCTCCCCCGACACCTCCTCCAGCTCTTCCGGGGGGATCCCGAGGCGTTCCCAGGCCAGCCGAGAGACATAGTCTCTCCAACGTGTCCTGGGTCTTCCCCGAGGTCTCCTCCCGGTGAGACATGCCCGGAACACCTCCCCAGGGAGGCGTCCAGGAGGCATCCGAAACAGATGCCCGAGCCACCTCAGCTGGCCCCTCTCGACGCGAAGGAGCAGCGGCTCTACTCCGAGCTCCTCCCTGGTGACTGAGCTCCTCACCCTATCCCTAAGGGTGCGCCCAGCCACCCGACGGAGGAAACTCATTTCGACCGCTTGTATCCGGGATCTTGTCCTTTCGGTCATGACCCAAAGCTCATGACCATAGGTGAGGGTAGGAACGTAGATTGACCGGTAAATCGAGAGCTTCGCCTCTCGGCTCAGCTCCTTCTTTACCACAACCGACCGGTACAGCGACTGCATCACTGCAGACGCTGCACCGATCCGTCTGTCAATCTCACGCTCCATCCTTCCCTCACTTGTGAACAAGACCCCGAGATACTTAAACTCCTCCACTTGGGGCAAAGACTCCCCACCGACCCGGAGAGGGCAGACCACCTTTTTCCGGTCGAGAACCATGGCCTCGGATTTGGAGGTGCTGATCCTCATCCCGCTCGCTTCACACTCGGCTGCAAACCGTCCCAGTGCACGCTGAAGGTCCAGGTTCGATGAGGCCAACAGGACAACATCATCTGCAAAAAGCAGAGATGAAATCCTGTGGTCCCCAAACCGGACCCCCTCCGGCCCTTGGCTGCGCCTAGAAATTCTGTCCATAAAAATTATGAACAGAACCGGTGACAAAGGGCAGCCCTGCCGGAGTCCAACATGCACCTGGAACAGGTCTGACTTACTGCCGGCAATGCGAACCAGGCTCCTGCTTCGGTCATACAAGGACCGGACTGCCCTTAGCAAAGGGCCCCGGACCCCATACTCCCGAAGCACCCCCCACAAGATACCACGAGGGACACGGTCGAACGCCTTCTCCAGATCCACAAAACACATGTGGACTGGTTGGGCGAACTCCCATGAACCCTCGAGCACCCGATGGAGAGTATAGAGCTGGTCCAGCGTTCCACGACCAGGACGAAAACCGCATTGTTCCTCCTGGATCCGAGGTTCGACTATCGGTCGGATCCTCCTCTCCAGTACCCTGGAATAGACTTTCCCCGGGAGGCTCAGGAGTGTGATCCCCCTATAGTTGGAGCACATCCTCCGGTCCCCTTTCTTAAAAAGGGGAACCACCACCCCGGTCTGCCAGTCTAGAGGTACTGTCCCCGACCGCCACGCGATGTTACAGGGTGTGCAGGGACTGTCTTGGTTGACCATTAGAAGTGACCACTAGAAATGACCACTAGAAATGATCATTAGAACTGACGACTAGAACTGCCCACTAGAACTGACCATTAGAACTGACCACCAAAACTGACCAATTGAACTGACCATTAGAACCGACCACTGGAACTGACCATTAGAAGTGCCCAATAGAACTGACCACTAGAACCAATCAGACTGTTTTCATGTTTCATAAATTTTTTTTTTTTTTTTCTTTTTTTCAAATATTTTGATTATTTTATTCTCATTTTACACATTTTTGTACGTTTTATCCTATGAATAATTGAGAAAAAACTGTATTTTACACCAATTATTTCCATGTATTGATCGGATTAGTGGATCAGCAGGTTTTAAACACTTTAGATCAGTAGATGTTTGGGTCTTTAAGGGTTAAACAGATCAGATCCAGGTCACATATGGGCCCAAAAATCCGATTTACCTCCAGTCTGAACATAGCCTTGACCTGAAATAATGATGATATGAGCTCTAATTAAAATCCGTTCAAGGGCTGATTTATTCAGATTCGACTGTAAAACTGTGACATTTCCGCATGTGCCTGAAAAACCAGCTCTTCTAACGGAACAAAAACAGGACCAGAACCACACGGACCCTCTTCAACGTGGTTCAACCTGCATATTTTAACACCAGGGCTGTTTTATTCGGCTCATGTGAAACAGGTAATTGATATTAAGTACGACATCATCTACATTTACAACCACTTCAGAGTACATTAAACACTTAACGGCAGACTTTTATTCTTGGTTCCAGTCTGTACGGGAACACAGCCTTTTATAAAACAGGATTATCATAAAAAAATAAATAAATAAAAAAACACAACCATAGATGGGAAACTATACAATATTAGAGTCATGTAAGAAAATAAAAACATGTCACTTCGGTATAAAGTCATAAAAATATCAAGATAAAACCTGTAATTTTATAAGAATAAAGTCAAATACAAAAAGTCATAATTTTTCCAAGAATGAAGTCAGAATATTTTGAGAATACAGTCATCATATTTCCAGAGTAAAGCCATATTCTTACAAGAATAACATCGTGATTTAAAAACAGGCGGGAAACATATCGTAATTTACAGAATACAGTCGTAGCCACTGGTCTCATAATGTAGAACTGTGAACATTCTGTGAGGTTCTACTTTCATTTGGGGTTTATGCACAAAGGCCAAATACTGAGACTATTAGCCCCGCCCACCAAATACTGAGCCTATTAGCCCCGCCCACTATCAACACATTAGCATTAGCCGAAGAACTTTGCTGCACCTGTAAACTGTCAACAACAGGCTTAAGGTTTACAATTTCTAAATCATGACTTTTTATTGCACTATTGCAAATTTATTTTTTTAATATTGCAACTTTAAACTCATAAAAGTACAGCATTATTTTTGTTCAGTTATGAGTTGTTTTTTTTTAAACTACAACTTTATTCTCATAATATTACAGCTTAATTAATTAATTTATTTTTATTTATTTAGCCTTTATATAACCAGGAGATCCCTTGAGATGAAAATCACTTTTACAAAAGTTCTAAAATAAAACACGTTAAAAACAGACAAAGGACAATAGACATATCCAACAAAATCCAGCTTCTCGAAGTAGTATGACTTTTTTTTCTCATAGTGACAAATGTTTTTATTTTTCCTTTATGGCGCTAATATGCCATCGTAAGCAGAAGTATAACATAAAGTAAATTGTAAATAATTGCTACATTTTTTGGAAAGATCTGGAAAAAAAAGTGCTCTGGAAAAATGGGCAAACGGACTCACAGCATATTTTCGAACCTTTTAGTCAAAATAAGAAAAAAAAGTCCAGGCGGACTTTATGAGGTTTTACTTTCATTTGGGATTTATGCACAAAGTCCAAATACTGAGCCTATTAGCCCCGCCCACCATCAACACATTAGCATTAGTTGAGGGACTTTGAAGACAGTTCGCACACATTTGGGTTTGTTTCATCATAAGAACTGAACAGATTTGAAGCAAATTACTGAACTTACTTAAGGCTTACAATTTCTAAATTTGGACTTTTTATCACACTACTGTGAATTTATTTTCAAAATATTATGACTTTATTCTCATAAAAGTATGACATTACAAATGGCATAGCAAATTAATGTTATATTCCAAATAAATATTTTTTTCGTTAAATTTTGAGTTTTTTTTTTTTTTACTACGACTTTATTCTCATAAAATTACGGGTTTTATCTTGATATTTTACTATTTTATTCTCATAGTGAAACGTGTTTTTATTTTCTTAAATGACTCTAATCCATCGTCGGAGTTTATTGTTGTCTATTTGTTTTTCTATAAGTTATCATTGATGTGAATAAAGCACATGGACTTTCAGAACCTTCTAGAATGGGGTGAGAATTTATTTAAAAAATATTACGACTTTAATCTCATAAATGTACGACATTATTTGGGTTAAATTATGATCTTTTTTTAAAACTATGACTTCATTCTCATAATATTCAGACTTTTCTTCTTGTCGTGTTTTTTGATTATCCGATGTTTCCCCTAAAAGGCTGTGGTGTTCAGAAACGTCGCGTCTTGAATGAGTTTTTGCCTGTTCACAGCTTCTGCTCATCCTTGAATCCAAACTGGGACAAATATGTGACTCATCACACACTCATTATTAGATAACGTTTCAGACAAATCATCCAATTATTCATTTCAGTGTGAAATTCGCCCTTTGAGTGAGTTCCTGCAGCCGGTGTGGTTTCACCCGCCGGCGCCGACCGGAACATGGAAAGACCGGCCTCGTCATCCACCATCACCTGAGGCGTTGCCGTGGTGGCCGAGACTCGACCTGGAGGTGTCGGTCCAGGAGGGTCGGATTAAAACCCAGTTTCCATTGAAGTTTTTTTCTAATGAGTCATTTCTCATTGAAAACATCAGCATGTCTTAATAGGAACCACAGATATAATAATCATAATACTGTTTGTAGATGCAACAGTTCATTTTAAAGGTATTTCTATGTAGTATTTATATTCCAAACTCTGACCAGCAGGGGTCAGTCTGGTACCAGAACACACTTAGGACCAAAACCGCCAATGAACCAACTCTGGGTGTCTATAATGATAAAAAACAATAGAAAAGACAGTGAAATTAAACTAAACGGTGAATAAAATGAACTAAAAGATGATAAAACAAACTAACAGATGGTGAAACCAAACTGAAGGACAGTTAAACTAGACTAAAGTTGAGTAAAAACTAAACTAATAGGTGGTTTTAACAAAGTAGAGGTTGGTTAAACCAGTGGAAAAGACAGGAAAATATAACTGAAAGATGTTTAAACAGGTCCAATTTAGTAAAATAAATCTAAAACACTGTAAAACCAGTTAAATCTGACTTAAAGGTGGTTAAACTAGACTATGGTGGCTTAAACAGATTAAAGGTTGATGAAAAAAAAAAAAAAAAAATTGTAGAAAAGACAGTAAAGCTAAACTAAACAATGAATAAAATGAACTAAAAGATGATAAAATAAACTAATAGATGGTGAAACCAAACTGAAGGATGGTTAAACTAGTCTATAGTCAACAAAAAACAAAGTAATAGATTATTTTAACCGAGTAGAGGTTTGTTAAACCAGTGTACAAGACAGTAAAATACAAGTGAAAGATGTTAAAACAGGGAAAATCTAGAAAAATAAATCAACAACACTGTAAAACTCAACTATTTGATGGCTAAATCAGACTTAAAGGTGGATAAATTAGACTAAAGTTGAGTTAAACCAAACTAAGAGGTGGTTTTAACAGATTAAAGGATGATAAAACTGATATAAAAGACAGTAAAACTAAACTAAAACTTGTAAAAAAAAAAAAAAAAAAAAAGTTTCTACATGTGTTTTATTGTATCATAAAATTTTCTTCAAACTCATAGATGCTTATTTTAACAGTGGATAAACAAACTGTTTTATAATGTTGGCATCAGCTGATAGTTTACATTATAGTTCTGTTAGCTTAGCTCTGTTAGTTTAGCTCTGTTAGTTTAGCTCTGTTAGCTTAGTTCTGTTAGCTTAGCTCTGTTAGCTTGTTTCTGTTATCTTAGCTCTGTTAGATTAGCTCTGTTAGCTTAGCTCTGTTAGTTTAGCTCCGTTATCTTAGCTCTGTTTTTAGACTGAAAACAGCCACAGTAAAACAGTAAAAACAGTAAAATCAGTAGATGAGTTTAGTCTGGATCAACAAATGACAACTTAGCAACCATCAGAACATCCCATAATAACTGTATACCTTCATCAGCCTCAGAATCAAACTGACCCGAGTAGAAGAAACGCTGACATTTACCATCGAACTCCATTTGTTACATTTAGGAAACAATGACTCCAGTGTTATCACGTCTGTTCTTTGACTTGGACAGTTGTTTCTTTATGGTTCTCATCCTCATCTTGGCTTTGGAGTCACTCAACCCATTACATCGGCATCTTTGGCAGAACTTCACAGATCTGTATTCTACGCAATCGGATTATAATTTCAGCTCATTTTTTAAATATTTAAAAGCAGAATTACTCCATACAGACCCTTTAAAATTCACACAGAAGACAAAATGTGAACCATTCTAGATAAATGTACGTCTATAATCAAGTATTTCATCCACATATATCCCATGTTTGGCGTCAACATTAATGTAAATAGTTCGTAAGTTACATATTTAGTTTGTTTTGGTTGTAACAAGTCCTCATCCAACATGTTCTGCAGAAGAAAAAAACAAAAAAAACAACAAAAAAACAGCAGTGAATCATTAAATCAACAAGACAGAGACACATTTTCTTCAGTTCAACAGTTTGAGGTCTGTGTTTAGATTCTGGGAATGGGCCAAAGACCTGCAAACCAGGTCCAGTAGGTCCAGTAGGTCCAGGAGGTCCAGCAGGTCCAGCAGGTCCAGGAAGGACAGCAGGTCCAATAGGTCCACCAGGTCCAGGAGATCCAGCAGGTCCACCAGGTCCAGGAGATCCAGCAGGTCCAGTAGGTCCAGCAGGTCCACGAATGTTCTTCTAGATGATCAGTTCAGGAACATTTGACCCAGATTTCACCGTCAAACGACCTGTAGACGTGAAAGTTTGGACAGTTTCATTCATGAACGGAGTCAGCCGTCCAAGATGATGAAGTTATTTAGAAAATTAACGAACAGCTTCAGGGAGAACAACACAACAAACACATGCGTCTATATTTAAACCCACGACCTGATGAAGAAAAGAAAAACACACTGTGATTATCAGAGCTGGAACAAAAACAGGAGAAAGGACACAAAATCACATCTGAGATCTTAGTTTAAAATACATGAAACCAACCACAACGAACCCTCTGGTGTCCAGGTGAGCACGTTATCTTATAAAAGGCCTTTTATTATTATTATTGTTATTATTATTTGATATTATTTGATTTTTCATTAGATTTTGTGATTTCTGCTTCATTTGAACCAAAAAGTCAACTGACCAATACTTTACATATTTACATATTTTCATTTTCTACTCAGTTCTACCAAGTTCAGTTTTACTAAAAACATAGAACAAGAAAACCGCAGACCTCTGCCAAGATAGATGCCACCCCCCCATCACCACCAAAATTTAATCATTTGTTCTTTGTGCCAGTATCAACATTTCCTGAAAATTTCATGAAAATCCGTCCATAACTTTTTAAGTTATCCTGCTAACAAACAAACAAACAAACAAACAAACACACAAAGCAAAGCGATCACAATACCTCCTGGTGGAGGTAACAAAAATGAGAAAAATATGAGAGAAGGTCAGGACTGGTCTGAAATATTAAAGGTGCTGAACAGACTTTGTATGTGATCTTTAAAAAGGCTCATTTACATACATACATACATATATATATATATATATATATATATATATATATATATATATATATATATATATATATATATATATATATATATATATATATGTCAGTGGTGATTTCTCACAGACTGCAAGGGAAGCCCGGCTTCCCCTAAAATTACGAAAATTAAATGGTTAAATATGTACAGTTGTGTTGACATTTCATTGACAACAAATGTGTTCGAACACGTTCATCTCACAGATGAGTTCGTTCAGAATCAGCTTTATCACAAACCAACGGACGCGATGTTGTTCACTTCTCCTCCGTTCCCGTGTCTCTGTTTTCTCCTCCATCTCTGCTCAGTGCATGTGTCTGCAGACTGTGTCCGTCTCTGGGCTTCAGTGGGACTGAGTGGAACAGTTTTTTTCATTGCATCAAAACTGGACGGTAATTGGATAAATGCTACGATGTTGTCCCGCCCCCGGACGCCGGGCATCTCTGGGGGTGAATGGAGCTATGGGCGGAGCTCGGCCGGGCTGGACGCCAGAATCCCACGTGCTGATTGGAGGATCAGTCGAAAGGCTGAATCCCGTTTGATTGACAGCTGTTTTCAGATCTGCTCCTTCACTGACACAGTTCAGGTTAATACCGCCGCACATTCTGCTGTGAAAGAGAGAGAAACCACTACAAAATTACTCGTTCATTTCTTACACTGTAAATAAAACACTCATTGTACTTCCTTGTTTCAATTTAACATAATTTCAGCGTTTTCTTGTTTTAGTTACATAATTTAATCATTTCTTGTTCGAGTTTAATATCGTTTTGTAGATAGTTAAATCAATCAAACTGTCGGCTAGGTCGCAGTGAAAGGAGCATCTGTAGTTTAAAAAGGCTGAAGTCTTCCACCCACAACACAATGGGCCAAGGCCGTCTGAGCAGCCCAGCTCTGCTGGACATTCAGAGGACACTGGTCCAGTCCCTGGAAAAGACGCCTACTTGGTACGATAAGGTCACTGAGCATTCTCTTAATTTTGTTTTTGTTTTTTGTAAGCCGACAATGAGCTTCCCCTGTCTGAAAGACGAGCAGCTGCCACTGATATATATATATATATATATATATATATATATATATATATATATATATACATATATATATATATATATATATATATATATATATATATATATATATATATATATATATATAAATGATGTCTAATCATAGTCCACAGTTTAAAATCAATATCAATGAAATATATTTCATTTATAAATTCATCTTTATAAACTGGACCCTTTGGTCGGCTGGTTTTGACCCAGGGCTGCATGTCTGACACCTGTGAATTAGATTTATATCATACTTTTCTCTTAATGCAGAGTCAAAGTGTGTACAATGGATCCATTCTTCATTGATTCTCACATATGCAGTGGTGTGTGTATATATATATATATATATATATATATATATATATATATATATATATATATATATATATATATATATATATATTTGTATATGTGTGTGTGTGTGTGTGTGTGTGTGTATATATGTATTAGGAATGCCAATCATCAATTAATCCATTAATCATTAGTTACTTATTAGTTACTTATACGTTATTGATTGATTAACGATTAACTGATAAACGGCGACTTTCCTGAGAACCTGAGTTTCTTTTTCAATACAGTTTAGAAGAATAAAAGCTAAATATTGTTTATACACTTCATGAAAAATCATGTCATATTCCTTAATGATTGGTTTATTGAACCATTGGACACAGTCAGTGTTTCCTGCAGAATTCATCTGTTGATGTGGTGGTGTGTAATGGGGGTGCACGAGCATGCGTTTTGTTGGGGGGGGGGTTACTCAGTCGCACACATGCCAGGGGAAGTGTGTGTGTTTGTTGGTAACTGTGCGTGTGTGTGCGTCCCGTTCTGTCCTGTTTCTAATACTATGGGGGTAGGGGGCGGTGCAGTCCGTGCCCCTGCAGAAGTGAAAGTGAAACTTTTCGCTCATTTATCTTTTCCCCACCTCCTGAAGCTTCACAAACTTTAATTTGCCCCCCCCTCAATCTTTCCCGTGTCCACCGGGGTGACTGCAGGACATAATGTTGGACATACCTGTGGCCCAGATCAGGAGCCTGGAGGATGGGTTCACTTCTGCCTCACTGACCGTGGACTAGACCAACCTCCAGGACAACACTCCGATCCCATACCGACCCCACATTTGTGTGTATTTAGTCTGGGGTGTCCCGCTCCCACAGACAGACTGTCTGTGTTTGGTCCACCATGTCCACAAAGACATTCTAACTCATCAACACCATGATCCGCTTCAATGAGCGCCTATCCCAGCCGCGGCGTCACAGCACAGACAAACAGGCAGCCTCAGACAGGCATGGACAAGAGCAATTAACCCACAATTAATAATTTAAGCAAGCAAAACTTTATCAACAATTAATCAGTAGTCGATTAATTGTTTACATCCCTAATATATAGGATATATATGGTATATATATGTGATTTATATGGTGTGTGTGCGTATATATATATATATAAAATATATATGTATATATATATGTATATATGTGTATATATATATATATATATATATATATATATATATATATATATATATATATATATATATATATATATATATACATACACACACATAATGTATATGGTATTTATTTGACATACATGGTATTTATATTCTATACAGAATATGGTATTTCATTCATTCATTCATTTTCTGAACCCGCTTTATCCTCACTAGGGTCACGGGGGTCTCTTGGAGCCTATCCCATCTACACAGTGGTGAAGGCGGGGTACACCCTGGACAAGTGTCCAGTTCATCACAGGGCTGAACATGTAGAGACAAACAATCACTCTCACATTCACACCTATGGGCAATTTAGATTAACCAATTAACCTATCAGTGCATGTGTTTGGATGGTGGGAGGAAGCCGTAGTACCCGGAGAGAACCCACGCAGACACGGGGAGAACATGCAAACTCTACACAGAAAGGTCCCACCCCCCGTCGACTGATGTTGGAATCGAACCCAGGACCTTCTTGCTGTGAGGTACCAGTGCTAACCACTGCACCACCCGTATATGGTATTTATTTGATGTAAACAAGCATCAGTACTTGTTATAAAATGTTGCTGGCTTTCATCGGAGGCTTCATTAACTGTGAATTATGGGAAAGTTCCAGGGAAACTTTGACCTGTTTTATAAAACTGTTTATTCCCACTGAAACTAATGTGTCAGAAATGAGACAAGTCTGAGTTATTGATCTGTTTATTCCGTCCACTTTGTCTCCTTTCCCAGAGCGTCTATTAGCGCTTTGAGCTTGTCTCTGTGTCTGACAGTCCACAGCAGGGGGGGGGGGGGGGGGGGGGGGGGGGGGGGGGGTCAGAGGTCATTGACGTCATAAAAGTCCGAGGACCATCAGGGGCCGACGCCATTAATGGACCATGGACACCTTTTCTATCGCTGCTGAAGAAGTGAATGAACAGATCTATTTATACACCAGCAAGAGGAATATATATATATATATATATATATACACACACACATATATACATATATATGTCAGGGTAGAGACTGCGATCTGGTAGGATCGGCGATTCTACCAGTAGAAACTCCAATCAGAGTCTGTACTGGTAGAAACTCCGATCCGAACCCTAACCCTTCTACTGGTAGAATCGCCGATCCTACCAGATCACAGTCTCTACCCTTACATATACATACATATACAGAGGGTGGGGAAGCAAAATGTACAATGAACATTTAGTTGTTTTTTCTCAGCAGGCACTACGTCAATTGTTTTGAACCCAAACATATACTAATGTCATAATCATACCTAACACTATTATCCATACCTTTTCAGAAACTTTTGCCCATATGAGTAATCAGGAAAGCAAACGTCAAAGTGTGTGATTTGCTGAATGCACTCGTCACACCAAAGGAGATTTCAAAAATAGTTGGAGTGTCCATAAAGACTGTTTATAATGGAAAGAAGAGAATGACTATGAGCAAAACTATTACCAGAAAGTCTGGAAGATACTATTAAAGAAGAATGGGAGAAGTTGTCACCTGAATATTTGAGGAACACTTGCGCAAGTTTCAGGAAGCGTGTGAAGGCAGTTATTGAGAAAGAAGGAGGACACATAGAATAAAAACATTTTCTATTATGGACATTTTCTTGTGGCAAATAAATTCTCATGACTTTCAATAAACTAATTGGTCATACACTGTCTTTCAATCCCTGCCTCAAAATATTGTAAATATTGCTTCCCCACCCTGTATCTATATCTATCTATCTATCTATCTATCTATCTATCTATCTATCTATCTATCTATCTATCTATCTATCTATCTATCTATCTATATACATACATACATACATACATACATATATATATGTATATATATATATATATATATATATATATATATATATATATATATATATATATATATATATATACACACGACCAAAGACATGTACAGAGTGAATGTACGAAGTTAAAGACATGTACAAAGGGAAATGTTGCAAAATGAAGAATTCCATTTCAAAAAGACAAACATTGTTGCTGTAACAGATCGGATACAGGTCACATATGGGTGAAAACATCAGATTTGTGCCATGTTGTTGTCTTTGTTGTCGTCTTTGTCATCGTTATCATTTACCTTCAGTCTGAACGTAACCTTATTTTGGTCTAATTATTGTAAATATTATGGTTTTAATTAAAGCTTGGTTAACTGTCCAACATGTTGAAAGGCTTCAGTCCAGTCTGGTCCCTTTTCTTTCCTCGTGTTGATCTAATTTCTTATAATTGTCTTTAAATCCACAGTGAAGGCTCTTCTGCTGTTTACTGTTCTGGGATTATTGGACAAAAAACTGTGTAAATATGCAAAGCAGATTAATCCTTTGGCCGAGGTCACCTGTTCAGAATCAGCGTCGTGGTTTCATCCATGTTTGTTGTATTTGTTGTGGATTTAACGAAGCTCTGAGCTTCATTTGGGTCTTTTTAATCCACAGCCTCGACACAGTGCATGCTGGGAGTTGTTAGAGGATCTTAGTTCTGGTGGCTTTAACCGGGGGGTGTATGAGTCCAATCCGGTCCTAAAGCTCCTCCTGAACCGGACCAGGCTGATCAGGTCTGAGTTCAGATCATCAACCAGGATTAGACTCAGACTTGCAGATCTGTCCCCCATAAACCCCATCAGCTCTGAACTTTGACAGAAGACGACTTCATCTGGTCTGCTCAGTCTGCAGGGGCATCGCAAAACACCGACAGCACTGACGGACATAAAGACAAACGACCAGGAAGTAAGACCAGGAAGTAAGACCAGGAAGTAAGACCAGGAAGTAAGACCAGGAAGTAAGACCAGGAACTGGGGCTGGTTTAGGTCAGCGGACCAGGGAGGACACTGTGTCCACTGACAGCTGTGATGTCGGTGTTTTCGTTGTCTTCGTCATCATTGTCTTCATTATTGTTTTCTTGTCTTCGTTGTCATTGTTTTTGTCATCTTTGTCATTGTCTTCATCATCTTCATTGTTGTCTTCCTCTTCGTTGTCATCTTCGTCATCATTGTCTTCATTATTGTTTTCTTGTCTTTGTTGTTGTGTTCATCGTCTTTGTTGCTATCATCTTTGTTGTCTTCGTTGTCATCGTCATTGTTGCCTTCGCAATCATCACCTTCATCATCATCATCTTCATCGTTACCTTCATTGTTGTCTTTGTCATTATCTTCATCATTGTCTTTGTCGTCGTCTTCGTCATCGTCGTCTTTGTTATTGTTGTCATCTTCATCGTCATCGTCATCTTCGTCGTCATTTTCATCATCATTTTCGTCATCATCAACTTTGTCGTCATCATCTTCATTGTCGTTGTCTTTGTCATTAAAGACACAAACACCTGGTTTTCATGTTTTATTTTTAGAATCATGTGCTTATGTCGTACCAGCAGATCTGAGCTTCATCATCTTTAAAAAGTTTGAATATTCTGGGTCAAAAAACAGTGAATCAGTGTCAAAATGACAAAAAATATGACCTGTTTAATGAGTCTGAACATGGGTTTAATGTTTAGGAATCAGAACCACAATAATGAAAATAAGATAAATCACAAAAAAATAAATACATAAAATAATGAGAACTCAAAGAATTAAAAAAAGATCAAATGAAATATAAAGGGAACAAATTATAAATAATATAAAATTATTATAAATAATAAAGTAAAAATACTTTTTAAAAAAATCATTAAATTTACATCATAATCAGATGATTAATGAATGGCAGTAGATGACAAATGAAATAAAATAAAAGATAAAAATAAAAGATAAAGAAAATAGAATAAAATAGAATACATGTGGGAAATGATTTATAGTATAAAAAAGACAAAGTAGTGGATGCATCTGACATGACACACATTAGATATTTTACAGAAGAAATATAGAATAAAATGACAGAAAATGCTAAATATTAGTGAAAAACATGAGAAATACTGATTAAATGGACAAAAACAGACAAATATTGGAAATAAAAGAAAAAAACAAAACAAAAAACAAAACAGAATAGTGGTTTAAGGAGTGATTTAAAATCATCTGAATGTGTGAATTCCACCTCATCATCGTCATCATCATCAACACTCGATCATATGAGGGTCTGCAGCGCCACCTGTTGGTTTATCAGGGTTTTTCCACCAAAGGGAAATAAAAACCCATCAGACGACAATGATGGGACACTGTTAAACGGGTCATTAAAGACAATTAGGCAAAAATGACATCAGCGGGTAATTATTCTGTGACATGAGGCTGAAAAAAAAAAGGATTCACTGGAGTTTAATGATATATTTATTAACATATAATAATACTAATGATAATAATGATAATAATAATAATAATAATAGTAATAATAACAGAATTGAGAAAAACATAATCTATAAAAGAATTAGAGAAGAAAAAACGAACTATTAAAACAAAACTGGAACAAGATAAATGAAGAAAATGAAGTTAACCCTCTGGTGTCCAGGGTGAACAGATTAAACACACTTTACACGTCACATTATTAAAAGTCACATTATTTTACACAATATGTTTCAGGTCAGAATTCAAAAGTTGTTCATTTTTGTCTGATTTAAAAATTCTGATCCATCCACTAAAATCAACCCATAGTAAACAGTGTTAAATTACTGCAATAACAAATATGAAATAACATGAAAAATGAATTAAAATGAAGTAAAAACAAACAATAACATAAGCAACAGAATGAACAAGAACAGCCAAAGTTATCAATAAAATGAACAAAAATTAATGAGAAAATGAGAAAATAATAAATAACGTGAGAAAATGAGCAACAACATGAACAAAAACAGATCAAATAACAAATAAAATGAACAAAATTAATAACAAAAATAACAAAATGAATAAAAACAGATCAAATAATAAATAAAATGAACAAAGTTAATTACAAAAATGACAAAATGAATAAAAACTGTTTAAATAATAAATAAAATGAACAAAATGAATAACAAAATTAATAAAAAGCTACAATTTGTGTGTGAACCAGCACAAAAAATAATAATAATATGAACTAATGTTGGGGTTAATCACTGACATACAGGATGAAAAAAAATACTAATGCAATTTATATGTAAAATTAAAAAAAAAAAAAAAAAAATTGTTGTGTTTTTGCATCAAAAATATGGTTTGTTTCTGTTACAAACATGACATTTAAAAGGTTAAAAATATGACAGTTATTGAGTATTTGGTATTTTTGTTTGATGAAATATTAAAAATATATATAAAAAAGTTAAAAATAAACAATGAAATACCTTTTAACATTATTACAACACTGTACAGATTATGTGTTCTCTGATACTGGATGGCTATTAAAGTATATGATACATATATAAAGATATTTAAAGTGCTATATAATATTTAACAAAAAAAAAAAAAAAAAAACAAAGACAAAAAAAACCTGTCCAGTCATAAAATAAAACAGGAAACCAAAGGACGACTACAGAACTACAAAATGACTACAAAAAAACCCACAACCTTATGTGGAAAATTCATTGAAAAAAATTAAACTAAAAGTATTGAATGAGCTGAGTATAATGACAGTTATTGAGTGTTTGGTATTTTTGATTATGGCTCAAGTTGATGAAATATAAAAATATATATATATAAAAAAAAGTAAAAAATCAAACAAACAAAAACACATTTTAACATTATTAAAACACGGTGCAGATTATGTGTTCTCTGATACTGAAGGGTTAATAAAGCATGATAGATAGATAGATAGATAGATAGATAGATAGATAGATAGATAGATAGATAGATAGATAGATAGATAGATAGATAGATAGATAGATAGATAGATAGATAGATATTTAAAGTGTAATATAATGAAAAAAAAACTGTCCAGTAATTTAAAAAAACAGGAAATAAAAGGATGATGAAAGAACTACAAAATGACGACAAAAAACATGACCTTATTTGGAAAATTCCTAAAAAAAAAAAAAAAAAATACAACAAAAGTATTGAATGAGCTGAGTTTAATGAGTTTATTATTAGAAAAACGACACCAGTGACCGATGACACGTTCAGTCAGAGGTGAGGCGACCCCGCCCTCTAGTGGACACAGAGGCTCGGTGCGGGTGCAAAGCATGATGGGAGTGAGGGGTGGGGCTGAGGGCGGGTGTAATGGTGTTAAAGTGTGAGATCGAGTTCAGATCGATGAGCATGAAGTGACACGACAAACAGATAATGGAATGAAACAAGCCCAGATTGGATGAGTGGACGTCTGACGCACGGATCAGTCCAGGAATTCAACCCTCAACCCTCTGTCATCCACTTAAACGGACGTTTAATACATGGACTCATGTTCACAGGAGTCAGTCCAGACACAAACTGTGGATTCATGGGTTTATTCCAACTTTAAAGACGAATAAATGGAGTTTATCATGTGTCATAAAGGGTTAAAAAGCGGATGTTGAAAGAGGAAAAGGATGAAAGAGACAAAAAAAAAGAGCAGAAAAGATGTAGAAAAATAAAAGAATACAGTCGAGGGAAAGACAGAGAAAGATGAAGAGGATGGAAAAAGGAAGAATGATTAAAAAAAAAAAAAAAAGACTATTAAAAACTAAATCAGGTTGTGGATCCATTAAATAAATCCAATTAACTCAGGAGTCATTTAACCCTTAAAGACCTGGAACTTTTTTTTTTACGTTTTTACTCCACATTTAACTTTTCTGAAGCAGTTTATCACCTTTAACTATAATATTTTTATTATCCTCTGTGTTTAGTATTTTTTTCAGCGAAAATCCTGTATTTTCTTATATTTAATTAACTGATTATGTAGATGTTCATTAAAGATCAGTGTAAATTTAAATATGGATAAATGAATATATTATTACTATAGTACTATAAAGGACAATATAGAATATTATATTTTGTGTGTGTACATATATATATATGTATATATATATATATATATATATATATATATATATATATATATATATATATATATATATACATATATATATATATATATACACAAATACATGTAGACACAAAAAATACACAAAAACACTCAAAAAATACACAAAAATACACACAAAAGCACAAACAACAACAGAAAAATGCCCAAAAAATACATACAAGTACACAAAACTACACACAAAAACACATTAAAATACACACAAACATAAATAAACCCCCACCCAAACCCCCTAAACTCCTCCTAACTTTTCTAAAACCCTGGTTCTTCTTCTGTGGTTTTCTGAGTTTTTTGTTCCGTTCTGCTCCACAGATGCATCGACCTCATGACACACAAATGTCCACTTTTGCAGATGGACGCTGGACGCTGGAGGCCACGGATGCATCGATCTGAGCCCACACATGGAAACACTGCATGTGCGCGGCTGTATGTGCACGTCTGCGCGTACACCTCTGCATATGCACGTCTGCACGTGCACGTCTGCGCGTACACCTCTGCATGTGCACGGCTGCACGTGCACGTTTGTACGTGCACGTTTGCATGTGTACGGCTGTGTGTGCACAGCTGCATGTGCACATCTGCACGTGCACGGCTGCACATGCACGTTTGCATGTGTACGGCTGTGTGTGCACGTCTGCGCGTACACCTCTGCATGTGCATGGCTGCACGTGCACGTTTGCATGTGTACGGCTGTGTGTGCACGGCTGCGTGTGCACATCTGCACGTGCACGGCTGCACATGCACGTTTGCATGTGCACGTTTGCATGTGCACGGCTGTGTGTGCACAGCTGCGTGTGCACATCTGCATGTGCACGTCTGCTCCCTTCTGCTTCAGTCCACTCATGTCCAGTCTCGGTCCTCATTCACTGCTTGGACATTCGTCCACACACTGAACCCAGAGCTCCAGGTCTATGAGGCTGGTTTTGGGGTGGGGGGGTCTAAGGGGGGGGGGCACTGATGGACGTCCTCTGGGGACCAGGGGGCGGGGTCCAGGGCGGTGGAGTCTGAAGGATCCAGGAGGAGCTGGAGATACACTGGAGATACGCCAGAGCATCACCGTCCACTGGGTTTACTGGGTTTACTGGGTTTACTGGGTTTACTGGGATTAACGGGGTTTACTGGGTTTTTACTGGGTTTACTGGGTTTAATGAGTTTACTGGATTTACTGGGTTTAACTGGGTTTACTGGGGTGGACACCCCTGTGGACGCCCCTGTGGACGTGTCTTCTCCACAGCTGAGGAGGTTTTTCTGATGGTTACGAGCTTAAAACTCACCAGAGATTCTTCAAAACCAACCAGGAGAAAAGCAGTTCCAGATTTTAAAGGTAAGATTTGGATGAAGTCTATGGAAAATAATGAAGATTTAAGGGAGTTTGGAAACATTTATTTAAGTTAAAATGGATGATTATATAAAAAAAAAAAAAAAAGGAACGAAAGAAAGAAAGAAAATAAACCGTGGACATGTTTGTTTGTTACAGGATGGAGTTAAATGAATGTTCAGATAAGATAAGAATAAGATTATTTAAGATAAGATAAACGATAACATAATTTAAGATGAGATGAGATAATTTAAGATATAATAGCATTTAAGATAAGATAAAATAAATGATAAGGCAATTTAAGATGAGATAATTTAAGATAATTTAAGATATAAGAAGAGAACTTAAGATAAACGATAAAGGAATTTAAGATAAGGTAAGATAAGATAATTTAAGTTAAGATAAAATAAGATGAGATCATTTAACATAATTTAAGATATAATAAGACAATTTAAGATAAGATAAACGATAAGAGAATTTGAGATTAGATAAGATAAGACAAGATAAGATAAAATAAGGTTTTATGGGGAAATTTAATACATTTTCAAAAGAAAAGAAAAAAAAGAGGTCAAATAAGATAAGACTTTATTTAAGGGTAAATTTCACTGTTAACAATAAAATACAACTAAGAGCAGAAAAAAACAGCTAGAAAAACAAGAGAAACATTAAATATAGAGAAAATACAGAGCATCTGCTGTTTGTATAAATGTTTATATTCATGTAGATTTAAATCTGATAAATGAACGGATGATGATGATGATAATGATGATGATGATGATGATGATGATGGTTGATCGTAGCCTCTGTTCCAAATGTTGTCATTGTTTATTAAATTTGTATCTTTATCATCTGTTTTTTTTAATCGTCCGTCGGTGCCGTTCGGTCCAAATCAGTTTAATTTTCCAGACAAATGCAATTCTGTTCCTGTCGTTGAATCATTTCACTGTTTACGAACATCGGACCGTTTTTATTTCATGTTCTATACAATATTTAAGCCCAGTATCGACTCTGTTAATCTAAAATGTGAATGTAGTTATGATAAAACAACGATAATGAACATAATTAACCCCGATAATGACAGATAATAAGCCCCGCCCACCTCAGTCGAATTAAATCATTGTCCGATATGATCAAAGCTTCAGGAACATTCGACCTTTATTTTCTTCTGAACCAGAATTCGTTAAATTATTCCATAAACTGTGGCCACGCCCACCTTTGGACTGACACGAACTCTATAAAAATAATGAATTAAATGTATTTAATCACAGATTAAAAACATCAAAAATCACATAAAACTGTTCATGTTCTTAAATGTGACCTGGACGTTCAGACTGAAGACGAACTGGAAAATATCAGGTACAGATCAGATTTAGGACCACATATGAAAGTGGTCTGGGTCAGATTTAGGACCTCATACGAACGTGGTCCGGGTCAGATTTAGGACTGCATACAAAAGTGGTCCAGGTCAGATTTAGGACCACATCTGAAAGTGGTCTGGGTCAGATTAGTGCTGTTCAGACTGTCTGTAACAGATCAGATCCAGGTCGCATATGGACACATTTACATTCAGTCTGAACTTAGCCTAATTTTCTTATTTTTCTACAGGCCTTTTTCCAGTGTAATTATTTCCATGTATTGATCCAATTAGTGCAGGGGTTCCTAAAGTGGGGTATCTGTACCCCCAGGGGTACTTGAATTTTTAACTTTTTTTTGGGGTAAAAATCCATTAAATAAGTCATCATGTACCGAGTACAAAACCATTAAATAGAATTAAAGCTGAAATATAAAACACAATAAATACATTCATATAATAGTTTTATTGTCAATCATCTTGTTGAAGCTTTGGAAACATTTGAAGAACATTTATGTTTTATATGATTCAAAATGACTATATTTGAGTAGATAAGGAGTTATTTTTATGTTGATGAAAGGTTCTTTTATTAATTAATGACCAAATTATTTATTTTTCTTATCAATGACAGAGGGCACTTTTCAGTTTATATTTTACACAAAATTTACTTTAAAACATTTGTTATTTTTTATATATTACAGTTAAATATATGTTGTTTGTTTATGAAGTTTTGTAAATATAAACAGACCCCTTTGGAACAGGAACACATTTAGACTTTTTTATTTCAATCAAAAATGCTGAAGTGAGAGTCGGGGGTGCTTAGATACAAAAGTCTATTAAACCGTTCCATCAGTAGGTGGTTTTGGGTCTTTGTGGGTTAATAACATTGATACCCCCCAGTGGTTCCTGTGGTGGGAACATCCAGGTTCTGGTCCAGACGTTGACCGCTGTCCCCTGTCGTCCTTCAGACCCAGGCAGGACGCCATGACCGGCAGCCCGGAAAACATCCCCCTGGGGGAGTGCACCCTGTCCCAGTCCCAGGACCAGCTGACCCCCCCCAGCCGCACCGAGAGCACCGTGTTCAGCCTGTCCCGCAGCGACTCCCTGTGGCCGGCCGAGGCGTCCCGCGACCGCTGCCAGGTCTTCTGGTTCCCCATCCATCTGATGTCAACCGGCGGCAGCTTCCTGGCGTGCGGCGTCATCATCAGCGGCCTGTACTTCGCCGGACACTGCCGGAAGGTCACCAACATCCTGGGACCCGCCCTGCTGTCCATCGGCCTCATGGTGTTCGTGGTGGGCGTGGTCCTGATCCCCATCACCAAGGAGAACAGGAAGCAGTCCAGCATGAAGAGGCCGCTGACCTACTACCGCCCCCCGGTGTTCAACCTCTGAGCGACAAAGAACTGACACCGAAAAACGACACCGAAAAACAACACCGTGGTGACGTTTGAGTTGATCTGCACTACTCCAGTCTGCATGGCATCGATCTGCATCAGTGTTTGGCTTTAATCATTGTTGTCTCCGTCGGACTCGGCTGGAAATGAACAGAATGGAGCTGATTTTATAGTAGCAACAAGACTCTAATTACCTCCGAGGTTATGTTTTCATCGTGGTTTGTTTGTTTGTCTGTTAGCAAGATAAGTCAAAAAGTTATGGATGGATTTGGATGAAATTTTCAGTAAAAGTTGATACCGGCACAAGGAACAAATGATTCAGTTTTGGTGGTGACCGGGGGGGGTTTCCAGTTCATGGAACCGACTCGACTTGACTCGGGTACCAGGTCCTATTCCTGGAGGTCGTTTTCATTACAAGATACTACCGACTTTAGAGTACCTGGTTGTCATAGCGACGCTGTGTGTAACTTCCATATCGTTTGCTCTGAGTTGCTGATAAACTCGTTCGTTGTTGTTCCGTCAAACTCACCTGAATCTTTTCATCGTCCACCAACAGCACAAATGTCCGAACCTCCTGGACCAGCCATGGTGCCATCATGGATTAACCTACCGATATATTTACGGTAAACTTCGGAATCTGTTTTTTAAAAATGGCGGGTTGCGCATTGATGGCACAATGACAACTCTGTCCAATCAGTGGTCTACAGTGTTTTCTCGTCACATTTTAGTTTCTCTTCACCTGTTTTGGAAACTTTGCTGAGCAAGTACTAAAAAACTAGAACTGGGTACCAGATTCCAAGTTCTTTTTCGTAATGGAAACGCAAAAAGTCCAAGTTGAGTCGAGCCGGTACCATGCCACATTAAAAAATGACCTAAAATTCACATCGTAGTGTTTCCAATAGAGATCTGAGAAGTTCTACCAACGGTGTCGATGTATTGGATTGAACAGATATGACGTGAATTTATTTCCAGCGAGTTATATGACCACTGGAGGGAGGATGAGAACCATAAAGAAACAACTGTCAGAATCAAAGAACACAAGTGGTTGTTTTGGACTCAGCTGTAAAGGAACAGAATGGAGCTGGACGGTAAATGTCAGCATTTCTTCTACACGGGTGAGTTTGACTCTGAGGCTAATGAAGGTATAAAGTTATTATGGGATGTTCTGTTACTAAGTTGCAGTTCTGAACTTGTTTGTTGGATTCCAATCTGATCTTTAGTTCAATTATTGATGACACAAACCGAACAGAAAACCGGTGATTGGTGGTTTAACTGTGGCTGTTTTCAGTCTGAAAACAGAGCTAAGCTAACAGAGCTAAGCTAACAGAGCTAAGCTAACAGAGCTAAAATAATCCAGCTCGTCAACATTGTAAGACACAGTGTTATTTTATCTGCTGTTAAAATAAACATGGCATCGTTTTGCATCATTGACCCTTAGGAAATAAAAACCCCAGTGATATTTGGAGGACATGGATGTGGACGAGGACTTGGACTTGGACATGGACTTGGACGAGGATGTGGACGAGGACTTGGACTTGGACGAGGATGTGGACGAGGACTTGGACATGGACTTGGACTTGGAAGAGGATGTGGACGAGGACTTGGACATGGACGAGGATGTGGATGAGGATGAGGACGTGGACTTGGATTCGGACTCGGACAAGGGCGAGGACTTGGACGTGGACAAGGACTTGGACAAGGATGTGGACGAGGACTTGGACGAAGACTTGGACGAGGACATGGACAAGGACTTGGACATGGATGAGGACATGGACGTGGACAAGGACTTGGACAAGGATGTGGACGAGGACGTGGACTTGGATGTGGATGAGGACGTGGAAAAGGACGTGGACTTGAACGAGGATGTGGACGAGGACTTGAACGTGGATGAGGACTTGGACATGGACAAGGACGTGGATGAGGACAAGGACTTGGACGTGAACAAGGACTTGGACGTGGACTTGGACGAGGACTTGGACATGGATGTGGATGTGGACGAGGACTTGGACGTGGACTTGGACTTGGATGTGGACGTGGACGTGGACTTTGACGTGGGCTTGGATGTGGATGTGGACTTGGACGAGGACGTGGACGCGCTGTAGAACCCACTCTTATTCACACACCAAACTGTCCTCATGAATATTAATGAGGCTGAAGTGGACGGTGGGGATTTCCAAATGCTTTGTGGAACAGCAGAGCTCCATTCATGAATAATTAAAGGGTGTAAGAGCCGATCGTTGTCAGTCTGTGTTCGTCAACTGAGACAAATTTATGGAAAGAGACCGAATTTGACTAGAACGACCGGGAAGAACGTTTTACATGGGATGGAAATGTCAGGACGCAGCAGGTTTGACTGAACTCCTGCAGATGCTGAAGCTCTGGGGGCGGAGTTTAGGATCAACAGGTGGAGAAAAATAAGTTTGAAAAACAGCCTCATACACACACACACACACACACACACACGCAACACACACTAACACACAAACACACACACACACGCACACACAAACACACAAACATGCACACACACACACACACACGCACACACACACGCAAACACACACTAACACACAAACACACACACGCACACAACACACACTAACACACAAACACACACACACACGCACACACAAACACACAAACATGCACACACACACACACGCACACACAAACACACATGCGCACACACACACACAACACACAAACACACAACACACACACGCACACACAAACACACACACACAAACACACACACACACAGAACAGAAAACCTACAGGAAGTGGAACCGTTATTTTTTTAGAATCAGGATGGGATTTGTCAAAAAAACAGAAAGGGGGATGGGTTTTTTTGGTTTATCGTGAACAGTCAGTCCTGTTACATGTCCAACAGTCGAGGTTTCATCTTTAATACAAACTAAAAATACATGAAATATTTACCTCCGCCAAGGAGGTTATGTTTTTGCCAGGGTTTGTTTGTCTGTTTGTTTGTTTGTTTGTTTGTTTGTTTGTTTGTCTGTCCGTTAGTGTGCAACATAACTCAAAAAGTTATGGACAGATTTGGATGAAATTTTCAGGGTTTGTTGGAAATGGGATAAGGAAGAAATTATTAAATTTTAGTGCTGATCGGGGGTGGGGGGGCCCACGGGGGGCACCACTGATCAGCCTTGGCGGAGGTCTGCGCTCTCCGAGTGCTTCTAGTTAATTTTCTGCAATGGCCACACCTGTGATGTGGGAGTGGCCTAATTTAGTTTCAGGACCATGGATAGGGGCCGATCAGGTAAACATGGGAGAGGATTGATGACCAAAGGAAGAAACTCAGTCAGACTGTGAAACGCAAAAAAAACCCTAATCGAGTAATATTTCACATCATGTCAAAATAATTCAGATAATTAATCGAAGTCAACAGTTTACTCTGATGTGGGACTTCATGTGTCGAACATGTACAGTGGCACATTTCCATTGCAAAACTTTACTGATATTTACTAAATGTCTAAAAAAAAAAAACAGAATTGCGTGTAGAAGCCAATAAAGTAACAGCGACCAGTAATGTAATAACGGCAGATAACGTAATAAATTTGCCATTTTTAAAATGTAATAGGCCAATAAGGTAATAACCGGCCACTAACGTAATAAAAGTCCTAAACCGATAATGTAATAACTTTTAGTTATTAAATACAGTGATATTAATATATTATTACGTTATTTGCTCAGTTATTACATTTGCAAACTTTTTTTTTTTTTTTTTACCAGGCCAGTAACATAATAAGTTATTACGTTGTTGCCAAAAAGTTATTACATTATCAGTTCAGGACTATTATTACATTATTGGCCTATTACATTTTAAAAATGGCAAATTTATTATGTTATCGGTCATTTTTAAAAATGATTATTTCCTTGAAGACTTGAATTACAGCAGAAATCTGCACAAATACTAAACACATTTTTATTTGATCCCAACAGGATCTAATGTTTTATCACAAAATGTTCCTGCGTTCAAACTGAAATTCTGTTTTACAGACATTACAGTTTCAGATCCTGTTCAAATGTTCATATTCTATTAGTTCAGAACTAACATCAGAACAGTATTTTAGTTCAATCCCAACAAAGGAACAAACATTATTGAATAAAAGAGTAAGAGTAAATAATGATGATAATAATAATGATAATAATAATAATAATAATAATAATAATAATAATAATAATAATAATTAACAAAATATAAATAAAAAAGAAAAACAAAAAACAAAAATGAACCTCCACAATCTCTGCATTTGAATAAATACCTAAAACTATCGATACAGTACTTTTTAATATTGATACACTATTGTGAAATGAAATATTGCAGTATACTGCAGAACCCATATTTTGTTACACCTTCTACAGTGCACATATATATCAACTTTTTTTCCCCTCCAGTCCAGTGCTCCTCCTCCTCTTCCTCACTCACATCCACAGTTGGAGTGTCAGCTGGAATCGGAGGTCAGCGCTGGAACATCAATAATCAGTCAATAATATTCGCTGATTGGATCCTGGAACAGTTTATTCTGTTGTTTCACTTGGTTTTTCGATTTTTTTTTTTTTTTAATTCTTCCACAGCTACTTTCGAATCCCCTTCAGGTTCTGAGCTGTGGTTCTGGTCCAGGTTCTGAGCTGTGGTTCTGGTCCAGGCTCTGGGCTGTGGTTCTGGTCCAGGTTCTGGGCTGTGGTCCTGGTTCTTCTTGGACCTCATTTGTCTGGTAAATGTGCACTTGTTCCTCATTTCCATGGTGTTTGTTTTGAGTCCAGTCCCAGAGGGAGGGAGGGGGCGTGGCCTGTGGGACCAGGTGCGCGCAGGTAAAGCCTCATCCATCCTCTATCCGGGTCCATCCTGGTCTGGTCCAGTCTGGTCTGGAGTCCACCATGGACCCGGTGGCCTTCGTGGGCAGCTGTTTGCCTCTGTTCGTGCTCGCGCTGCTCAGTGACGTCATCGGCCTGGTCCTCCTGTTCGTGGGGATCTTCGCCAACCTGCGCGTGGACGGACGCTTCTACGGGGACTTCTTCATCTACACCGGGTCCATCATCATCTTCTTCAGCCTGGGCTTCTGGCTCCTCTGGTACCTGGGCAATGTTCCGGTCCAGGAGCAGGAGGACGGGTCCGGGTCCAAGAAGAGCCACAGCCTCGTGCGTCTGGCGCGGAAGATCTCCGACCGGCTGAGCAGGTTCGGGTCCGGGTCCGGGTCCGGGGTCTGGGTCAAGTACGCACCAGGGGGGGACGAACCGAGCCGGACCGGGACCCCGCAGACCCCCTCCCCGTCCAAACAGGGCAAGGTCACGTGGGGGAAGAACACCGCGTACACCAACAAGGGCTACGAGGAGGACCCGGACCCCCCCAGCAAGGACCAGGACCGGGACCAGGACCAGGACCAGGACCGGGACCGGGACCAGGACCAGGACCAGGACCAGGAGGAGAAAAGTGACTCCATATGACGCATGACCCGGTACCTGCAGAAAAACACCAGAAACACAACAACAGGGACCTGGACCTGGACCTGGACCCAGGATCAGGTTTTAGTGATTCAATCAAAAAAAAAATCAGACATATGTTGAGTTTTCTGTAAAAATAGAGCTTCAAACCTCCAGAAATGACACTAGAATGTCTCCAGATCAGATGTTCTTCATGTATCTTATTTATTCCATTTTATTTCATTATGTCTGCATGGATACATGCATGAGGTACACATACTTTCTGCATTATTTTCCTGTTTTATGGCTGAATATTGAACTGGATTCTGCAGAAAAACACCAGAAACTTAAAAAACAGACTTGGATCAGGTTTTATTTATTTTGCAGCTTTTTATGCAACTACAAACCAGATGTACTTTAATTTTTTTTTTCCTGTAAAAATAGAGCCTCAAACCTCCATAAATGACAGTAAAATGTATCCAGGTCAGATGTTATTCTTTAATCTTATTTATTCCACTTTATTTTATTATTTCTACATGGATACATGCATGAGTTGCACATATTTTCTGCATTATTGCCCTGTTTTTTGACTGAATATTGAACTAGTTTCTGCAGAAAAACAGATAACAGATGTGGATCAGGTTTTAATGATTCTGCAGCTTTTTATGCAACAAAAATGAAAATACAAATCAGATTATACGTACATTTTTTTCTGCACAAATGTCTCAAAATTGCCTCCAAATCAAGTCTTATATGCTTATTTATTATATTTTATTTAATTGTGTCTGCATAGATACAGGCCTAAGTTGCACATTTTTTCTGCATTGCTTTCCTGTTTGTTTTTTGGGGGTGAATATTGAACTGGATACTGCAGAAAAAAGAGAGACTTGGATCAGGTTTTATTTGTTCTGCAGCTTTTTATGCAACTACAAACCAGATGTACGTCGGTTTTTTCCTGTAAAAATAGAGCCTCAAACCTCCATAAATGACAGTAAAACGTGTCCAGATCAGATGTTACTCTTTAATCTTATTTATTCCACTTTATTTTATTATTTCTGCATGGATACAGGCATGAGTTGCACATATTTTCTGCATTATTGCCCTGATTTTTTGACTGAATATTGAACTAGTTTCTGCAGAAAGAACAGATAACAGATGTGGATTAGGTTTTATTGATTCTGCAGCTTTTTATGCAACAAAAACGAGACTAAAAATCAGATTAAATGTTGATTTTTCCTGCACAAATGTCCCAAAAATTGCCTCTAAATCAAGTCTTATGCTACATGCTTATTTATTATATTTTATTTTATTATGTCTGCATGGATACATGCATAAATTGCACATTTTCTGCATTATTTTGCTGTTTTATGGCTGAATATTGAACTGGTTTCTGCAGAAAAACACCAGAAATTAAAAAAAAAAAAAAAAAAAGAGAGAGAGAGACTTGGATCAGGTTTTATTTATTCTGCAGCTTTTTATGCAACAACAAACCAAATGAACGTTGATTTTCCTGTAAAAAATAGAGCCTCCATCATCCATAAATGACACTAAAATGTCACCAGATCAGATGTTATTCTTTAATCTTATTTTTTCCACTTTACTTTATTAATTCTGAATGTAAGGGTGCATGAGTTGCACATATTTTCTGCATTATTTCCCTGCTTTTATGTGTGAATCTTCAGTTTCTGCAGAAAACCAGAAATTAAACAGCAAAGACTTGGATCAGGTTTTATGTATTTTGCAGCTTTTCATGCAACAAAAAAATTAGATGTACATTGATATTTCCTGTAAAAATAGAGCTTCAAACATCCATAAATGACACTAAAATGTCTCCAGATCAGATGTTATTCATTTATTTAATTTATTCCACTTTACTTTATTAATTCTGAATGTAAGGATGCAAGAGTTGCACATATTTCTGTATTATTTCCCTGTTTTATGGGTGAATATTGAACTGGTTTCTGCAGAAAAACATCAGAAATATAAATAAATAAATATATATATAAAGAGAGAGAGAGACTTGGATCAGGTTTTTATTGATTCTGCATCTTTTTATGCAACAAAAATGAAGCTGAAAATCAGACGTAGGTTTATTTTTCCTGCAGAAATGAAGCCTCAAACATCCAGAAATGCCCCAAAATGGTCTCCAAATCACATATTGTGCTTTATGCTTTTTTATTCCACTTTATTTGTTTAAATTTTGAATGTATAGATGCATGAGTTGCACATATTTATTGCATTATTTCTCTGTTTGTGGGTGAATCTACTGTTAAAACTGTGTCTTGCTTTAATGTAATGTGCTTTAATCATCTCGTAGCTAAAATAACTCCATAAATACTTAATAAAACAGCAGAAAAAGCAGAGTCACCTCTAAATGTACTTTAAAATCAGCTTCTACTGGAGTCAGTTTCAGTGTTCTGTAATTTAAATCAGCTTTAAAGAGCGTCTGTGGATAAAAGACCAAAGTCAGAAGGAGGATCCCAGTGAAATAAGGTCAACAGTCGAACACAGGCCAGTGTTTCCATGTGTTTGCATGTGTTTAGTGTTGGTTTACGCCGTCATCAACCTTCACATGGGTTAAGGTTTTCCCTCAGTGTCGCTGGTCAGACTGGTTTGACGTTGATGTGTTGGTGAAACAAACCACAGGCATTAAAGTCCTGAACGGGGGTCAAACTGGACCCAGACCCAGACCCTGTTTACACCCAAAACACACCAACACACCCCAGGTCCAAACACAAAGATTCAACTAAAAGTAAAAAAAGACAACAAACAGAGGGAAGATAAGACCAAAAATTAACCATCTAAATGTTAGTTTGAGTCTAAAACATATGACGACATTTTAGGAACACAGAAAAAATAAAAACACTTGTCACCACATGACATAAAGTCACAATAATACGAGATAAAACCCGTAATTTTCTAGAAAAAAGTCGTAGTTTTAAAAAAGAATCATAATGTTGTACTTTTATGAGATAAATTTTGATTGATTGATGTATTTATTTCGAATATGAACGTCAAAAAAGAAAAACAATAAATAAACAAAGAAAACATTTAAACATAAGACATATAATACATATTCAAAAAAGGAGTGAGAGGAAGTGAAACTTATAAAGTCCCACCCCTTGTCCGTAAATAATTAATAACAATAATAAGCTTATAAGCTGATTAAAGTTGTAATATTTTGAAAATAAATTCACAATACTGCGATAAAAAGTCATAATTTAGAAATAGTAAACCAGTGATTCACAGCCTTTTTCGGCTCCTAACCCCATTTTAACATCACAAATTTCTGTCGACCCCAGACATTCAAAACAAAGACTTTTTTTTTTCTTTTGCTGAAATTAATTTGTTTTTGATCCTGTAATAGTTTGCTATACTATGTTGCAAATAAATGTTAATTTTAGAGGACATTTAGTCTATATAATGTATATTATTGTGGATGGAGGCAGTAAATCCAGGTGTAGATTACTGCACAAAGTGAGAATTTAATTTTCCTTGGTCAGGATCTGTCCAGTCAGTCCAGCTGTGATTTACAAGGAGGACAATTAATACTGAACAAACAAGAACTGAAACTATGAATTATGAAAGAGCTGCAGCATCTGAAACTGACCACAATGAACATGTGACAGATAAACAGAACCACAGTGCTGCAGTTTCACACTCACAGTTTGTCATGTCTTTGATGGATTGGGATTGTCTCTCTCAGCTCACCATATATTTTTTATTAGTAAGTTTCTATTTTTATTTTTATCAATTACTAGAAATTTCAGGTGACCCCATTTGAATTCCCAGTGACCCCGCATGGGGTCCCGACCCCAAGGTTGAAAAACAATGTTTTAAGGGATTTAAGACCAGATTCACTGAGGAGCAAAGAGTATGTTTATTGTTTTTTCATTTTAAACTACAGATATCAAGTAAAATTCATGGATTTTTTTTTCTTCTTCATGGTCAAAAACAAAGTAATAATAAGGTGACAGAGTCAAAGTTAAACCTATGATTTTATTCTTATAATATTACAGCTTTATTCTCCTAATACGACGACTTTATTCTCGTAAAATTATGACTCTTTTTATATTCAATGTTTCTTTTTAAAATTACAGGTTTTATCTCAATATTTTCTGACTTTATTCTCATAGTGACAGGTGCTTTTTTTTCTTATGTCGCTCTAATACGCCATCATAAAGAACAGTTTGTCCGATTCCATCTGCATGTTTTGGATGCCACACTTTTAAAACTACACCAAAAGCCTGTTTTTTTTTCCCCGACAGCGTGGCTTCCTTTGGTCGACTGTGCGTGTGATGGTGACAGATTAAAGCTTTGACGTTCGCACGCCTTATGCAAATGTTAGCTCTGCTGCCTTTCAGCGCATGAACAAAACCAAAGTGGTTTGTTCTGACAAACACACAGAATGACAGGAGGCTTAACCCAGGACAAAGTTACAGTAAATAAAAGGTAGATGACACAGCAGACGGATGGCAGCGGCTCGACTGGTCAAACAGGAAGTTTCCGGTGTTTCCTCTTAGTGTCGATCACTTCTGTTTGTTATTGAACCCGTGCATGAGCTGTGGATTAGCATTATTTTATGTAGTAAAGGCTTCTATGACCATTAACCTGCAGCTCAGTGGGAGGAAAGTCTGACAGATCTGATCAAAGATGGAACACAGACCTGGTATTTGAAGCCTCTGGTGTCACAGACGTCCTTTAAAGCGGTGATATCTGTCCTTTTTAAATGTTCTTCTTCCTTTTCCCACATTTCCCTGTGGTCTCCATAAACTGTAAATGCTCTGCCTGGGTCTGAATTCTTCATTCATTCAACTCCAAGCATCTACATATTTATATTACTTAATAACTTTGGACCCACTAATCCTATCAATACATGTCAATAATTGGTGTAAAATGCAGTTTTATCTCAATTATTCAGAGGACAAAATGTACAAAAACTTGTAAAATGAGAATAAAATTAGCAAAATGCTTGAAAAATAAGAAAAAAATTAACCAAAAAATCTTGAAATGTGGCAGAAAAGTCAACAAATCCTTCTAAAGTGAAGAGAAAATGAGCAAAAATAGTTGAAAAATTAAGAGAGTTGATAGTTTCATACCATCCAGAACCCTGGATTTATTCAGTGAACCCTCAAAAACCAAAACCATCTACTGATCTAAACTGTTTAATACCTGTTGATCCACTAATCCTATCAATACATGGAAATAATTGGTGTAAAATACAGTTTTATCTCAATTATTCAAAGGATAAAATTAACAAAAACTTGTAAAATGAGAATAAAATGAGCAAATTACTTGAAAATAAGGAAATAATTAACAAAAAAAAAACAAAACAAAACTTGAAATATGGCATAAAAGTGAATAAATCCCAAAATTGGTGACAAACATCATACACAGCTTTAAAGCAGTGATATTTTGTATGTGTGTGTGTATATATATCTATATATATCTATATATATATATATATAAAGAGCATTCCTCACTGTTCACTGACGTTTAACAGAATACAGATAAACCAAATTTAAAAACAGATTGATTTTTGTTTTCTCTAATGAAAAATAAAGTTACTACCGACAGAAATGGAAAAATGGACCAAAAATACCAGTGTTTTTTTTTTTTTTTCATTTTCTGAGACCGGATGTTGTCATTTTCAAGAGCGCCAAAGATTCTTACAAACAATGGGTTTGTACGAATCTTCCAGTTCATACGAAATCTGGACATCGTAGACATGCTCCCTCCACAAATGTCTACGATGTCCAGATTTCATATGAACTGGAAGATTCGTACAAACCCATCGTTCGTAAGAATCTTTGTGACCTCGATGGCATTAGAGTTTTTTCCTTAAAAATGAAAACATCCGGTCTCAGAAAAAAGAAAAAAAAAACAGGTGTTTTTTTTGGTCCGTTTTTCCATTTCTGTCGGTACTAACTTTATTTTTTGTTATTCAAGAAAAGGAAAATCAATCCTTCTTAAAAATTTGGTTTATCTGTTTTTTCTTTTTTTTAATTTATTTGGACATGATAAACAGCAAGAGAAAAAAAAAAACACAACAACATTCAAACAAGTAACATCATTGTGCAGGAGAGGATAGAAGCCAAAACAGGCTTATGTGAACACCCCCCGGAAATAAACAATACACAGTAAGAAAAAGAAAAACGCATCTTTACATCTTCCATTTTAAATAAATTTCAATTTAACCACTAGTTTGTTTGTTTTTTTGGAAAATAAAATCCAATTTCCACCAGATCTGCTGTTGGTGTCTGAAAGCCCAGCTCATAAATCCTTTAGTCATGCAGGTTTCAAACAGACAAAGGGTTGATGTGTCATTGGAAGAACAGGAACGGTGGGGAACGAGTCCACCCTGTTCAGGAATGAAGACGCACCGCCGCCGCCTCCTCGATGTCAGGTGGAAACCTCAGAACCGGCCTCAGACATCGCAGCGTCTCCTGGGCTTCGGACGGCGTCGACGGCGGCCATGGAGCAGAACTCCTGCACCTCCTTCTTCCTGATCCTTGCCATCGTCATGGACGTGGTGGGCCTCCTGCTGTTCTTCATCGGCATCTTCGCCCCCTTGAGCTTCTGGGACTTCTTCGTGCTGTCGGGACCCCTCCTCATCTTCTTCAGCCTGGTGTTTTGGATCTTCTGGTACCTGGGGAACCTGACGGTATCGGAGGAGGAGCTGAACCTGCCCAAACACGACGTCCTCTGACCCGGTCAGAACAAGGACGAGCTCCGGTGGTGAACGGAACCGGACTGGAACCACCTTCTGCGACTCCTCGAACTGAAGGATGTGGGACGATTGGAACCCAACTAAGGACATAGTGGTTTCCATGGATACAGCACTTTTTCTTGAACAGGAACTTGGGGGAACTGTGGAAGCTTTGGTACACGTTCCGAATTTCTGAGGCTGTTCACAACATCTGCTCATGTTTCTGTTTCGACATGAGACCGAAGGTAAAATGAAGGAACTAAATGTGAGTTCAAGTGACTTTTCTGGTGCTGGTTGTTTTATTTGTACCTGCAGTTACGATGATAAAATACTTGATTGTCAAGAAAATTCACAAAGTAAGAAGGATTATTTTGCATCGTGTGAAGGAAGATGAAAATATCACAAAAAAAAAAAAAAAAAAATCAAACCAGTAGAGAAAAAAAAAAGAATCGATGGGATAAAAGTCGCACAAACTCAGATACTGAAGTCATTGAGTGAAAACATGTTTGGATTTTATTATTGTATTGTATTGGATGTGATTTTAACTTAAAATGTGATTATTACTGTGATTATAAGTCGATTATTTAACAGTGAGTGTTTACGCAATGTGATGCTGAAGAAAAAGATTAAATCAGTTCAATGAGAGTACGAGGAAAAAGGACACTTTAGCTGTTTTTACTGCTCATGGTTTCATGGTTTTCAGTGGATAATTGTTTTTGTTCATTTTTATCATGTATTTCTACTAAACAGATTCCACTGGTCTACGATATAAATGCACTAAATGGTCTGGTCTACTTTGAAAGTGTATATTTATATTCTGTTTAAGACAAACAGACATAAAATCAGTCTGTTTCATCGAGGAAACATACAAAGAAGCAGCAGAAATGACAGAATTACAACTAAGAGTGAACAGATGATGAAGACACAGTCTGTTCTCCTGTTTTTACCTCCGCCAGGAGGTACTGTGATCACTTTGCTTTGTGTGTTTGTTTGTTTGTTTGTTAGCAAGATAACTCAAAAAGCTATGGACAGATTTGGATGAAAATTTCAGGAAATGTTGATACTGGCACAAGGAACAAATGATTAAATTTTAGTGGTGATCGAGGGGGGGTGTGGGGGGGGCATGACTAATCTGCCTTGTCGGAGGTGCTTGTCTGAGTGCTTTTCAAGTTAATCATATATTTGATTGGAAACTGTTTTCAGATCAGAGAGTTTTTAATATAAACAGTTCAAACTGAATGTAATCGGAGCAGTTTAACTAGTCTGGACTAAACTAAAACTACTCCACTGTATATTTACACTTGGAACGCAGTGTTTTTCAACTGTCAGGTTAATAAATTATATTTAGAATTCTGCAATGGAACTGCTTTCACTTGTTTTTCTAATGTCATTATTTGCAGATGATTATTTACTGTTTGGTCCCAAATATATATTTTACACAGTAAGAAAATGCTGATATTTTTGTGCTTTTTTTGTACTTGAATAATTCAAGACAAAGCCTAAATATCTAATTTGGTGTCACCCTCTAGTGGTTGGATGAAGAAATACCAGGTCATGTTGTTAAATAGGGACAAACGCTAGGATATTTGAATTCAAGAATGTTTATTTTTGTTTTTTAATGTTCTTGTTTTGGTAGTTTTTGTGCCTGTAGAAGCTGATTTTTATTTTTTAAAATCTGATTAGTATATGGTTTTTTACAGCAGTACCTAGTGGCCGTTGGCGGTATTACACTTTTAGATCTTTCCACTACAGTTTCCATCTCCTCCTAAATGGTCTAAAAATGGTTGTTTTTGTTCATTCTACAGGGCATATATGTGCAATATCACTGTTAAAGAAAAAGTAGCCAATGCCTAATAAATAAATTAAAATTCTGTGATGGAACCATTTTGTGGCTTCTAATCCAATATTTCCAAAGTGTGTTCCTTTAATGTCATTATTTGCTGATGATTCTTTATGGTTTTGATCTAAATATATATTTTTCAGTAAGAAAAATGCTGATTTTGTTGTGTTTTTTTTTTTTTTTTTACCTGAAGAATTCAAGATAAAACCTAAGTATTTACTCAGGTGTCGCCCTCTAGTGGTTGGATGAATAAGTACCAGGTCATGTTGTTAAATAGGGACAAACATTAGGGATTCTGGAACTAAAGTATGTTTATTTTTCCTTTTTAATATTCCTGTTTTGGTTGTTTTTGTGTCTGTAGAAGCTGTTTTGTTTTTTTTTAAAAATATGTTTACAGATTTCCTTCATTCTTTCATTCAAGTCATTTCTAAAGTGATTAGTTCATGGTTTTATAGAGCAGCACCCAGTGGTCATTGGTGGTATTGCACTTTTTGATAGTTCCACAAAGGTTCCATCTGTTTTTATATGGTTTAAAATGGTTGTTTTTGTTTATTCTACAGGGATGATATGTTTGTGCGATATTACCGTTAAAGACAACGTAGCCAATGTCGCATATGAGGGACTTTTAGCCATACATAATTACATTTTGACTTTTAAGAAACAATATAAAAGACAAAAAATTATGACAAACAATAACAAATTAATAAATAGTACTTAAAATTCTGTGATGGAACCATTTTCATAGCCACTGATCCAGTATTTCCTCAGCTTGTTTTTTAATGTCATTATTTGCTGATGATTCTTTACTGTTTGGATCTAAAGTAAGAAAAAATTTACTATGTTTTTCAAGTAAAAATGATCTTGTAATTTTAGTCCTGATGAACCAAAATGTATAAAACATAACTTTTGCTTTAGTTTTAATCCGAGTCGACCCTTAAACTCATTGTAAAGTCATGTGATGTCATGTGTTCTGTTTCTTGTGTGTTTTCACTCGTCATTTCTTTGGTTTTCCATGCGTTGAACTGAACCAGTCCGTCCTCCTCCTGTTGTCGTTCATCTCGGTCTGAAATAAACCAGTCCAACAGGTGTGGCGGCTTTTACCTGGAGAGTGTTTGTGTAAGCTCCGCCCCCTTCAGATACAGGTGAATGTTGACACATTCTCTCTAGAGTCAACAGAGAACCGATACATGAGGAAAAAGGAGTATTTAAGTCTGTTTGATCTGATTCAAACTCACATGTTCCAGTTTGTTTCTGTTTTTTTGTTTCTTTAATGTCGTTGCATCATGTGTTTTTCTGTTTTTGTTGTCATTTACTTTATTTTCTTTATTTTCATCTTCGAATCTGAAAATTTACGTCAGTTTTTGTATCTTTTATCTTATATTTAATTTACATCGTTTTCATCTTTTGTGATATTTGTCATTTTTGTTGTTTGCAGCTTTTCTAAATCGTATTTATTTTGCGACTTTCTCGTTTTCTTCTTGTGTCATTTTCAACTTTTATGATTTTTATGTGGTTTTCTTCGTCTTGTATCTTTCTGACATTTTTTATCTTTTGCGTTGTGTTTTTTTTCTCGTTTTCATGATTCTATGACATTTTCATCTTTTGCACTTTAAAAATTAATCCAATATTTAACTGAGAAATTAGTAAGACATATACAGAAAGAATAATTCAATGAAATAACTCTAAGTAAATTATAATATTTTTAAATCAGTTAATCATGTGCATATTAAATGTCTGTTTTATGCACATGATCCAGAAGACAAAATGAAGATATTTCATTTAAAAGTTTTTTTCTGTATACATTTTGCTTATTTCTTAGTTTCTTTTTCTTTTTTTATAACATAAAATACTTTTGTCAAATACGTTATGAACAGATGAACTCTGTAATTTATTATTGTATGTTGTGTCTTGGAGTCAAAATGTGTCCTGGTATAACAAATGTATTTACTATTAGAATAGAATAGAATAGAATAGAATAGAATAGAATAGAATAGAATAGAATAGAATAACCTTCTCTAGTCAGTGCAGCAATATGAATATAAATCCAATACGTCAGAAAATAAGAATAGAGTGAATATAAAATTACAAAAACTAAAAGTAAAATAAGAAAATAATATATAAAATATAAGTAAAATAAGAATAGAATTAAATGAGTAAAATAAAAATATATACATAAAATACATACATAACATATACATCTATACATAAAATATCAACTGACATAATAGTGTGTTTATCTATAAAAGTCTATAAATAATTGTCCATTTGTATTTGAATAAATATTACATGGTTTATAAAAGAACAGAGGATTATTACACAACTTACATGATAAGACTTTATTTATGTATTCTTTATTTCACAGCAACAACAAACAAATGCAGAGAAAAAGACAGGAGGTAGAAAAACCACAAACGAGTGAAAAATGAAATATAAAGAGAAAAGCAAGAAATTTGGTAATTATTTAAATGTTTATATAAATACAGTATTAAAAACTAAATTATTCCACATTATTTATTGTCCATCCGTCCCAGGGTTATTGTCTGTTATTGGAGTTGATGTCATGTCTTATTTGAACTAAATGTTCTCGTCGTCCGTGGAATCGTTCACAGATGGATCCGTCCTCTGGTTTATTCACCACATCATCCAACGCAGACGCCGTCTAATGGTCCACGCCCACTTTCAGCCTTAATCAGCACTCAAGGCGCCATTACGGGCCTCCGACCTGCACCCAGACGCTAATGTGTCCATTTAAGGTCCACCCCGGAGACGGGAAATGGAGACGAGGCGTAATGGGCCTGCAGATGGAAACCCTGCCGCTCAGCCCCGCCCACTGCCCCCCCGGGACCCCGCCCCCAGAGGCACCACACTCATGCTCTGTCGTTAGAAGGTCTGGACTCGTTAGGGTGTAATCGGACCCCCCCCCCAGGATCAGTACCGTAAAAGGCTCCAAATCCTGATCCTGTGGTTTTTAAAAGCTCTGAGTAGATTTTAAAGACGCCGTTAGCATCACCACAGATGATGTTAGCGTTAGCGAAAACAAATGATCGACAACAAACCAACCAAAGATAAAAGCTTTACAGCAGTTTCATCATTTTACTGCACTGACTTTTAGGAACTTTTCATATTTTGAAAGTTTTGTGTTTTTTCTCTTAGTCTTTTACACCATTTTCATGTTTTGTGACTTTTATGTGTTTTTTGTCGCGTTGTATTGTTATGACATTTTCATCTTTTGGGTCTTTTATACCATTTTAATCCTTTGCAACATTTTTTAATCTTATTGTCTTATTTATTTTGTGATTTTTTCTCGTGTCATTTTCAACTTTTGCAATGTATGTGGCTTTTAAGTTGTATCTTTCTGACGTTTTTAATCTTTTGCATGTGTGTTTTTCTTGTTTTCATGTTTTTATGATATTTTCATGTTTTGCAACTTTTACAACATTTTCATCTTTCACACTTTAAAAAATGAATACTTTATTTAATAGTGAAATGAGCAAGACATGCAGAAAAAAATATAAAATGAGATCATTCTAATAATAAAATTTAAAAATCAATGGATCATGTGAATATTAAATATATTTAGTATAAACACATGATCCATGATTTCAATTAAGTTTTTTTTTCTACACACGTTTTACTAATTTCTCACTTAAATAACTGATATCCAGTGAAGCAGGAAATATACTGTACATAACATACATAAGAGGGGAAAAAACGAAAATCTGTTCTATAAATTTAGATTTAACTATTATTTACATATTTACAATATATGGAATACTTACATGTTGAGAACAAACAAACACACAAACCAGCTGATTTTATCGACACTGTGTTGGTTTTTACTTCTGCTTCTATTAACTGTCTGTGCAGATGATGCGTTCACTGTCCTGCTCTCTCTCTCTCTGTACAGATGATGTATTCACTGTTCTGCTCTGTCTTTTGGCAGATGATGCGTTCACTGTCTTCCTTTCTCTCTGTGCAGATGATACATTCATGGTCTCTCTCTCTCTCTCTCTCTCTCTCTCTCTCTCTCTCTCTCTCTCTCTCTCTCTCTCTCTCTCTCTCTCTCTCTCTCTCTCTCTGTGCAGATGATGCGTTCACCGTCCTGCTGTTTCACAGCTCCATATCTAAAGTCTTCTGTAGGTGCATGTCTTCCTCTAGTGGTCGGTGAGTTCTGGACAATAACATGGACAAACTGAAGAAACATCAAAACCTTCAGCTTCATCAATGAAACAGGATTCTGAGGATTTTCAGATTTTCTATGTTAATTTAATTTAATTTAATGTCAGGAAACACTGGTCACTGAAGATTCACTAAATCAGAGCAAAGTTATTGAAATTAATCCATTATTTGACTAAGAAACCAACATGAAATATGCAGAAAAAAACTAAAGGAATGGAATATGGTTATAAGTTTTTTATATGATCTTGTATTTATTTTATATTAATTCAACTAATATTTTTTATTAAAGCCATGGATCGTTTGCATATGAAATATGTTCATTGACATGAATGAACTATATTGACCAAAACATGATGAAAATGATCAATAATGTGAACATTACAACATAACAGTCCAAAAAATCTATAAAATAATGAATAACTTGAAAACAACTCCTCAAATTTGAACTAAACTGACTAATAAAATAACAAAATATTTAACAATTTGAATAGAATTAACCCCAAAACTTGAACTAAACTGATCAAAAAAGTTAAATAAACAAATTAAACTGACCAAATGTTAGAGTTTTAAAACTGTAAAGTATTTTTCATTCTGTTTTTTTTTTTATTGTTTGTTTGTATGTTTGTTTGTTTGTTTTAAATAGAAGGGAATTTTAGAATAATTTTGAAAAACAAGTGGAATCAACCATCAATCATGATCAAGAAAATGAAGGAAATGAATTAAATCAACAAAGGAATGGTGAAAATAATCAACAAAAAGAAAACCACCAGTTAACAATTAATTAAGTAAATGAACTAAAGTGATCAAATTATTAGCATTTTAAAATATTTTGCTTTTCTATTGACAATGAATAGAATTTAATATATGCTTAATATGTTAATTAATGGACTGAACTGGTCAAAAACAATCAATTTATTCGAAGAAATCAGAGAATTAATTCAGTCAAAATAATAAAGAAATAAACCAACTAACCCACCACAGAAAATGGAATAAATAAATAAATAAATACATAAATACATACATAAATACATACATACATACATACATACATACATACATACATACAATATCTTATCTTTAGTGAGTCTTCCATCAGTTCTATTCGATCAGATGCAGTACACAGACATGACCACCAGGTGTCAGTGTTACTAATGTGTGCCAGTGCTTCAACACTTTATCACCTTCCAAAACACAAACCAAACATATGTTTAAGCTGAAACTGAAGCAGGTAAAGGTTAGAGCGCCCCCTTCAGGACAAGAGGAGGAAATACATAAAAGATTAATTTGTATTTTTATCCCTAAATCTCAAAACAAATCAGATATTTATGAACTTAAATCTTATTTAATGTTTCATTTCAGTCTCTTTTATCATTTATGGGAGTTATTTATATATTCATATCCTGATGATATTAAACTGTGTCAATGAATCGGAGAGTTTTATATTGAATGAAAACATTATTGATTATTACTGTGTTATTTTACATATGTCTGTTGTTCAACCCTTTTCTGAACTCATCCCTCCTTCACGTCACACGTTATACCTGTCAGCCACAGGGAGGAGCTACAGGACAATAGAACCCAAAAGAAACAGATGGAAAAGAAATGTATCACAAAAAAAAACCAGATTGAAAACAGATTTATCATTAAAAAAAAGACTGAAAACAGATTTATCACTAAAAAACACACTGAAAACAGATTTTTTGTAAAAAAAAAAACAAAAAAAAACAAAAAACAAACAAACAAACAAACAAACAAAAAAAACCCAGACTGAAAACAGATTTTTTTTAAATAAAAAAAAGAAAGACTGAAAACAGATTTATCCTGAAAAACAGACTGAAAACAGATTTATCACTAAAAACAGACTGAAAACAGATTTTTTTATTAAAAAAAAAAAAAAACAGACTGAAAACAGATTTATCATAGAGAAAAAAAAATTGACAACAGATTTATCACTAAAAAACAGACTGAAAACAGATTTTTTTAATTAAAAAAACAGATTAAAAACAGATTTAGCATAAAAAAAACAGAGTGAAAACAGATTTATCATAAAGAAAAAGAGTGAAAACAGATTTATCATAAAGAAACATGATGATGGACAAATCCTCTTGTCTGTATCAACTGCAGTTTTAGGAACAGATGGTGTTTTTTCTTTCCATTGTGACTTCTGCCGTTTTAAGCTGGTGTCTTTCTCTAAACTTGACCATAAATTCATCTAAAAAATTGGACTGTCCTGTTTCCGAGTCTCCTTCCTTCATTTCTCGTTTCACATTCCACTCCATATATCACACTTCTATGTTTTCAGAGAGGACAAATCAGTGATACATCACTAATAACCAGAGCAGTGACAGATGCACCTCCTTCTGTTACATTATATTTTTCACTGGAGGTCTTTGAACTCACCGTTCTCACTCAGTGGAAGCAGTGACTGAATAATTGAATAAGACAAGTACTATATGGAAGATAAAACACCTATGAGCCGGGATCTGGTAACCTGTGCCCACTTTACTCTAAATAGATTTGCGTTCGTGATGTGGACATCTGTAATATTATGGATATCATGTTACCATAGCAACTGCACTAAACACAGAGGATCGTGAACTTATGGTGAGTAAACCACAAAGTCGTACATGTGGAGACGCATTATGAGTGAATACGACAGCGACAAATGGAAGGAAGGCTAATGAGGAATCCAAACACTAAGCACATGTGTTTGTGGAAGCGCTGGGTTCTAAACAGCACAAATTAGGAGGAATGAACCTCCATAATTACCTCCATCAGGGACAATTTTCCTTCTCCTGCATCTTATTCTGTACACCTGCAATTTTCCATCGATGAGGCTCTGGGACTGTGGAGACCTGGACCACTTTGGATGTAATTAAGGCTGCTTCGACTGATGGAAGTTAAAGAAAACAGAGCAGCGCATTGATTGATCAACTGACACATTTTTAAGTCAAACACTGAACAGTTTCAATGTAGTTCGACTGAATTTTACCTGTTAAAATGACCGACCAAATAGGATATGTTGTTAGGATATGCCATATTAGGGCCACATAAGAAAATAAAACACTTTTCACTATGAGAATAAAGTTATAAAATATTGAGGTAAAACCCGTAATATTTCGAGAATAAAGTTTTAATATTATGAGAATAAAGTCATAGTTAAAAAAATCAAATCAAATCAAAATTTAACAAAAAATAATGTACTTTATAAAATTTAAGTAGTGCTGGGCAGCGATTAAAATTTTTAATCGCAATTAATTGTGTGTATTTCTGTGATTAATCCCAATTAATCGCATAGTGTTATTGGGGGGGGGGGAGCGGCGGTTGCCGGCTTCACCAGCGTGTACTGCCTTTCAGTGATATTTCAGACTGGAAGTACTCCAGTGATAAAAATAATTCCACGTCAGTGCTTCCAAACACCTGTGTCCTTCTCCCCCCCACCATCTGAAGACACTTAAAATGAAAATATCCATGGAACAGACCGGTACTTTTCTCCATGTTTATGTCCACACCAGTTTATTTCCAGTTGTGAGTCACTGACAGGAGTCTTAGTCCCACTAATAAGTACTAATACTAATAAGCCCAATAATATGTGCTGTTCAGTTGTTCAAAGCAAGCAAAGGAGGCCCTCTAGTGGTCGGAATAAGTTGCACTAACGTATGTTTCGTACTTGCGGTGTTCCTTTACCCAGTTCGAACATAAGAAGGAACTAACAGACATGTTTCTTTCACTCTGTTTGTATGACCCGAAAAACATTTGCCTGTGAGTATTTTATGTTCAGTTGTTGTCAGAATGAATAGGATCAAATGTCTCTGATATGAACCTTTGTTACTGGATAAAAAGACTTTGTAAATCTTAAATTAATCTGTAAATGCTAATCGTTAGCATGTTTATGGATTTTCCCATTCAAGTTAGCATCGAGCTAGCGATCTTTTTCCCATTCATTTAAATGTATAATGCCATGTAAATGTACTAAGGCAGTGAACAGAACTCAGACATATTTTGTTTGTATGTTGCAGTTTTACAGTGAGTCTACAGTAACAGATTTGGACAGAAGTTTTGGGCGTCCGGCTTTTCTTGTTAAACCTGTTGTCTATCTGCAGCTAATCGTTACATGCAGGGGTAGATGAGTTACAATAAAACGGCATTAACATAAGATTAAAAAAATTGTTGGCGTTATTTAATGAATGCGTTAACGTGGTAATAACGTGTTAACTTGCCCAGCCCTAAATTAAAGTCATCATATTTTGAGAATAAAGCCATAATATTATGAGAATAACATAGTAATTTAAAAACAGGTGGGAAAAATATCATAATTTACTAGAATGAAGTCATAATATTATGAGAATAAAGTCGTAGTTTAAAAAAAACCTCATGGTTTAACGAAAATAATGTACTTTTATGAGATTAAAGTCATCATCATATTTTGAGAATAAAGCAAAATTATTATGAGAATAAAATCATCATTTAAAAACAGGTGAGAAAATATAATTTAGGAGAATAAAGTCATAAAATTATGAGAATAAAGTCGTAGTTATAAAAAAACTCATAATTTAATGAAAATATAGTACTTTTATGAGATTTAGGTCATTATATTTTGGGAATAAAGCCATAATTTTACCAAAATAACATCGTAATTTAAAAACAGGCTTAAAAAATATCAGGATTTACCAGAATAAAGTCGTTCCCACTGGTCTAATGATGTAGAACTTGGAACATTTTGTGAGGTTCTACTTTCATTTGGGGTTTACGCACAAAGGAAAAATACTGAGCCTATTAGCCCCACCCACCAAATACTGAACCTATTAGCTCCACCCATCAAATACTAAGCCTATTAGCCCCACCCACCAAATACTGAGCCTATTAGCTCCACCCATCAAATACTGAGCCTACTAGCTCCACCCATCAAATACTGAGCCTATTAGCCCTGCCCACCATCAACACATTAGCATTAGTTGTCCGCTCCAACAGAAGTGAAAATTTCTGCTTCGCCTGTTGCGTTCACTGTAACTGGAAACTCTGTCATCAACAAGGATTAAGGCTTATGATTTACAAATTATGACTTTTTATTGCACTATTGCAAATTTATTTTCAAAATATTATGACTTTCATCTCATAAAAGTACGACATTATTTTCGTTAAACTATGATTTTTTTCAACTACGACTTTATTCTCATAATATTACAGCTTTATTCTTGTAAAATTATGACTCTTTTTGTATTTGACTTTATTCTCATGAAATTATGGATTTTATCTCAATATTTTATGACTTTATTCTTGTAGCGACAAGTGTTTTCATTTTCTTATGTGGTCCTAACACACCATTGTAATTTTCGGTCCAGTTGTTTATTTGTGACTTTAATGATCGATAAAGACTCGACAAAATGAAAAATATGAAAATATGCAAAAAAATGATAGAAAAAGATGAAAACCAAGTTGCCAGGTTGATGAAATTAAATATGGAGGCTTTTAATCAACAGTTAATTTAATAAATCTTAAATTATTATTGCACTTTAAATTAAATGTGTAGAATTTGTCATATTAAAAACTATTTAATGCAGTCGTATGAAAGACTGATGTTTGCATGTATGATACTGTGTGACATTAGTGTTGATTTGTCTTTTTGTACGTTTTACTTTTACCTTTTATTGTGATGTCAGTAAACCTGTGGATAAGCAGCGATCGTCTTCATTCAGAGTGTTGATGTTTGGAAGCTATTTATGAGGCTGTTCAGTTCCACACAATAAACTACATGCATCAAGGACAGCACAGACGCCATTCGGAGAGCTAATGGAAGCAGGTGAAATCAAAGTAAAACGCAGTTATTTATGGCTTTTAACTCTGCGTTGAGGTCAGAACATGACACAGAAGCAGCAGAGGATTTCAGAAATATATTTGTAGAGCAGGTTTTATTTACAGTTAAGGCAGACATGAGTGATATTAAATGACGCCAGTGCTTTACTTTGTGTTATTTTTTCTTTCTGTGAGGTTATCGACGAGTGTTTCTGTCCGAAATGAAACTAGATTTAACTCCACTCAATGACTTTACATACAGTATATCGGCATGACCTGAGGGATTTTTTTCTTATGTATAACACTATGTTGTAAATGTTGATTTCACTTTCACTAATTGACAGACGGGTTTTACAGTCACAGATATTATATTATATTATATACGAGTCAATTAAAGATGGTAGAAAGATGAATCATACCTCATTTTGCAGGGAATAATGAGCACTTTTAGATGTGTAATTGAAAAAGAATAATTTTTTAACCTAATTTTCCAGCTTAAAAATAGTCAAAACTCCTCGGTAAAAACTTGTGTTTTTGACCACTTTATAAAACTGGCCTTAAAGTGCAGTTCCAATTTTTGTTCAACTGTCAAATCTTTCCTGTTGGTCTTCTAGGGTGTCTGTTATGCAAAACAGTAAACAGTTTGTGTTTTTTAAATATACAAGGGCATTAAATAGCAAGAGATTTGCTAAGTGTTCAGGCAACAGATGGACAAGGGAGAAGAATGACAAGTTTTAATTGTGTATTCAGCATGTTTATTAGTATATATGTCAGGGTAGAGACTGCGATCTGGTAGGATCGGCGATTCTACCAGTAGAGACTCCGATCGTTGTCTCTACCAGTAGAGACTCCGATCGTTGTCTCTACCAGTAGAAACTCCGATCAGAGTCTCTACTGGTAGAAACTCCGATCCGAACCCTAACCCTAACCCTAACCCTTCTACTGGCAGGATCGGAGTTTCTACCAGTAGACTCTGATCGGAGTTTCTACTGGTAGAGACTGCGATCCTACCAGATCGCAGTCTCTACCCTTACATATACACTACAAACAAAAAGTTAAGAATATTTCATTTCATAATGTAATATTATTATTTTCACATCAAACCCAGAAGAAAATATGAAGTCATTATTTTTTGTAGGTTATTATGCTATTATTTTACTTCATTATCATATTGGTCTGTATGTGGAACCTGAACTAAAATGAGTTCAACAGCCTGGACTGAGGAATTTTTGCACTTTGCAAATTCATCCCTAGGTCCAGATTCGGACCACTGGCGGGCCGCATTTGGCCCCTGGGACGCATGTTTGAGACCCCTGATGTAGAGCAAACTGCTGTGGTTATTTACCAGTGGAACTGAAGTTGAAATTTCCTACATTGGGGATGTAATTAAACATATCACAGCTCTTTTATGCCAATCAGAACACTGCAAGCTGACACATTTTTGACGGACAACATTTTTAGCCAATCAGATATTGATGTGAGGTAACAGCCCGCCCCTCGTCCTCGGTTTCAGCTGCTTACATTTTGGCGGGCTTAAACAAAAATGGCGGCCCAGTTGACTGTGACTGCAGGTGTTGTTGAACCTACTTCACCTACTGTTTTTTGGACACAAAAAGGCAAAATTGTGAATGGAAGATTTACAACTAATATGTACTTTACAAAGACAGGAAAAGGTTTTGTGTGACACTTCACCCGGTGCAGCTGCTATCAGTATGAGCAGCAAATGGCTAGCAAACAGCAACGCTAACTAGCTTAGCTTAACCACTGGTTGTGTTTAGTAGGGATGCACCGATACCGATACAAGTATCAGCATCGGCTCCGATACTCAGTGTGTGTACTCGTACTTGTACTCGTAAAAGACATCTGATACAAATGCACCGATACTACTTACGGCCATGTGACATTCACAGTTCAGTGCAGCAGGTACACGGCAGTGGAATAATTTGTGTGGAGTGTGAAGAGTGTGGAGATTTTTCAAAATAAATGACGGTGATAAAAGTAACGCTGACTGACAGTAACGTTACAGACACAGACAGATACAGACGCAGTGTTCTGTCCGTCCTCTGCGTACATTCCATCTGTTTACCAGGCGCTCGCGGATGCGTAAACAGAATGAGAATACCAGCGGATGTACGGAGCGGTGCGGACCGCCGCCAACAGAAGTGAAAACCAAACTTCTGGCTCATTTCTCTTTTCTCCTCCTGCTGAAGCTAAACTTTTAAACCTTACCAGTGAAAACGCTGCAATATTAGTATCACATTAGTGTTACCTCTGTCATCTCCATGTTTATTATTACTGACTTTCTTCTTCTCAAAAAACTTTCCTCTTCTTCGTGGTATTTGTCCAGTATGATTAATTCAGAGCGGCGCCCCCTGGTGGATTAATTGAGAAACACTCATTCCAACACATTAAATGTCAGTAGCAGCACTTTGTTCCAGTCAGACTAATGACAACGACAATAAAGCACATTTACAAAAGGAACTAACAACTGGAATGGGATTATTAAGTACTCGTATCGGTACTCGGTATCGGCAAGTACTCAAATGTAAGTATTTGTACTCGTACTCGGTCTGGAAAAAAGTGGTATCGGTGCATCCCTAGTGTTTAGTATTATTTTATTTATCTCAGTGAAAGTTGTGAAGTTGTGTTAATAACAACTTCAAGAGGACAGACATGAAGCATCAGGATTTACTGGAGGATTTACAGGATTTACTGGACTTCTCTGAGGAGGATTTCATCATCAAATGAAAACATGGACTTCATTTACGAAGACAGGAGAGTCACATTTTATTGTGCTATCGTGTTTGGATGAGATAAAACTGTTCTGGCTGGTCATTCAGAGACGTTTATCCATAAATTGTTTGTGATTATTGGTGTTTTCAGCTGGAGGGTTTGCAGATGTTACACATGTTTAACTAGCTCCATGTTTATTGTTGAATTAAAGCAGTGTACAGGTAAATACTGACAGTTTTATTTGGTTTGTGATTGATCAGTTATATAAAGTCATGTCTGAGGTGATGCTGTATTTGCTGCTGTTGGTCCCAGTCTGTGTTTGCTTTGTGGTTATTGAAGATCAGCATTGCAAGTGTTCATGCAGTCTTGGTTAAGGCGTGGAATGATTATGTGGCTGCTTTGGCGTAAATGTATGTGTTTACTAGCTGTTTCTGAAGAATGTAAGTGGGAGAAATGACTAACACAGATGAATAATGAATGAAGAAAACTCCAGCTCACTTGATGCAAACCACAAGTATTTAATTTATGTTTTTATCTTGCTTAGATTCTCATCAAGTTAGAAGTAAACACTAAAAATCAATGTGATGGTTTGTAAAGCTCCCTATCACTGCTGATGAATCATTTTATCTCTAATAAAAGTCAACCAAAAGTGGATTTTAAAGATTCAGACTCAACCTTTACTGACATTCAAACCATGTGACATAAGAGTTAAAGACAGTTTCCCAGGTATAAGGTATATATAGGATTGAAATAATAAATGAAAATCAATAAGAACAAAAATAATAGAATAAAAACTACCATAAAATCTTGCAAAACAGAATAAAAATAAACCTCTAAGTACCGCAGCAGCAACAATTTCAGGTGGTGGGACACAGACTGATGTACTGGTGGTAGACTGGAGGAGGAAATGTCTAAAAATGACAATTCAGCACCTTATTAGAAAGTGTCAAACTGTCACACTGAACACTAAATCAAACTGACAATTACCGAAGAGAAATATGAATCACTAAAGATTCGTCCTTATGAGGGAACTCATTGAAATACTGTGGAATTCAAAATTTCAGTTTTAGTCCTATAACAATTGGACATCATCATCTTCCTCCTCATCATCATAACTGATGGCAGCGTGGGTTGCCATGACAACAGTCTCCCTTCTCTGGCCATAAAATATTTGAATGCATGCAATGAAACTGTTTAAACCACATAAACTGACAAAATTACTCATATTAGCAATTTATAGCTTCAAAATGTCTGTAAATGGGTTACAATTTTCTGAATCATAGTCTTATAAAAACATTTTGGCGACAGTACACTATAATGTCCTCAGTCATATTCCCTTATTTGTAATGAAAATGCACTAAGTATGGCTTGTTAGATGCATCGGGCATATGTCCAAAAATGGACATACCAAATTAACTCTAATGTATGTAGAGAGTGAACTGGGTGTATGATCAAATATGGCGCCCACATTTTTAATGCTGTAATGTCATTCATTTCACTGAATCCTCCACAAATCAACACATACGTCATCACTTAGCTTCAACTATTCAACAAAAGTATGTGTTTCATCAACTTTGTTGGTTTTGATCAGAAATGTTGTAAATTGAGCAGCATGAGCATCTTTTTGTGACTTCAGCAAAAACAGGAAGTTGGATGTGTTCCAGGTTCGGGCTGATTGGTCGAATGCCACAATGATGTATTTTGTGATGTATGGTACGCGCCTGGTAGACGTCTGCATTGAGTCCGCGTGGACATCCGCGTAGTCAAGTATGCCTGACTCTGTGGGGGTCTTAAGCCTGGTCCTGCCTAAGATAAGATACGATAATATCAAATCAAATCAAATTTTATTTATATAGCGCCAAATCATAACAAAAGTTATCCCATGGCACTTTACATATTGAGTTGGTAAAAAACCAGACTCTAAGCCAATTTACAGAAACCCAACAGAATCCTCTAGGAGCAAACACTAGTGACTGGTGACAGTGGAAGGAAAAACTTCCTTTTAACAGCAGAAACCTGGAACAGACCCTGACTCCTGGAGGATGGACGACTGACAGGACCAGTTGGGGTTAGAGATAGAGGGTAAAAGAGGAGAAAAAGAGAAAGCGATAGAGATAGAGAGAGACTGGGGAAGAAGGGGAAGAAGGGGGAGACACATGGATGCAGTTAATGCACAGATAACTGAACTAGAACTGCCAAAAGCAGATCAGCTGGTGTTAGTATAATTCTTAGAAACCAGAACAGAGGTCCATGACTGTTAATACTACTACTACAAATACAAGTACTAACAGTGGATATACCACTATTACAACAGTCAGTACAAAGATATGCCTTTATTCGTCCCACAAGAGGAAATTCCAGGTTTACAGCAGTGAAGTACAACAGCACACAAGAGCAAAATAAAGACAAATCAAATCAACAAAGCTATATACAGGCTACTACTTACAGCTGTGCACATTCTGACCATGTCACAGGTTGAACAGGGATACAGTTTATTGCACAGAATTATTTGGATCAGTTTCTGTTGTGGAGTCTGACTGCTGCAGGAAGGACAGACCTGCGGTACCTGTCCTTCACACACTTTGGGTGTATCATCCTGTCACTGATGGAGCTCCTTAGTGCAGTGAGTGTGTGTTGGAGTCTTTGTCCATCATGGATGACAGCTTGGCTGCTGTCCTCCGCTCCTCCACCTCCTCCACAGGTTCCAGAGGACATCCCACTACAGAGCTGACCTTCTCAATCAGTTTGTCAGCCTCTTCCTGTCAGCTGCTGTGACGCTGCTCCCCCAGCAGACCACACCATAGAAGATGGCAGAGGCCACAACAGAGTCATAAAAGGTCTACAGGAGTGCCCCCCAGACCCCAAAGGACCTCAGCCTCCTGAGCAGATAGAGTCTGCTCTCTCATCCCCTTTTATAAGGCAAGATGTAGGCATGTAATAACAATAATAATAATAATAATAATAATAATAATAATAATAATAATAATAATAATAATAATAATAATAATAATAATGATGATGATGATGATGATGATGATGATGATGATGATAATAATAATAATAATAATAATAATAATAATAATAATACATTTTATTTATAAGTGCCTTTCAGGACACCCGAGGACAGCAGAGGATAAAACAGACAATACAAAGAAGTAAATAAATAGATAAAAGAAACATTGCAATACATAGAAATGAAAATGCAAGATGGAGGGTAGGACTTATGGTGGGTAAGCTGTTCTGACGAGGTGCATTTTGAATCTAGATTTGAATGTGGGGAGAGAGTCACTGTCACAGATGGATGGTGGGAGTTCCAGAGCTGGGGAGCAGAGCGGCTGAAGCCTCGGCCTCCCATGGTGCTGAGGTGGACAGGGCGCACAGTGAGCTAGATGGAGGAGGAGGACCTGAGGGAAGAGGCTGGAGTGGTGATATGGAGGAGGTCTCACAGGTACCGAGGAGCGAGATTATGGATGGATCTGAAGGTGTACAGAAGGAGTTTGAATCCGATCCTCTTTTTAAGTGGGAGCCAGTGTAGTTCCTGGAGGATGGGGGTGATGTGGTGGTAGGAGGGGGTTTTGGTGGTGATGTGGGTGGCAGAGTTGTGGACCGTTTGCAGCTTATGGAGGAATTTTTGGGGTAGACCAAATAGAAGGGAATTATAGTTGTCAATATGGGAGGTGACAAGGCTATGTACAAGGATAGAGGTGGTAAGGGGGGGTGAGGAAGGGGCGGGGCAGTTGATGTTGCGTAGGTGGAAATGTGCAGACTGGGTGACGTTATTGATGTGGGCTTTGAAAGATAGTAGGCCATCGAGGATGACACCCAGAGTCCTGATGCGCAGGTCGGCTTTTTTTTCAACCCCTGGGTGCCGCTTTTGTGGAATTATATGAAACCCGCCCCAACCCACCCTGCAAATAGTGACAGTTTTTGACTTGTGGGATCCATGGGTAACCAGCTGATCTGCGCATCACTAGTACTAACCATCAAATAATATATAATAGGATATATATCGCTAAATATTTTAACCTGCTATAGGGATTCTATACATGATACTGTACATATTTTTGTGTTTCTGCTCAATCAATGACCCGCCCCGCAAATAAGGTGACTTTTTTTGACTCGCCTCAACCCGGCCCGCGAGTTACTCGTGGGACCCATGGGTAATGTGGCCATGGACCATGCCCCTTTTTCCTTTTTATCGTACTTTGAGCACTATTTTTAATGGTGTCTGAATCCCCCCCACCCCCACCCGCATTATGTTTAGATAAGACTGTTTCTAATGGTGTCCTGTTCAGATAAGGCAGTTTTCAATAGCCTGCTGTCGTAGATAAGACTGCTTTAAATACTTTGCTAATTACTCCCTGGCGTGCCTGAAGTCCCCCTTTGCTCATATATGGTGTGGTTCATATGTGCTGTGTCTAATGGAGTCAAACGTCCTGCTAATTACTTTTTTAAAAAATAGGACCAATGGCCCAGTGGCTTACCGGCCAAATTAAAAGCTTTGGGAAATGTATCCAGATGACATTTATTCTCACCCAGTTCTGTGTATTTATTCTATTACAGAAATAGCCCATGTTTTGGTCATATTCCAATCAGATCTGTAAAAAATTCAAATTCCAACTTAATATCACTGATACTGATTTATTGTATCAATCCACTTCCTATCTGTTATAATGGGAAAATTTTTCAAAGTTGCACCAAATCCAGAATCAGATCCAAATCCAAATAATTTCACTAACTGTTGTTGACATCATCATAAAGAACCTGTATACCAAGTTTGAAGTCAATCAGAATTGTAGTTTCGGAGAAGAAGACAATTGAAATTTTTGTAACGGATGACAGACGACGAAGCCGGACGCCACACGACGACAACAGATTATGGCCTGTCGGCCGGTAAGCTAAAAATACGCTCAGCTGCCCCCGTTGAAATTCCTGTGTAAACACCATCTTGTAGTTGCTATGACACATCACAGCTGCTCTGGTACTTTCTTTTCAATAGTTATCTTCTATGATTAACGCAGATTGATGTAGAATAATGTAACGTTACCTGGTATAGCAGCTTTACATAAATAGCACTCACATGCAGTTGGAGAATATAAGACAATAAGACTCCACAGAACTGTATTGTTGTTTTGGTCATTGTGTGAGTCCCAGTATTTCCTTCACAAAGCCACTCTATTTGCAGTCTTGTCTCATCACATCCTGCTGAATGCACAATTGGTGGAACAATGCACGAGTAATTACAGACAAAAGAAAAGACTGACAAAAACTGTTTTCAGTAGGATGAAAGTGTCGCAGACAGAACAGGCTGCAGCCGGTCGATCGCCTCTCTGGCTGATTGACAGCAGGAGAAATGGGCCTAATTCGAAAAGGGTCATCTCAGAACTATTCAGCTGAGGAAACGTTGTCGGGCCGGGTTTATTCATGTCTGTAGGAGCTGAGTGGAACTGAAATAGAGCAGCAGAAAGTGAAGAGTCACACTCTGTCACAGTGACTGCTGCTGCAGCGGAATATAAAGACAACAGATGGTGGGATTTGACGTCTTCTGCACTGCCTGAGAAAGAATCAGCTGCCAGAAACCAGAAAAAAAGTGCACAAGTATAAACACAAATAACATCCACTGGTTTTACCCAAACAAACAGCGTCAGACCCATAGATGTGTTAAAAGAGATAATATTATTCACATAAATCATTGATTTCCCACAACAGTTTCAGTTGTTTACATTTTCTGCTCTTGTAGAGTTTTAAAGTACTGTATCAGGAGGCTTTTAATCTGAAATGACAAGAAGAAGTAGAGATTAGTGTTGATGTCCAGCCAAGAAGAGATGGTCATGGAGAATGAACAGACCTGAGTCTATAAATGATACAAGTATGAAAAGAACAGGTGAACGGATGGATGGATGGATGGATGGATGGATGGATGGATGGACAGGTGTTGAGTTGAGTGGTTCATGGTGTAAATCATCTGTAAAATCATATTTCAAACATTTATTGCATAAAATGTCCAGTTTTAAATCTTGCTTTATCTTTTTTTGACTTGATGATGCTATCATTACTTCCTGAAGAACTTTTAAAATAAAAACTGGACTTTCCTAGTGTAAAAACTTCTGAATTTCCATAAATATTCTCATTATCAGTAGTTGTTAATTGTAGGGCTGCACGATTAATCAATTTTAAATTGAAATCCGATTATTTAATTAGGATGATGTTTAAAAAAGGGTAATCCTCAAATCAAATTTCATCTCTCTTTTCTTGGGTCTGCTCCTCTTGGCTGCTGTAGCTCCTCCTTTGGGCTACCGTAGGCTCCTCCTCCGGGCTACTGTAAGCTCCTCCTCCGGGCTACCGTAGGCTCCTCCTCTGGGCTACAGTAGGCTCCTCCTCTTGGCTCCTGTAGGCTCCTCCTTTGCGCTACCGTAGGCTCCTCCTTTGCACTACCGTAGGCTCCTCCTCTGGGCTACAGTAGGCTCCTCCTCTGGGCTACCGTAGGCTCCTCCTCTGGGCTACCGTAGGCTCCTCCTCTGGGCTACAGTAGGCTCCTCCTCTGGGCTACAGTAGGCTCCTCCTCTGGGCTACCGTAGGCTCCTCCTCTGGGCTACAGTAGGCTCCTCCTCTGGGCTACCTTAGGCTCCTCCTCCTAACTGTGAGACTGGTCTCCACAGTCTTTGGTCTCCACACACCAGTACACAAATAGCATTTGCTAAGGAGAGTGAGACGTTTATAGCTAAAAATAGAAAGAGCAACTCGGTTGTGTGGAATTGGTACGACTTCAAAGTTTCCGATAAAGTAGTTCTAGTCCTAGTTCAATGTTTTACTAATTTCTTTTCTATTTTCAGCTAAACTCGCATTCATAATCATTTTGATAAACACAACATGAGCGTAAGCAATAAGGAACAGTATGAATTCACGGTGTGGGTGGAAATGTACGTTCATGCAGTTTAAATCAGTTTAAAGTGAGGTTTTTATCATCATTCGAACAAATACTTCATAATTACTGGTCATATTTACAATAATCGGTAGGTTTGTATGTATGTTCACAGTGTGGATTTCAGTTCTTCCACCTAAAAGTCAGTTTGTAAGTATGACCGGCACCAACTTGATTAACTTTCTCAGTCAGATTTGACTTTTTTGACTAAAATTCTGTTACTGTTATAGTATAAATGCGTATAAAACCACAGCTGACAGTAAAGGATGTCATGTCATTTGAGGATCTGTTGTGTTTAAAAGGTTCAATATTTAAAACAAATTAGAAAATGCAGGAGAAAAGTCAACACAATGTTAACAGCTGTAGTTAAATGACAGTGAAATCGTCGGTGCAACATTGACCTAAATTTAAGAAAAAAATCTGGTGTTGATGGAAAAACATAGGTTTGTCTTCCACTTCCCTCTGGGCTTTTGTCAACGCAGATATAAGACGCTGACAGTTCAATTAGTCTGTGAATGTTTCCTCCGTTAATGAGCTCTCGTGGTGAACAGAGGGTCTGATGTCTGCCATAAAGGGCTTTGATTGACAGGTGTGATTGACAGCTCGTTCTCCTGTTGAGTAGATCTTTCAGAGCTTCTCTGTATTTAACCCTCCAGACATCCTTCTAACCATGGAGAGAACGGAATCTGCTCAGTATGTGGGCATTTTTTTCAGTTAGGTTTGAACTTTTTTTTTTTTTTTTTCATTTTTTGTATTTCAGCAACTTCAGCCATAAACAATAATAATCTATAACTGTAATTTTTAACCCTTTGAATACCACGTTTTTAATGTAAACACCCCATATTCTTTGAGGCAAAATCACACAAACTTTTTTTTTTCTGGTCCTGGTGTGTCGTGTACTGGTCCAGTGTGTTGTGTACTGGTCCAGTGTGTTGTATACTGGTCCAGTGTGTTGTGTACTGGTCCAGTATGTCGTGTACTGGTCCAGTATGTTGTGTACTGGTCCAGTGTGTTGTGTACTGGTCCAGTGTGTTGTATACTGGTCCAGTGTGTTGTGTACTGGTCCAGTGTGTTGTGTACTGGTTCCAGTGTGTTGTGTACTGGTCCAGTGTGTTGTATACTGGTCCAGTGTGTCGTGTACTGGTCCAGTGTGTTGTATACTGGTCCAGTGTGTTGTGTACTGGTCCAGTGTGTTGTGTACTGGTTCCAGTGTGTTGTGTACTGGTCCAGTGTGTTGTATACTGGTCCAGTGTGTTGTGTACTGGTCCAGTGTGTTGTGTACTGGTCCTCTCTCTCATGTGCTGGCTCCGTTGTGTTGTGTACTAGTCCTGATGTGTTGTGTGTTGGTCCAGTGTGTTGTGTACTAGTCCTGATGTGTTGTGTGTTGGTCCCGTGTGTTGTGTACTGGTTCCAGTGTGTTGCGTACTGGTCCAGTGTTGTTGTGTACTGGTCCAGTGTGTCGTGTACTGGTTCCAGTGTTGTTGCGTACTGGTCCAGTGTTGTTGTGTACTGGTCCAGTGTGTTGCGTACTGGTCCAGTGTTGTTGTGTACTGGTTCCAGTGTGTCGTGTACTGGTCTGGTGTGTTGTGTACTGGTTCCAGTGTGTTGACTTTTACATTGTTTTCCTTTTGGTGTTTGATATTGTATTTGTCTTGTTGTATATTTTATTTTTCTCTTGTTGCGTCCTTTACATCATTTCCATTCTTTTTTTTATCAGTAGTTTCAAACCTCAGAACACCTTATTAGCTTTCCTTCAGAACCTAAACTCAGCCTCATTGAACGAACCTGATTTGGGGTTTGTGGTGATAGTTATCTGATGGTGATGTGAATATTTTCATGTAGTTAACACACTGGTCCACACGGCCCGGCTCAGTGATACACACTGGTCTATGAGGGGGAAGCGTGGGCGCTGAAGGACGCTGTGGACAGATTCCACAGCACTTCGTGTCAAATCCACTCCACCATCCTGAACTGAACATATACTAATGCAGCCTCTGTCCTCCAGAAGCACAGAGAAAACACACTGAAACCATCTGCACTCATGTTTGAGCTCCTGGATGTCACATTCAGGAACGCTGTTGAAAATATCCCCTCAAGGTCTTACATTAAATTGCCTCATTATTTGTCTCCCACTCGTGGCAGCTGCAGCAGAGCCTTTCACTGCACACAAAAGCGCTTCATTTGTCTACTTTTATGAGCATTTGAAGGTTGTTTCATTAAATGGTGGACAAATAGGCTGCGTGACTCACGTAGCGTTGATGACGGTGGTGTAAAGTCAAACCTTGGACGCCTCCCGTCCTGACATCCCTGAAACTAAAACCATCAACCCAACCAGGAGGTGTCAGGACAGCTTTTTTTCTTCTTTGTTGTCTTTGTTAGCAATGTCCTCAAACATCTTCTCAGACAAAACTACTGGTCAGATTCATTTCTAATTTTTTATCCGTCTTCCTTGGGACAATGTCCACAAAGTTAGTTCGCAGTTTTTAGAGACTTTGATTTCTGAATTTTTGACAAATTGACAAAACGGTACGTGTACCGTTGCACACGTTCTTTCTTTCTTTCTTTCTTTCTTTCTTTCTTTCTTTCTTTCTTTCTTTCTTTCTTTCTTTCTTTCTTTCTTTCTTTCTTCAACAATCTTGCTTTCTTTCTTTCTTTCTTTCTTTCTTTCTTTCATCCATCCTTCTTTCTTTCTGTCATCTTTCTTTCTTTCTTTTCTTCAACAATCTTTCTTTCTTACTTTCTTTTCTTTCTTCAACAATCTTTCTTTCTTTCTTTCTTTCTTTCATCCTTCTTTCTTTCTTTCTTTCTTTCTTTCCTACAACCATCCTTCTTTCTTTCTTTCTTTCTTTCTTTCTTTCTTTCTTTCTTTCTTTCTTTCTTTCTTTCTTTCATCTTTCTTTCTTTCTTTCTTTCTTTCTTTCCTACAACCATCCTTATTTCTTTCCTTCATCTTTCTTTCTTTCTTTCTTTCTTTCTTTCTTTCTTTCTTTCTTTCTTTCCTACAACCATCCTTCTTTCTTTCCTTCATCTTTCTTTCTTTCTTTCTTTCTTTCTTTTCTTCAACAATCCGTCTTTCTTTCTTTTAACTGGAGTAGTTCTATTTAACTGCAGTCGTTCCATTTTCTGTGGGCGTCCACATCTCAGGGGCAGATATTCAATGAACCAAGTTTCATTTCTGTAGCGTCACATCATAATAAAAGTGTTCTGAAAACACTTTACAGTTAAAGCTGGAATCAACCGGACTCGTAAACCAATGGGCAGACACCGACAGAATCCTCCAGGAAGTAACAGTCGGCACCTTGTGAAGTCATAGTGAACGTGTTTTTTAAATGTGTTTGTTCTTTTGTTGCAGTAAAAACGTGGTGATGACCAGGACAATTTTGTGTGGGAAAAATAACTCCACCCCTGACCCAGAAAGGCTGAGTTTGTGTTGGACGTGATGAAGAGTCTAATTAAGATCCAGATGAGTCAGTGTTTGGAGGCAGTCCATGATGTGGGAGTGAAGGTTTAGGACTGGTTTCAGTTGGACTCATTTCACTTCTTTAACCTGTGGATCTGACACATGACACACCAGCAGACTCATTATTATTCACATCACAGAGGAGAAGTTAGAGAAGAGGAACGGAGCTGCAGCTGATGTGGACGACGATGAGGACCACCACCACGATGAAACCACCACAAAAGACCACAACACGAAGACCACAACCACCACGATGAAAACCACCACAAAGACCACAACCACGAAGACCACAACCACCCACGATGAAAACGGCCACAAGACCACAACGACCACGAAGACCACAACAACCATGAAGACAACGACTACGATGAAAATGACCACGAAGACAACGACCACGAAGACCACAACGACCATGAAGACCACAACAACCCATGAAGACAAGACTAACGATGAAAATGACCACGAAGACAACGACCACGAAGACCACAACAACCACGAAGATCACAACGACCATGAAGACCACAACGACCACAACGACCACGAAGACCACAACGACCATGAAGACCACAACAACCATGAAGACAACGACTACGATAAAAATGACCACGAAGACAACGACCACGAAGACCACAACGACCATGAAGACAACAACAACCACGAAGATCACAACGACCATGAAGACCACAACGACCACCAACGACCACTTGGACCACAACGACCATGAAGACCCACAACACCCCATGAAGACAACTGACTACGATGAAAATGACCATGAGACAACGACCACGAAGATCACAACGACCACAACGACTACAACGACCATGATGAAAACGACCACAACGACCACGAAGACCACAACGACCATGAAGACAACGACTACGATGAAAATGACCACGAAGACAATGACCACGAAGACCACAACAACACGAAGATCACAACGACCATGAAGACCACTTGGACCACAACGACCACAATGACATGAAGGACCACAATGACCACGAAGACCACAACGACCATGAAGACCACAACAACCATGAAGACCACAACGACCACAACAACGATGAAGACCACAATGACCACAAAGACCACAACGACCATGAAGACCACAACAACCATGAAGACCACAACAACCATGAAGACCACAATGACATGAAGACCACATGACCACGAAGACCACAACGACCATGAAGACCACAACAACCATGAAGACCACAATGACCACGAAGACCACAATGACCATAACAACCATGAAGACCACAATGACCACAAAGACCACAATGACCACGAAGACCACAATGACCATAACAACCAAGAAGACCACAAAGACACAACGACCAGGAAGACAACAACCACGAAGACCACAACGACCATGAAGACCACAACGACCACAGCAGCAGAACAGATGAGGAGTCAACCAACGGACATAACCTCATGTTTACTCCCATCAATCTTTGTTTCTTCATCTATCCTTTCTTTCTTTCCTTCATCTTTTTTCTCTCTTTCTTTCTTTCTTTCTTTCTTTTTCCTTCATCTATCCTTCTTTCTTTCTTCCATCCTTCTTTCTTTCTTTCTTTCTTTCTTTCTCTTTCTTTCATCCATCTTTCTTCTTTCTTTCTTTCTTTCTTTCTTCCATCCTTCTTTCTTTCTTTCTTTCTTTCTTTCTTTCTTTCTTTCTCACTGCTGCAGTAGTTTTTTAATGACTTCACTGTGCTTTTCAAACTTCTCTTCTTCCCAGAGGTGGTGGTGGAGCTGAAGCACCACTTCACCACTTCCACCTCCATCGCTTCATTAACGTCTGGACGTAGAAGAGGTGGTGGGTTCGAGTCCCAGGCCGATGAGGCGTTTAAGTGCTCCTCAGGTTAAGAGGATGGTTGATTGATAGGACGTCCTGTTTAATCAGAACAAGGGTTGACATTTGGAGAACCTGGGAGTTGAACAGACTCAGCTCCTGTTCAGATGAGTAATGACTGTGAACCACAAGAGGACAACCAACTGTGTGTCACATGGGTTAGATGTGGACAAAAGTATGTGGACACGTTGAACCCAGGTGTTTCTTTTCTAACAGGAGTCTGGGATACGAAACAAAAAATTTCAGGATGTAGTTTATACTATGGGATGAATATCAGTGCATCGGTTAGTTTGGTTTAAATTGTTTTCTTTGTTTCCAAAATGGCACACAGATGGTTTGGACTGAATTTATACCAACATTCATTTTATTTTTTTATTTTTTTATTTTAATGTCCATGACTGTGAGTTCAAATGTTCTACTTCTAAATTTCTAAAATGAAACATCTCACTTAGGAAGAAAAATATCTGATTAAACTTTAAGGAAATGTTGATGTTTCTAAACTATATGGACATAAATATGTGGACACATCATGTCTACGGCTGTAAGATGTCCTGTTCATGAGGACCTGACAGTATTTTCCTTAAAGCAGTGTTTTTCCAATTTGGGGCCGCTTGGAATTGAATGATGAATGGATAAACATAAAAGTAAACAAATATTTAATGTCCATCCATCCATCCATCCATCCCTGGTTTCTTCCATCCATCCATCCATCCATCCCTAGTTTCTCCCTTCCATCCATCCATCCATCCATCCCTATTTTCTCCCTTCCATCCATCCATCCATTCATCCATCCATCCATCCCTAGTTCTTCCATCCATCCATCCATCCATCCATCCATCCATCCATCCTTACTTTCTCCCTTCTTTCCATCCATCCATCCATACGTCTATCCTTCCTTCCTTCATGAATCCTTACATACTTCCCTTTCACTGCTGCAGTATTTTTGTTTAATGACTTTAGAGGCTGTTATTATTAGTTCAGTATCTTTTTGCTGTGATGAAAACTTCTCCACCCACCTGTTTCTATTACTTTTACATTAAGTTTGTATAAAAGCAACAAACATTTAAAGAAAGTAATTTATTGTTCAAAGTTGGAGGATAAAACTCTGAAATAATCAGAGAAATATGAGTCATGGTCTCTAAACTGAACTGAATGAAAGTTATTTATTCTGAAAGACCGAGACACTGACTGAAGCACAGAAGTGGAGGTTTTGGTTTTGGCATTCAGCTGATTTAAAGAGACTGAACCACCTTTGGAATGTTTCACTGACAAAACAGTCTCTGAATGCTGTCAAATATCTGATTTAAGTTTCCTTCTGTTTTTAATTACTAACCAATGAAGCACCACTTGACCATGAGGATAAATGTCTTTAATGTCCACTTTATGGATGAATTTAATTAATGCTCAGTTCACGAGGTTGGTTGTTGATAAAGTCACAGAAAGGAAATCAGATGCAAATTATTGTGACTAAAGCATTGGAGTCATTTATTATACTCAACTTTGCCTTAAACTACACCCTACAATACATGATTGTGAAATCTGCTGATGATTTTAAAGCCATAAAAAACCTTTTATCTAGTTGCATCAGAACTCAGAATACAGTCTGTGCTGTCCTTGATATATGTGGTTTATAGTACAGAACTGAGCAGCCTCATAAAAACCTTTCAAACATCAACACTCTAAAGATGAGTGTTTCATCCACAGGTTTATTGATGTAACGATAAAGGTAAGTATAAACGAAAAAAAAAAAATCAATATTAATGTTTAATGTTCAGCTACTACTGCGGTAGTAACACACAACATCATAAATGCAAAGTTTACTCCTTAATATGACTGTATTAAACTGATTTAGTGTGACAAATTTCATACATGTATAGTGTCTTAACTTAACATGTAACAGATGGTGAAATTATGTAACATACGTCTGTCTGTTTAATAGCCTTCATTTTTAATTTAATCAATCTGAGAACAGTAAAGGCAGCAGTTAGCATTAGTATTAGCACTGAATCCAAGAACAACAGAAATGGCATCAGTATGACCTCATCTGAAACCCAGGCCCTGAATTCACAAAACACAGCATTAGACCAATAAGACTCAATAAAAACTACACGTATAACCCCAGACAAAAGGCAAAATTAACTCTAATCTGCACGTCATAATATAGTTTTATATTGGGATAAATATTGGAGCTGCACAATATATCGTTTGAGCATCATCATCGCAATGTACGTGTGTGCTCAGTAGTCACATCGCAGGTCCTGCAATGTAGGAGGCAAATGAAGTCAACGTGTTCTCATCTAAGTTCAACTTGGGGACCTGACACACACTGTGTGCAGCAATCCACCAATCACAATCGCTCTTAATCAGTTTGCCGAAGCAGACCACGCCCCCTGCACATGGAGTGAGTCACTCGTAACAACACTGAAAATGAACAACGAACAAGAGAAAATCACCGAAAACGAAGACTTGGTGCCAAAAAGAAAAGCAACGTCAGTTATCTGGAATTATTTCAGCTACAAGAAGGATGACTCTGAAACACATGTTCTGTGTTGACAGTGTCTTCCACCCGTTGACACAATGAGAGGAAACACAACTAATTAGTTTGACCATTTACGTCAGCACCACACAGCGATTATATTCTCCTGAGTGGTTTTTTATATTGCAATATAAATCGCAGGGTTAAAAAAAATCACAATGTCAGTTTTTTCCAATATTGTGCAGCCCTAATAAATATCATTGCATTAGTTAGTTTGGTTTAAATTGTTATCTTTGTTTCTAAAATGCCTCATAGATGGTTTTCAGTCCAATGGCCCAAAAGGTCTGATGGACCGTTGGTATCAGTGTCTGTTTGTCTGTAAACAATTTTTCAAGAATCTTCTTTTCCGAAACCATCAGTCAGATTAACTTGTTATTTGTTGTGGAACATCTTTGGGGTCAGGTCTGCCAAGTTTGTTCAAAGAATTGGAAAATATTAATCTTTGAATTTTATATGAATTTTTTAAAGTTTGAAAATCCCCATTGGTTTATAATGGGACACATTTCAAAGTGCTATAACCTGAAAATAGTTGAAGATATTGATATAATTATGGATTGAAATGGAAATGGATAGAAAATCACATATGGGCTTTCATTTGGTGTTATGAACTTTGACCTTGAGTGGCCTTGAAAGGTCAAATGAATGTCAGTTAATGTCTTTAAATATGCCACTGGACTACAGGAGCCTGGGTCCTATTTTCACTGAATTTCTCTCAACATTGTTTTTGGGGTTTTTTTTGTTTTGTTTTCTTTTCTTTTGATCTATGACAATGATTTTAAATGTTCTACATCTACATTTCTAAAATGTTGATGTTTCTAAACTGTATGGACATAAATATTGGGACACATCATGTCTCTAGCTGTAAGATGTCCTGTTCATGATGATTTGAGGCAAAAACATCAATATTTACCCAAACATATAAACTTGCACAGAGCGACTGTAACACATTAATTTCCCCAGGGATTCATAAAGTGGCCTGATTCTGATCATGTTTCAGCTTTTATTATGAACTGAGATGGGATGCGTGATCTCATTCTGATGTTTTCCTCCTAATCATTCATCTTCTTTCAGCTTCAAGTATCATATCTGAGTAGTGACGTGGGTCCTGAAGTGCCCCTGGTTTGGGTTTCTGCAGAACAAACGGGGGACTAGACTTCATCTCCAAACCAGCGGAGTTGATCCACATCATGAGAAACCTGTCATCGGGTCTGAGAAGGCTCTGCCCTCTGCTGTCGGCTTTGTGGTTGTACTTTGGAGGTGAATGAAGCGGTGAGTTCACGTCTGTTTGAAAGCGGCGCTGATGTGACTGTGTCTGAGATGTTCGGGCTCTCATTACGTCCCCTCTCCAACACAAAGCCACATCATTATTGGGTTCATGCGTCTGAATTCATCACGGTTTTGTTGTTCCTCAGCTGCAAACGTAAGGGTCCTTCAGGGGCCACTGGGGTCTGAGGAAATGAAAACAGGGTCCGGTCTGAGGTCGTCAGATGGTTTTCTTCATCTATTTAACCCTTAAAGACCTGAACAGCAATTGATGGACAATTGCATCCAATGATCTGACATGTTTCAGGTAGTGATGGCCCCATCTGGATTTGTTTTGTATCCGATTCGATCCGATTTTGTTTGATTAGTTTTGCCGATACCGATCCGTTACTGCTACTTTTTACAATTACATTCTTATTTTCTAACCAACACAAATTTGTGGTTTATGGTTAATATCCAAATAGCTCCTCCCAGCATTAAAATTAAATGCAACCAAAGTATGACCCAAAGGTTTTTACTCTCTACATTGGTTCCAGTGTTTCCTGTGGAATTGATCTCTTGGTGTGGCGGTGTGTAATTTGGGGGGGGGTTGTCGGCCAGTTTTCATATAATGTGGGGGGGGCATACTAATTACTCTGCATCTCCCACTGTTGTGAAGCTCACCTTTTCCCTACCTCCTGAATCTTCGCAAACTTTCATCTGAGGGGGTAGGACGTTTGTCTCGGCCTATTTTATATTATACATATGTATAATAAGTCTAATGTGACGAGGGCTGTAAGAAAATAGTGGTTCTACAATATACCGTGATATTTCATTTCATAATACTGTATCGATATTAAAAAGTACTGTATCGATATTTTTAGGTATTTATTCAATTGCAGATATTGTGAAAGTTCATTTTTGGATTTTTTTTGTTTTCTTTTTGTTTATATTTTATTTATTATTAACACTCTTTTATTAAATAATGTTAGTTTCTTTGTTGGGATCGCACAAAAATAATGTTATGATGTTAGGTATGAACTAAGAGAATATGAGCATTTGAACAGGGTCTTAAACTGTAATGTCTGTAAAACAGAATTTCACTTTGAACACAGGAACATTTTGTGATACAGCATCAGATCCTGTTGTGATCAAATAATAATATGTTTAGTATTTGTGCAGATTTGTGGTGTAATTCCATTCTTTCATTCATTATCTGAACCCGCTTTGTCCTCACTAGGGTCACGGGGGTCGCTTGGAGCCTATCCCAGCTACATAGGGGCGAAGGCGGGGTACACCCTGGACAAGTCGCCAGTTCATCGCAGGGCTGAACATATAGAGACAAACAATCACTCTCACATTCACACCTATGGGCAATTTAGATTAACCAATTAGCCTATTAGTGCATGTCTTTGGATGGTGGGAGGAAGCCGGAGTACCCGGAGAGAACCCACGCAGACACGGGGAGAACATGAAGACTCCACACAGAAAGGTCCCACCCCCCGTCGACTGGTGTTGGAATCGAACCCAGGACCTTCTTGCTGTGAGGCACGAGTGCTAACCACTGCACCACCGTGTCGCCCAGTAATTCCATTCTACAAAGAAATAATCATTAAAAAAAAGAAGCAAACAAAAAATTGCCTTTTTAACAATATCATGATATATTGTGATATATTGTATTGTGATCCTAGTATTGTGATTCGTATTGTATCGCCAGATTCTTGCCGATACACACCCCTAAATGTGATGGTGATGATTTTTTTTTTTTTTTTTGGTGCGGCAGCATGGATTCTGGACAATGAACATGTTGCATGATGGTTCATTTTTATTTACGGCAGCCGTTAAGCGGAACAACGCTGAAAACTCCTGTGAAAACTGGATCAACTCAATCACATGACTAAATCCGACACAATCCAATCTTCTAAAAAATGCCAGATCAGCAGCTGATACCGACCTTTAGATCGGATTGGGACATCCCTAGTTTTAGGTCTGGTCAGTTGCATTAGTGATAATTAGGCTTTCACTGGGGTTTTACAAATTTGAAGAAATATTAGTGTTGAAAGTTGTTCGCTGCTTTAAGTACTTGATGGAATGAAACCCATTCCGTCTGGGTTAAATGTTGTGTTTTCTGATTCCTCTCCATGTATAGGTTATTGTGTGGAAACTGAACTCATCATGAACACTGCTGAAACTATTCTATTCCAGTAGTTGTTGAAGGCTAACAGAACTTTTGTGTCATTTCTTGTGGTCACATTTTTCTTTTTGCAGAGAGAGTCGATGCAGAGCTCACACAAAGACCTCGACATTGACTGAACGAGTCAGAAATTCACCAACTGTCTCTCAGATAATGAGAAATGTATAAAAACAAGACGAGGACTTCTTGATGTGTACAATAGAAACACTGTCTTTGTTGAAGCAGAAGCAAAGTCTGAATTCATCCTGTTCAAGTGCAGCAACAGTTCATGGGAAAATGACGACCAGAAGAAACACATCTGAAAATATTCACTGCATAACACCGCTTTGTGTTACACTGAGTGTTGGCAGTGTTTGAGCCATAAAAAAAACAGAAGAGGTATTTCTGAAAATGTAGGGTTTTTTTTTTTTTCATTTCAAATACTGCAAAATACAAAAATGCAACCAGGGAATGCAGATCTTTTTTTCTCATTGAAGCGTTTTAACCCTTTAACCCCTGACATATCATCGGTGAGCATTCTGAATCTATGATTTATTGTAAATATTCATAAAAATCCAACCGTTTGCTCAATAGTTAAAATTTTCAAGTGTGCTGATAGAATAGACCTTGTTCTTTCCATAGACGTCTGAGCATGCTCAGTTCAAGCCCCACCCTCTGTGCAACTGGGGGTAAAACACGGAGCAGTTAGTGAGACCGACTCACTACAAAAAAAAGACGGTTTGGGCTTTTTTTTTTTTTTAATTACACGTTTTCCTTGTGTTTTTTTTTTCTGTTGTTTCCAGTGTTGTGGTGATTTTCCTTAATTTTTTCTTACTGTGTTTTTACCGAGTTTTGACTGTGGAACTGTTTTATGGAGTTAAACAGGTGTCAGAAAGCAAAATAAACTAAATAATCCTACTTTAGTGCTTAGAAATCAAACAAATTTCAGGAAAACATAAAAACTTACAAATACATGAAAACAAAATTCATAGATTCATGTATTTGGGGTAGGGGGCATATCGTCCGGCACATTGTCCCACCCCCCCACCCCCAGTTGCAAATTTGTTTTTGGGGGGGCAGCAGGTAGTTAATGATAAGATGAGGGGAGCTTACTTTCACTTTCTCACAGCTTTATCTGCAGCTATAGAACCTACCACGTCCTCCACATACAGGTCTGTCGCGTTACTTTTAGAATTATGTTGGCATGCATGACGTAGCCCGTGTCGCAAAAATTTAAAGGGGAAGGGTCGGTTGCTTTTAACGATCCCCGATCCAGCTCAAGTGTTGATATCAGGGCCGGTATCGTGCAACCTTAAAAGAAATGCAGTGTGTGTATTTGAATCGGATGATGGATGCGTTTGTCAGTGAAATGAGGGGCTCTGTCTACAACTAGATACAAAGTGAACACAGACTATCAACAGGATCCAAATGACACCAAAGAACCAAAAACAAGAAGAACATGGACACACAATAATCTAGATCAGAGGTGTCAAACTCATTTTAGTTTCAGGTTCCACGTACAGCCCAGTGCGATCTCAATTGGGCCAGACCAATGAAATTATGGAATAAAAATAGAATAGTAACCAAAAAGTAATGTCAATGCCATACTTTTTTCTTTGTTCTAGAGCAGTGTTTTTCAGCCTTGGGGTCGGGACCCCACGTGGGGTCACCCAGAATTCAAATGGGGTCACCTGAAATTTGTACTACTTGATAAAAAAAAAAAAAAAAAAAAAAAAAAAAAAAAAAAAAACTTACTAATAAAGAATATATGGTGAGGTGAGAGAGACAATTACAATCCATAAAAGACATGACAAACTGTGGTTGTGAAACTGAAGCACTGTGGTTCTGTTTATCTGTCAAATGTTCATTGTGGTCAGTTTCAGATGCTGCAGCTCTTTCATAATTCATAGTTTCAGTTCTTGTTTGTTCAGTATTAATTGTCAGCCTTGGAAATCACAGCTGGACTGACTGTACAGATCCTGACCAAAGAAAATCCAAGTCTCCCTTTGTGCAGTAATCTACACCTGGATTTACTGCCTCTGTCCACAATAATATATATTATATAGACTAAATGTCCTCTAAAATTAATGTTTATTTGCAATATAGTATAGCAAATTATTACATGATCAAAAACAAATTAATTTTAGCCAAAAAAAAAATGTCTCTGTTTTGAATGTCTGCGGTCGCCAGAAATTTCTGATGCTAAAATGGGGTCATGAGCCAAAAAAGGTTGTGAACCACTGTTCTAGAGTGAAAGAAACAAAAAACAACAAATGCAAACAAAATAAAAAAATAACTACAACAAAACTTGTAGAAAAATTTGAGAAACATGAACAAAATTTACAGAAATAAACAAACAAAAAAAAAAAAAAAGCCCACAAATATGATCAAATTACATAAAACAAAAAAACAAAAGAAACAAAACGTGCACAAAAATGAAAAAAACTTGAAAAACATTAACAAATTTTGCCAAATTCCTCCCAGGGGCTGGATTGAACCCTTTGGTGAACTGGTTTTGGACCACAGGCCGTATGTTAGACCCCCTCTGATCTAGACAAAATATTTGAACACATGGAAAATAGTTGAAAGTTTATTTCTATAATCTCATAAAGTTTCATTATGCACATTTACAGTTGTTTTTCACAATAAATACAATAAAAATTCAAGCCTATTTACTATTTTTTTTTTTTTACTATAACACCCTTTTTTAAGCATTTATTCATATAATAATGATAATTAATGGACAGATGATGAAAAGTAAAGGTGCAAAAGAAATGGCAAAAAAGACATTTTGACACTTTAATTTCAAAATCAACTTAAATAACTCCAGTCCTGATATGACAGGAGTCCTTAAAGGGTTTTGTATTTGTTTGTAAATGTATTTCTGTTTGATTCTACTTTAATCCAGAGAATGAACGTGGATAAAGTAAATCTGTGAAGGTGACGGCTCGACTTATCTAATCGCAGGAGCAGCTGGTTCCCGTCAGAGCGGATAAAGGATCATGGGAAACAACTCAGCGTTTTCATTCAGAGAAGAGGGCGATAAGCGTCGCCACACCTGAATACACAAACACACAACATGCAGCGGCGCCTTCATGTTCATCATGGTTTAAGAATTATCAGTGAAAACACAGGACGAAGCACAAAGAAACCAATAAGTCCATCCGAAAAGATTAATACTGAGACGTTCAGTCAAACAGACAGCCTGAGTCCGAAAGAGCAGGACGAAAACCAACAAACACACAAGGATTTCAACAACGTTCTGCATCGTCTTCATTCATTTAAATGTTTGAATGTTGTTAAAGTCTGTGTGATTGGAATAAAATGGACAAAAGGAGCAAAAACGTCACAAAATCAGAGACTAAGTTTGTTTCAGTCTTTTGTCATTTTCAGATTGTTGCATTTTTGATGTGAGTTTCGTCCTCTCGCATCATTTTTGTCGCTTTTCATCATGTTGCTACTTTCACTTTTTCTTTTTGTTGCATCTTTCATGTCATTTTCATCATTTTTGTCTTGTTTTTGTTCTAATTCATTTTGTTTTTAATGTTTTTGTTAATTTGTTGCAACATTTGCATCATTTTCATTTTGTTGCAACTTTTACATTTTTTTTTTACAACTTCTGCATCATTGTCATTTTGTTGTGATTTTTACTTTATTTTCATTTTGTTGTGACTTTTGCATCATTTATTTTTGTTGCGACTTCTACTTCAATTCATCTGGTAATTTTTACTTTTGTCATATGTCTTTTGCAATTTTTTCATTTTGTTTGCAACTCGCATCATTTTCATTTTGTTGTGACCTTTGCTTCATTTTCATTTTTTGTGTCTTTAGTTTCATCTTGTAGGCTAATTTTTACTTTTGTCTTATGTCTTTTGCATCATTTTCATTTTGTTGCAACTTTAACATTTTTTTTTTTTACGACTTCTGCGTCATTGTCATTTTGTTGTGACTTTTCCTTTATTTTCATTTTGTTGCAACTTTTTTGCATCATTTTCATTTTGTTGCAACTTTAACATTTTTTTTTTTTACGACTTCTGCATCATTTTTCATTCTGTTGCGACTCGTATATCAGTTTAATTTTGTCACAACTTTTACTTCAATTTCATCTTGTAATTTTTACTTTTGTCGCATGTCTTTTGCATCTTTTTCATTTTGTTCCAACTTTTACATCATTGAAATTTTTTTTTGCAACTTTTTCTTCATTTTCATTTTGTTGCGACTTACTTCATTTTCATCTTATAATTTTTACTTTACCTGTGTCATATGTCTTTTGCCTTGACCTCATTTTGTTGCGACTTTTGCGTCATTTTAATTTTTTCATGACTTTTACTTTATTGCTTTTTTTCATTTTGCAGCTTCACCATTTACAGTATTTAGACTTAAAGAAATAATGATATACCATCTTAAGTTCCCGATAAATGAACATTGTTATGAGGTTATCACTGTTTTTAAATTGTTTACAGCGTTTAGACTCAAACAACTCAATACAATCATGGATATAAAACATCCGTGACGTGTTGTACAGATGCAGTCTTGGCTCTAATTCCATCCCGTAGGTGAGTTTGTGGCTTTTCCGTTGCCATCGTACTGACTTTTTTCCCTGTAGATTCATCCTCTGGTTGTTGTAATGATCCTCTCCACCTGCTGCTGCTGTTTAATCAGTGTAAATCACTGTGTGTCTGGATGGAAGACGGTTTCCTAATCCCACTGAGACTCTTCACGTCCGGTTGTTTAGTCAAATGAAATGAGTTGCCGTTCGTCAGACTCTGAGGGACAGAAGAAGGTGTGAAATGAGAATGAAAGGTGTGAGGATGAAGAAGTCCACAGTAGAACAGGATGTTTAGGAATGAAGAATCTCAAAAACATGCGTCTGTTTTTCTAACATCTACGTTCAGGCTTTAGTTTCAGTGCAGTTGAGGTGAATTAGACAGTTTTTATTTTGCATAATTAACAACATCCAGACTGATTTGAAACTAAGCGGACAAAATAACAGGAGAGAAAAGACGAAGGTTTGGTGAATCTGTCATAGAATTTCACAAAAAAGAAAGGAACAGGACAAAGAGGAAAAAAAAACAACAACACACTAGTCCTGTTACATCTGTTTATAGCTGTTATATATCTGTTCAGTCCTGTTACATCTTTGTGTTCAGTCCTGTTACATCTGTTTATACCTGTTATACCTCTGTTCAGTCCTGTTACATCTTTGTGTTCAGTCTTGTTATGTCTGTTTATAGCTATTATATCTCTGTTCAGTCCTGTTACATCTTTGTGTTCAGTCCTGTTACATCTGTTTATACCTGTTATACCTCTGTTCAGTCCTGTTACATCTGTGTTCAGTCCTGTTGAATCTGTTTATAGCTGTTATATCTCTGTTCAGTCCTGTTACATCTGTTTATAACTGTTATATCTCTGTTCACTCCTGTTACATCTGTGTTCAGTCCTGTTACATCTGCTTATAGCTGTTATATCTCTGTTCAGTCCTGTTACATCTGTTTATAGCTATTATATCTCAGTTCAATCTCTGTTCAGTCCTGTTATATCTCTATTCAGTCCTGCTACATCTGTTTATAGCTGTTACATCTCTTTTCAGTCCTGTTACGTCTTTATTTAGTCTGTTTAACACATTTAATCTCACATCTCTGATTAGTCTGGTTCAAACTGCTTCATCCTGTTACATCTGTGTTCAGTCCTGTTACATCTGTTTATACCTGTTATATCTCTGTTCACTCCTGTTACATCACTTTTCAGTCCTGTTACATCTTTATTTAGTCGGTTTAACACATTTAATCTCACATCTCTGATTAGTCCGGTTCAAACTGCTTCATCCTGTTACATCTGTGTTCAGTCCTGTTACATCTTTATTAGTGACATTAGATATTTGTTCAGTCCTGTTACATCTGTGTTCAGTCATGTTATATCTCTGTTCAGTCCTGTTACATCTGTGGTAAATCCTATTATCTCTTTTTAATCCTGTTACATCTGTGTTTACTCCTGTTACATCTGTATTCAGTCCTGTTACATCTGTATTCAGTCCTGTTACATCTGTATTCAGTCCTGTTACATCTGTATTCAGTCCTGTTACGCTTCTTGATTTTCACATTGGAGTGAAGTTCATGTTTATTATTTTCCGTCTCTTTCTGATTTGATTCGACGTTGAATAGTTTTATAGCCTTCACTTCATATCAATAAGACGTTCTGTTCTTTTTTGCAGACAAACAGCTGGTACCAAATGTCCTTCAATGGCCTGTTTTGCACAGAGCTCTGCATTTAAAACTTTCACCTGATTATCCTTTGAAAGTGAAGGCTAAATCAATTAAAAGCCCAAATGGAAACCAGCAGACCGGACCAAATGAAGTTCTGTTCTAATCTCCATTAGAAGCGGTGACAGGCCCTTTCATATTTACCCTCCTTTCTATATTTCCTATGTCATCCTCTTCTTGTACAAGGTAAAACGTACAATCCGACCGTCTGAAGTGTTTCTGCCCTAATGCACAAGTCTTCAGTATGAGCTTTATTCTCCTATTTCCACCGTTCAATGGGAAGGACTTTTAAATCGAAAAATGCTTTCAGGTCCAATCAAAGCTGATGGCGTCTCCTGACCTTCCTCTCTGCTGTATTGACTCTGGTTGAGTATCTGAAATTTCATCATCATGGAGTTCATTGATCCAAACCTCATGATAAAAGACAACCTGCTGAGATCAGTGTCAAACAAAGACTCCTCATCTGATCCGCCATCCTGGAGCTGGACTGGGTTGGAGGACTTTTTCAACAACATGAACCCAGGTCAGACGCTGCACTTGAACTCTACTCGATTTTTAGTGTAGTCAAGTCGGAAACTGTTCAACTTCTCACGTACCTGTTTGGGTCTAAACTGCCAGGTCATTTTAAAGTGGTCGGTCATGATCTCATGGTGTTGAGTTTTCAATGCATCGGGTACTCGACATTTCCAACAGTTTATTAGGCAGAAATGGATGACAGGGTGTGTAAAAAAACAAAAAAAACAGGGTGTGAAAGCAATGCGCGTAGAAAATGTTGAAAAAATTTACCTTAAATGCTACATTCTACTACATTTTAGTTTGTTAACCCAACCCCAAGGTTGAAAAACACTGATTTAAGTGGTAACGATCTGAACCAAAAATGCAAAAGTGTCGTTGCGTTCTCACTTGTAATTCTGCATTTAGACGTGCGTTTTCAGTGTTTCCCATGGAACTGATCTGTTGGTGTGGCAGCGTGTAATGGGGGGGGGGCTTGGCTGCACTCACGTAGTTCGGCCAGGGGGGTGCACGCGCATGCATTTTTCGGTCGGTAACCGCGTGTGTGCGTCAGTTTCCGTTCATCAGTTTTTGCTTATTTATTTTTTCCCTTCCTCCTGAAGCTTCGTAAACTTTCATTTGAGGGGGCAGGACGTTTGTCCTGGACTATTATGTATTATACACATGTATAATAAGTCTAACGCAACGGTGATGAATTTTTTTGTATGAAATGTTTGGTGTGACGACAAGGACAGTGCCACAGCAAAAACCTTACCAGCAGAAAGGCTGTGTGTTTTGGGGGCAAAATCTGCATGCAGACGGACACGCAGAAGTGTGTGAAATGTCCTGATGATGGATGCAGTATGGACGGCAGGTGGCATCAGCACCACCCAGACCAAGCGCCTGTGTAGAACTGTTCTACGTCTCTTCCTGTTCTCTCCTAGCACCAAATACAGTCACAGAACAGGAAACAGAACATGAGAAAACAACCCAACACACAAAAACTGACAAGTTTGCAGTTAGAGCAACTTGAAGGTCCGTCACAGGGAAATAATCGGACATGTTGTTGTTTTCCTGTACTGGCGCGTGCCTGTGATAGAAACTCTACGCAGTGAGGTACTGTGGAAGGTGGTTTCACTTTTTTGCGTTTTCAACTCCCAAAAACCCCGTTGCCGTTTAAATGAAAGGTACATCTGATCAAATATTTCGCCGTTTTCATCCGAGAGTGTTGTGGTGTAAACTGGGCCTCAGTCTGATGCTCCACTTTTACAGTTCAACGCCTCTTTATGCTCCAACACTAAACTCTTAAAGGTCTAAAATGCTTATAAATAGCTGAAGCGTCGCAGAGGCCTCGATGCCCATCAGGCAGCTGAAAGGGAAACTGAACAGATCTCATTAAGAAGATCTTCTCTGTGTTTTCGCCCACACCTCATCGTTCACGCCTGAATCATCAAAGTCTTTTCACAGCAATAACAAACATATAAAAGTCAAAGAGACGCCACGCTTACATGTCATGAACACTGCCGGATAAACCTCACATCCCTGGCATTAAATGTAATATTCTCCCACATCAACAGAAAATGTCAATCTCTCCTTTTACGCCGTGCCAATTTAATCAGGCATTTTTAATTAGACGAGGGGCGAACAAAGCCTCTGGAATGTACATCTGAGGGCTGAAAAGACGGCCGAGGGACGCGGCGTCGACTCAACGTGACAGTTTGATGGATTCCTTTATGAAGCCGCTGTTGTCTTTTTTTTTTTCTTTGCCATTTGCGGCGGGGCGGTGTTATTTGTAAGGTTGACGTCAGGCAGCAGAAGGACGTGGGCTCCGTTCATGACCTTTCTGACTCGGTTGGAGTCCAATCCCTGGGGCTTGACTTACTCCGCACGTGGATGAAGCACTGATGAACAGAATGTAAGAATAAAGCTCCGGAAAAGACGGCTCACATTGGGGAAAAGCTGAAAGATACCAGCCTGGTGTCATCAACCCGGAGGATATTAACCTGACGGAGTCCCTGAACGCACCATCACATCCAAATAACGAAACACAGGGGTTTGAAACTCAGCTTAGTTCAGATTCAACATTCAGCCTAGTTTTACGCTCCTCCCTCATTTTCTTGTGTTCATTGTGTCTATTTACAGTCAACAACAAACATATTTGTCCTTTAATCGTGTTGAAAACTTTACTTATTTTTGACTTTTTTTTTTTGCAAATTATGACTAAAAACAGCTGGATAGCAAAACCTACATAACATAATCGCTGTGAAACAATCAGAAAATAATGTTTTATTTGTGTTTTTTAGCAATTTTATGTTCCTCGCTCATTTTCGAGTGTTCATTATAGACAAGGATTGAGCAGTCTATCTGCAGCCAACAAGAAAGAAACATATTTGTGCTTTAACTTTATTAAAAACTTTACTTGTTTTCGACTTTTCACCTTTTTTTTTTTTTTTTGCAAATTATGACTAAAAACAGCTGGATAGAAAACCCTAGAGAAACCTCACAGTCCTCAAATCTCTCCCTTAAATTATTTTGAAAGTGAATTTATTCATATTTTAGAGCATAATCGCTGTGAAACAATCAGAAAATAATGTTTTCTTTGTGTTTTTTGGCAATTTTATGCTCCTTGCTCATTTTCTTGTGTTCATTATAGACAAGGATCAAACAGTCTATTCACAAACAACAAGAAAGAAACACATTTGTCCTTTAACCGTATTGAAAACTTCACTTATTTTCTGCTTTTCCACTTTTTTAATTTTTTTTTTTTTTTTTTTTTTTTTTTAGCAAATTTTGACTAAAAACAGCTGAATAGAAAAACCTACACAAACCTCACAGGCCTCAGAACTTGCCCTCAAAGTTGTTTGAAGGTGAATTTATTTGTACTTTATAACATAACCGCTGTGAAACAATCACAAAATAATGTTTAATTTCTGGTTTTTTGTGGCAATTTTATGCTCCTCGTTAAGTTTCTTGTGTTCATTATGAACAAGAATTGAACAGTCCAGTTACAATCAACAAGAAAGAAACATATTTGTCCTTTAACTTTGTTGAAAACTGTGCATTTTTTGAACTTTTCCACTTTTTTGTTTTTTTTTTTTCAAATTTTGATTAAAAAAGCTGGGTAGAAAAACCTACAGAAACCTCACAGTCTTCAAAACTCTCCCTTAAATTAATTTGAAGGTGAATTTATTCATACTTTAGAACATAACCACTATGAAACAAGCAGAAAACTAGAACAGCACTCGGAGAGCACAGTCTTACACCAAGGCAGATCAGCCCCCCCACCACCACCACCACCCAATCACCACCAAAATTTTATCATTTGTTCCTTGTGCCAGTATCAACATTTCCTGAAAATTTCATCCAAATCCATCCATAACTTGTTGAATTATCTTGCACACAGACAGACAGACAAACAACAGACAGAAAAACAAACGCTGGCAAAAACATCACCTCCTTGGCGGAGGTAGTAATGTTTAATTTCTCTTTTTTTGCAATTTCATGCCCCTCGCTCATTTTCTTGTGTTCATTATGGACAAGGATCAAACAGTGTTTGTTCATTTTACTTATTAATAAAATGTTAATAAGTATGTTAATAAAGTAAAATGAACAAATATGAATGAAAAAACCTGCAAAATAAAAAAAATGACATGGAAAAAATAACAAAAATGTATTAAAATAAAGTTTAAAAAAAAAAAAAAAAAGGATAAATTAAGCAACAAAATGTACAAAAACAGCCAAATGAATGAATAAAATGACCAAAAATGAATCAAATAAAAATAATAAATGTGAAAAATAAGCAGAAAATTCACACACAAACTGAACAAATTTAGGAAAGTAATAAAAAATAGGAGACAAAATGAAAAACAAAAAGTAACATTAACACACAAAAAAAAGTGAAAATTTACAAAACAGATTACATGAAAAAATTATGATTGACCAGTAAAACCCATGGAGTTGGATCAACGACAGTTAGTTCATGTTCATGTTAATGATAGATTTGACTGAAAAAGTCACTTTTTCTTCAGTTTTCTCAGTTTGTTTGTGTTTTTTTATATATATAAAATAACCTTTGAATTTTCATGATCAATGAATTCAATATAGAAAATATATGATTTACACTGAAAAAATAAGAAAAACACAGAGGATAATATAATAAACGGTGGTAAATCCTTTAATAAAGGTTAAAATACAGACGTGTTCATTTGTAAACTCATTATTTGTTCTGGGTCTTTATGGATTAAAGCGTCTCTGATCGACACAAACCCAACCTTGAATATCGATGTTTCCTGTGTCGTTACTCTCATGGACGACCCTGAAGACGAGGCTGGTTGTAAACAGGTGGTTCATTGGACAAAGACGAACGCCAACAGGCCGCCGCCGCCGCCGCCGCCGTCATGTGACCCGATGGGCTGAAGCTGCTGTGGTCATGGTGGATTTAATGAAGCCTCCAGGTGGAAGAACCCTGCGCTGATGTGAGACCCGATCACAGTCAATGACCTCCTATTGATCCGCCAGGCTCCGCCCATTGACTGAATGGAGGTCATGCGATTTACGACCCCCGCGGCGCCGATCAGGACCGAGGGCCATAAAACACCACCGATGATGAAAGCTCCTGTTTATCAGCACAGAGACGACCACGATGTCACCCCTGGCAACAAAACGTGATGGAAACCATGGTTTTATTGATCTGAAGAAAATGAAAAAAAAAAAAAAAAAAAGATGATGAAAGTGAAAAGTATTATAATTATTATTATTAGTAGTAGTAGTAGTATTAAATATGCATCAGATCTGGTCTTTATTTGTCTTGATCATAATGTGAATCTCCTGATATTTGTCAAACACTAAATGTTTCCATGATGTTTTGTATTTTTATTTTTATTTCTTTGTTCTAGTTGTGAACATTCTACATTTGTGAACATTAAGAAGAGTTTTACAACAAAATTAACCTACGACAATGTATCAGGGTCACATAAGAAAATAAAAACACTGTCACTGCAAGAATAAAGTTGTAAAATATCGAGATAAAACCTGTAATTTTACGAGAATAAAGTCGAATACAAAAAGAGTCTGAATTTTATGAGAATAAAGTCGTACTTTTAAAAAACTCAGAATTTAACAAAAATAATGTCATACTTTTATGAGATTAAAGTCGTCATATTTCAAAACAAATGCCATAATATTATGAGAATAACTTTGTAATTTAATAACAGGCAGGAAAAATACCATAATTTACAGAATAAAGTTGTACTCGCTCGTCGCAGAATGTAGAGCTTGGAACATTTTCTGAGGTTCTACTTTCATTTGGGGTTTATGCACAAAGGACAAATACTGAGCCTATTAGCCCCGCCCACCAAATACTGAGTCTATTAGCCCCGCCCACCATCAACACATTAGCATTAGTGGTCTGCTCCAACAGCAGTGAAAGTTGATGCTTCACTTGTTGCATTCGCTGTGACTGGGAACTCTGTCAACAACAAGGGTTAAGGCTTACAATTTATAAAATATTACTTTTGATTGCACTATTGCAAATTTACTTTCAAAATATTACGACTTTAATCTGATGAAAATATATCATTATTTTCGTTAAATTGAGTTGTTTTTTTTTAAACTACGACTTTACTCTTGTAAAATGATGACTTTTTGTATTTGACTTTAATTTCATAAAGTTATGGGTTTTATCTCTGTTTACGCCGTCGTACTAACCCTAACCATCTTTCATTTATTTATTTATTTATTTCAGTATTGATTTTTACGACTTTACACCTCATGTTTTGTCTGCATTTATTTTATTTTGTTAATTTTCTTTATTTTTTAAGTTTCTTTCTGTTTTTCTACCTTTGATCTTCCTGATAGTACCTGAAGGCAGCATTAGTTTACAGTTTTAGCGGGCTAGCGTTAGCATTAGCTCACCTCTGACCCCTCTGGCTCCTGCAGCCCCGCCCCAAATGTGCCCATTTATGGTCACTTCTGTCCTCAAAAAGCCAACATGGTGACAAACTGCAGCTCAGAACCAAACATGGTCTGTGGTTAAAGCAGGTTAAAGGTCACAACTTAAGCACCGCTTCAGAAACCGTCCAACTCAAAGACGTTGGACTGCGACTAAACCAGCGAGCCGCCTGCGATCGATGCCAATTTCACCTCCTGAATGAGCGAACGCCGCCGCCTTAATTCAATCAGATCTGAGACAGAGGAAACTCGAACCTCTTCAGCGGCCTTCGATCACTTCACATCAGTCATCTGAGATCTGAAAGGGACTGGAGTGTTACCACGGAGACGCTGAGATGAAGTCTCAACATGGGAAAACAAAAAGCCCCAGAGCTGTCGTTCAGCATTCTTCACCCTTTCATGGATGAATTATGAAAAAAAAAAGGATCTAGATTTTTACCTTCGCCAAGTGTAACAGCGGAGGTTATGTTTTCATCTGGGTTTGTTTGTCTGTTTTTCTGTTTGTCTGTTAGCGAGATAACTCAAAAAGTTATGAACAGATTTGAATGAAATTTTCAGGAAATGTTGATACTTGCACAAGGAACAAATGATTAAATTTTGGTGGTGATCGGGGGTGAAATGACTGATCTGCCTTGGCAGAGGTCTGCACTCTCCGAGTGCTTTTCTAATTTTTAGATTGATTTTAGTTCTCAAATTTAGTTAAAGTTGAAATGCATTTAGAATTTTTTTTAAAAAAAATATGGTTCTATTCAGAAGATATTTAACCTCCTGAGATCCAGGAAAGGACAAATTTAGGCTTTTCTCTAACTAAATATTTGTTGATATTAGAAACATCGTGATGCAACAGTTTTTTCAGATGCATTTTTTAACATTTTTATGGAATGTCCTTTATGGTGGACAGTTTTTTTGTTTGTTTTTTTTGTCTGAAACTGTGAAACTCTTGTCCAAACATGAACAGTAAACCCATGTATGTGTCTGAGGAGGTTCACTTCAGCAGATCCCAGATCAGTCCACATTCTAACTCTAAGATGATCCTTTAGTTCGTTGTATGTCTGAGGGTCTGTACAGACTGAACCCATGTGGTTTGGACTATATTACCTTTAGAACCCTTTGGACAGTGAGTTTCAACATATGCTGCATTTCCACTACATGGTACCGGCTCGACTTGACTCCGCCTTTTTGTGTTTCCATTACAAAAAAGGACCTGGAAACTGGTACACAGAACTAGTGTTTTGGTATCACCTCCGCTGAGGTTCCAAGACTGGGGAACAAATACTAAAAGGTGACGTGTAAACACTGCAGACCACTGATTGGTCAGAGTCGTCTCTGTGACCCGCCCTTTCACAAAACACAAATGCGGAAGTTTACAGTAAACATAACGGTAGGTGAATCCTCATGATGACAGCCTGTAAAACTACACCATGGTTGGTCGAGGAGATTCAGTCTTTGGTGGCCAACATAAAAGTTCAACATGAGCTTGACAAGACGACACGCAACGACCAAGTTTATCAGCACCTCTCTAAGCAGATGACACGGAAGTAATGCGCCGCATCGCTAAGACATCCAGGTACTCTAAAGTCGGAACCATCCTGTGATGGAAACAGTCTCCAGGAATAGTACCTGGTACCCGAGTTGAGTCGAGTCGAGCCGGTTCCATGTAGTGGAAACACGGCATATGTGTCCACAGATGTGAACGTCAGGCATGAAAGGGTTAATAGGGATGCACAGTAACTATCAGCACTGATAATTATCGGTCTGATATTGAAAAAAAGGATGCAATTCCGATAATTAAAGTTTTCACCAATAAATACAGCCCATAATAATAAATCTAAATTGCTTAGATTTGGCGCATTTCACCAGTACACAGTGCACACTGATGTTGTTGTTAGCGCGATTAGCGGTAAGGATTTAGCAATTAGCGGGATTTAGCGGCTAGCGCATTGACATGCCATCAAATGGCGTTAAAAAACACATGAAAGGATGAAAATGCATACGTATAACACGCCAAAATCAATAAACTGGTGTCACATATGACACGATTTCATGAGATCTGTCTGTAATGCCCCAGAACAGTGATCAATCATCAGCAAAGTAGGTGTGGACATCTGTAGCCACGCCCACTTTCACCTCTGTAAAAATCCCAACCCCAGTTTAATGGATATTGTCTACATTCAGCCTTGTCCTCTCCATATGGACACATTATAGAGAAAAAGCTGAACGGAGCTTCATGTGTGGAAACAGCAGTCATCATCGAATTGTGTGTGTGACATAAATAGAACTGAAAACCTTCGGTCTGTTGTCCATTTGAAGCAGACAGAGGCTTTAGGTTCTGTAGAAGCCTTTATTGGACTATTAACGGAGTTTAACACTGACTGGAAAGAAGAAGAAAACAACTGGAAGGATGGGAAATATTGGTGTTTGGTATCAGTATCAGTTATGAGAAGCAGGAAGTTATCGGTTATCAATATCGGTAGTAAAAATAATTATGGTGCATCCCTCATTCTTCAGTATTTGTTTTAATCCTGACTAAACCTGAAGTATTTCTCTGTATTTTGGTCTCAGTGAGTCTTCTTTCAGTGGAGGGATCGGACTGTGAAGTTGTTCAGAGGTGATATATCTCCATAGCGATGAGGACTGGAGTCACTTCTCTTTATGTTCATCACTATGGGCAACCACTGTGATCAGGCAGAGTCGGAATCAAGTGAAGTCCAGAGGATTTGGAGCAGGAGTGTCAAACATACGACTGCTGAAGGGGTCCGATCTGAACCCATGAAACACAAACATCACAGTGAAGATGTTAACAATCTCAAGAAGAACAGTGTCATGATAAATGGAAGAAATGGACAATTTTCATTTCAACGTCACACTACTGAAAACAATCGTTAGTCAAGGTTTATTATGGTCAATGTATCCCAAATGTCCCCCATGTTTGTTTTGTTTTGTAATGTACAGAACATAAACAATAAAAATAAAGTTACAAAAAAGAAGATATTAACAATCAAGGATGTTCAAATCTCTGTTTCTTCTGTTTGCTATACTCGTCATGTTGAGCAGGTTGGTTTAAGACACTCAGTCTGATTTAGAGGGGCGTGGCCTGGGGGGAAGTGACGTATGTGCATACCCTCTATAATTTTACTTTATTTATTGGCCCCACCCACTTCAGACCGTATTAGGGGACTGTGGTCCCTGAACTCACCTGACTTTGACACTTCTACTGTAAATCAAAGCCAAATTTCCACTTTTCCAGATTCACTTGAATGCCTCCTGTTTCAGCCTCTGTTTCTCCCGTTTCAGCCTGTTTCCTCTGTTTCAGCCTCTGTTTCTCCTGTTTCAGCCTCTGTTTCCTCTGTTTCAGCCTCTGTTTCTTCAGTTTCAGCCTCTGTTTCTTCTGTTTCAGCCTCTGTTTCTTCTGTTTCAGCCTCTGTTTCTTCTGTTTCTTCTGTTTCAGCCTCTGTTTCACTTTTTTCAGCCTCTGTTTCTCCTGTTTCAGCCTCTGTGTCTTCTGTTTCAGCTTCTGTTTCTTCAGTTTCAGCCTCTGTTTCTTCTGTTTCAGCCTCTGTTTCTTCTGTTTCAGCCTCTGTTTCACTTTTTTCAGCCTCTGTTTCTTCTGTTTCAGCCTCTGTTTCTTCTGTTTCAGCCTCTGTTTCACTTTTTTCAGCCTCTGTTTCTTCTGTTTCAGCCTCTGTTTCTTCAGTTTCAGCCTCTGTTTCTTCTGTTTCAGCCTCTGTTTCTTCTTTTTCAGCCTCTGTTTCTTCTGTTTCAGCCTCTGTTTCTTCTGTTTCAGCCTCTGTTTCACTTTTTTCAGCCTCTGTTTCTTCTGTTTCAGCCTCTGTTTCACTTTTTTCAGCCTCTGTTTCTTCTGTTTCAGCGTCTGTTTCTTCAGTTTCAGCCTCTGTTTCTTCAGTTTCAGCCTCTGTTTCTTCTGTTTCAGCTTCTGTTTCTTCTGTTTCAGCCTCTGTTTCTTCTTTTTCAGCCTCTGTTTCTTCTGTTTCAGCCTCTGTTTCTTCAGTTTCAGCCTCTGTTTCTTCTGTTTCAGCTTCTGTTTCTTCTGTTTCAGCTTCTGTTTCTTCTTTTTCAGCTTCTGTTTCACCTTCTGTTTCTTCTTTTTCAGCTTCTGTTTCAGCTTCTGTTTCTTCTGTTTCAGCCTCTGTTTCTTCTGTTTCAGCTTCTGTTTCTTCTTTTTCAGCTTCTGTTTCAGCTTCTGTTTCTTCTTTTTCATGCTTCTGTTTCACCTTCTGTTTCTTCTTTTTCAGCTTCTGTTTCAGCCTCTGTTTCTTCTGTTTCAGCTTCTGTTTCTTCTTCTGTTTCAGCTTCTGTTTCTTCTGTTTCAGCCTCTGTTTCTTCTGTTTCAGCTTCTGTTTCTTCTTTTTCAGCTTCTGTTTCAGCTTCTGTTTCTTCTTTTTCATGCTTCTGTTTCAGCTTCTGTTTCTTCTTTTTCAGCTTCTGTTTCACCTTCTGTTTCTTCTTTTTCATGCTTCTGTTTCAGCTTCTGTTTCTTCTGTTTCAGCTTCTGTTTCAGCCTCTGTTTCTTCTGTTTCAGCTTCTGTTTCTTCTGTTTCAGCCTCTGTTTCTTCTTTTTCAGCCTCTGTTTCTTCTGTTTCAGCCTCTGTTTCTTCAGTTTCAGCCTCTGTTTCTTCTGTTTCAGCTTCTGTTTCTTCTGTTTCAGCTTCTGTTTCTTCTTTTTCAGCTTCTGTTTCACCTTCTGTTTCTTCTTTTTCAGCTTCTGTTTCAGCTTCTGTTTCTTCTGTTTCAGCCTCTGTTTCTTCTGTTTCAGCTTCTGTTTCTTCTTTTTCAGCTTCTGTTTCAGCTTCTGTTTCTTCTTTTTCATGCTTCTGTTTCACCTTCTGTTTCTTCTTTTTCAGCTTCTGTTTCAGCCTCTGTTTCTTCTGTTTCAGCTTCTGTTTCTTCTTCTGTTTCAGCTTCTGTTTCTTCTGTTTCAGCCTCTGTTTCTTCTGTTTCAGCTTCTGTTTCTTCTTTTTCAGCTTCTGTTTCAGCTTCTGTTTCTTCTTTTTCATGCTTCTGTTTCAGCTTCTGTTTCTTCTTTTTCAGCTTCTGTTTCACCTTCTGTTTCTTCTTTTTCATGCTTCTGTTTCAGCTTCTGTTTCTTCTGTTTCAGCTTCTGTTTCAGCCTCTGTTTCACTTCTTCCTCTGCTCATTAACTTTATTTCATTAAAAACACATAAACGTTAACTGACGTGATTTGTTTTGGAGGCTTGGGCTCGCGCAAACTGCGCCACACAGACCCACGCGCGCAGGGAGTTGTTTCGACGCACGCGGACGCGCAGCCGGGCTTTGACCCCTCCCACTCGAGGCGGCGGAGCTGTTACCTAGTTACCGCCGACAGACCCGGAGCACCGGCAGAGCGTGCATCGCACACGGAGCACACGCGCACCCACGGCGGAGGATGGACCCTGAACACGTCCCGAGTGGGAATAGCGCGGCTCGGCTCGGCTCGGGTCTGCAGTGAACCACCGTCGGAGCGGAGGGAGGACCGGGCTCGGACATCCGCGTCCCCGGTGAGTCCCCGGAGGGGGGGGGGTTCGGGGGTTTGATGACGCCGTTGATTCGGTGCGTTTGTTGCGGAAAGTCTGTGATGATGCGTTCACGGTCGAATCTGAGAATTTATAACACATGATCAAGAATGATGGAAATATTGAACAGCTGATCATCTGTAACCCTCTGGTGTCCAGGTGAGCCTTTTATACGCACTTTATATTCAAGACTGTTATGTTTTTCATTTTTCTTTTAGGTCGGAATTTAAAAGTTATTCATTTTTACATGATTGTTAAAATTCTGCTCCATCCACTAAAATCAGCACGTTATAAACAGTGTTAAATTACTGCACTAACAAATACAAAATAACATGAAAAGCAAACAAAAAAAAAGAAAAGAAAAGAAAAGCTAAAATGAAGTAAAAACAAACAATAAAATAAGCAGCAGAATAAACGATAACAGCCAAAGTTATCAATTAAATGAACAAAAATTTATGAGAAAACCACAAAATAGTAAGTAACATGAGAAAATGAGGAACAAAATGAACAAAAAAAGAATTTTTTTAAAGAATTTTTTTTTAATTAATAAAAATTAACACTTTACACTTTATATTAAAGGTCATTTTATTTTGTCAGTTTTGTTATAGGTCAGATTTCAAAAGTTGTTAATTTTTGTCAGATTTTAAAAATTCTGACCCATCCACCCAAATCATCCCATTATAAACAGGGTTAAATTAGTGCACTAGTAAATATGAAATAACATGAAAAGCAAAAAATGTACTTAAATGAAGTAAAAAAACAAACAATAAAATAAGCAGCAGAATGAACGATAACAGCCAAAGTTATCAATAAAATGAACAAAAATTTATGAGAAAATCACAAAATAACAGGTAACATGGGAAAATGAGCAACTAAATGAACAAAAAAAGATCAAATTATAAATAAATGAGCAAAATTAATTGGAAAAATAACAAAATAATAAAAATGAACACTTTACACTTCATGTTATTAAAAG
>NC_043964.1:6687601-6947513 GCF_902148855.1 Sphaeramia orbicularis
CATACACACACACACACACATACATACATACATACATACATACACACAGGACATACATACATACATACATACATACATACACACACACACACACACACAGTACATACATACATAAATACATACATACATACATACATACATACATACATACATACATACATACATGTTTTTTCATACAAAGTCCTCAGAGCTCCAGACCTTCATCTGTTTCTTCTGTCCTTGGTCTTTATGGACTGAATATGTGACAGACTCAAGTATCCATTACGCACTTCTGTTTTTTTGACCTTTAGTATATATCACTGAAGTTTTGCACATATGTCTAAAAAAGGAAAAGAGACTTGTGGTGCAATAATAAGTTTTAGCGGCAGGAGATGAGATGATGACGAAAAGAGATGTTTGTTCAAAAAAGGTTCCAAAACACTGACACAGAGCCTTTTACGATCAATAATTATCAGATAACGACACTAATCGGATACTGATCAGAGCAATAGTGTGGACGTAAACAGGTTCAGTGTGTTTTTCTGTTAAATGTTTGTAACGTGGCTCTCTCAGACTGAATCCAGACCAGATGAACCCGGTCACTGTGGGGTTTGTCCTGGTTTTCATCTGAAGTATCTGGAAACTGAGACAAGAAAATCTGCCCTGAATATTTCTGTCCGGCTTCAGTTCTTTGAGGTTTGTGTCGACCTCTCAAAGTCGACCTGACAGAAGGGTCGACGAGCTCAAAGGCAGAGCCGGACCGGTGAATTAAGTGGGTTTACAGAGTCCCCCCGGGTCCTGATGAGAGGCCTCCTTCAGTCCTTTCAAGCCCAGGACGGTGGACCTCTTGCTGGGTTCAGAGACGAGGGTCCGACCCTGGTTCATGTTCATCCATCAAACACACAAGGAGGTTCTTCCACCATGGATTAGACATCTGTGGACGGTGGTGTTAGTCTGGAACAGGCCCACAACACACACAACACACACAACACACACAACATACATAAAACATACAAAACACATGAAACACACACAACACACACAACATACATAAAACATACAAAACACATAAAACACACACAACACACAAAAAACATACACAACATACATAAAACATACAAAACATATAAAACACACACAACACACACAAAACATACACAACACACACAACACAAAAAAAACATACACAACATACATAAAACATACAAAACACATAAAACACACACAACACACAAAAAACATACACAACATACATAAAACATACAAAACATATAAAACACACACAACACACACAAAACATACACAACACACACAACACAAAAAAAACATACACACAAAACACACACAACATACATGAAACATACGCAAAACACACACACAAAACACACACAACATACATAAAACATACAAAACACATAAAACACACACAACACACACAAAACACACACAACACACACAAAACACACAACACACACAACACACACAACACACACAACATACATAAAACATACAAAACACATAAAACACACACAACACACACAAAACATACACAACATACATAAAACATACAAAACACATAAAACACACACAACACACACAAAACATACACACAAAACACACACAACATACATAAAACATACACAAAACACACAAAACATACACAAAACATATACAAAACACATAAAACACACACAAAACACACACAACACACACAAAACATACACAAAACATACAAAACATATACGAAACACATAAAACACACACAAAACGCACACAACATACACAAAACATACAAAACACACACAACACACACAAAACATACACAAAACACACACAACATACATAAAACATACAAAACATATACAAAACATATAAAACACACACAACACACACAACACACAAAAAACGTACACACAAAACACACACAACATACATAAAACATACACAAAACACACACAACATACATAAAACATACAAAACACATAAAACACACACAACACACACAAAACATACACACAAAACACACACAACATACATAAAACATACACAAAACACACACACACAACATACATAAAACATACAAAACTTATACAAAACCCACACAAAAAATACACAAAACACATAAAACATATACAAAACACATAAAACACGCACAGCACACACACAACACACAAAAAACATAGACAAAACACACACATCATACACAAAGCATATACAAAACACACACAACATACACAAAACATACACACAACATACACAAAACATACAAAACACACACAAAACACACACAACATACATAAAACATACAAAACACACAAAACATATACAAAAAATACACACAAACATACACAAAACATACACACAACACACAAAACGTACACAAAACACACACAAAATATACACAAAACATACATAACACACACAACAAACACAAAACACACATACAAAACACACACAACAAACACAAAACACACACACACAAAACATACACAAAACACACACCAAACACATTCAAAACACACATTCAACAAACACCAAACACACAGAGAACACACACCAAACACACACACACACACACACACACACACACACAAGCTGCTGTTCCTTCCCACCCACTCCGTCGACAGCTGCTTTCACTTGTTTGACGGCTGCTGTCGGTCGGTGGGTGTTTCATCCACTCAAATCTGAACTAATATGAGGTCGTTTATGATGATGAATAAAAACGGAACAGAAGCTTTTACACAAAACAAACAAACAAACAAAAAATGAGACAAACTGGAGGTTTTCATTAGTGATGTACCAATCTGGATTTTCTTTTTGCTTCCAATCCATTCAGATTTTTTTTAGGGTTAGTTTTGCCGATACCCATCCATTACCGACTTTTTACAATGAAATTTTGCTTTAAATTTGGAGTCATTATTTATCGGTTATTATTCTATTATTTTACTGTGGATCCCATTTGGGCTGAATGTGAATGTGAATCGTCTTCATGAACATTTTCTTCAAATATCTTCTCTGAAACTCCTGATCCGATTCATTTCTAATTTTATCTGCATCTTCTTTGGGACAATATTTACAAAATGTATTCACACGTTTGAGAAATTTAGGTTGTTGTTTTGTTTTTTTTTTACGCATTTTTTAAATATTCTAAGTGTTCCTTTCCTTCTACTGGTCCATCTGTTAATGGTTCAGAACATGTAAGTGGTTCTAGATATCAGTCTAGTTCCTACTGATCACTGATAGAAGTCATATCTGGACTGTGATTGGATGAGTTGAGTTCTCCTCCAGTGAAAGTCCCGCCCACTTCTATAGTTAGATTGATGTGCATCCAGACCACAGGACTGGAACCTAGAACAGAACCTGACATAGAACACATTCAACTGGTTCTGATCCACATAGAACAGACGCTGACGGACAGGGACACTGGAGACTGTTTTTATATTTATTTTTATCTCCATCGTCTGAAAACACGTCGTCTTCAGCTTCATTAGATCCACGTTGAGCCGAACCTCGTGTTCTGATCCGGTTGTCTTTTTTTTTTTTTTTTTTGTGGAACATATGTTGGATCCAACGGTTTAACTGTCAAACAAAACAAAGCAGAGTGTGAAACTGCTCCGATCCTGTCGCTTCGACGTGCGAATGATGGTATACGGTGTGAAAAGCACACGTGTGTGTCGTCAAAACCTGACGTTCACATGGAAACGGAACATTTTTGTAAATTAAAGGTGTGGTTTGTAAAATTGAAAAGCAAGAATTAATTACATAGAACAGTTTTATTTTGTCTGTAAGTTATTTTAGAGCGAAAAACTGATGAAATGAAAATATCTGCATGTGGTTCTTTATCGCAGACGCTGATGCTGAGGAACCTTCATGTCATTGTCATTAAAGTTATGTGAGTCTGTGGTTCCTCACCTTCAGGTTCTAAACACTCAAACACAGGCTTGTTCTCCAGAGGTTCTTTTATGGTTTCATGTCCACGTTGGTTCCGTTCAGATCAGTGGCGGCTGCTCGTCTTTCAGACAGGGGAAGCTCATTGTCGGCTTACATAAAAAAAAAAAATTAAAAAAAATTGTCAAGTTATTTAAACATACATTCGGCCCTCCGTTCCTTTTTAAGAAAATGCTCAGTGACCTTATCGTACCAGTAGGCGTCTTTTCCAGGGACTGGACCAGTGTCCTCTGAATGTCCAGCAGAGCTGGGCTGCTCAGACGGCCTTGGCCCAGTGTGTTGTGGGTGGAAGACTTCAGCCTTTTTAAACAGATGCTCCTTTTACTGAGACCTAGCCGACAGTTTGATTGATTTAACTATCTACAAAACGATATTAAACTCGAACAAGAAATGATTAAATTACGGAACTGAAACAAGAAAACACTGAAATTATGTTAAATTGAAACAAGGAAGTACAATGAGTGTTTTATTTACAGTGTAAGAAATGAACGAGTAATTTCGTAGTGGTTTCTCTCTCTCTTTCACAGCAGAATGTGCGACGGTATTAAACTGAACTGTGTCAGTGAAGGAGTAGATCTGAAAACAGCTGTCAATCAAACAGGATTCAGCCTTTCCACTGATCCTCCAATCAGCACGTGGGATTCTGGCGTCCGGCCCGGCCGAGCTCCGCCCATAGCTCCATTCACCCCCAGAGATGCCCGGCGTCCGGGGGCGGGACAACATCGTGGCATTTATCCAATTACTGTCCAGTTTAGAGTCAATGAAAAAAACTGTTCCACTCAGTCCCATTGAAGCCCAGGGACGGACACAGTCTGCAGACACATGCACTGAGCAGAGATGGAGGAGAAAACAGAGACACGGGAATGGAGGAGAAGTGAACGACATCCAGTCCGTTGGTTTGTGATAAAGCTGATTCTGAACGAACTCATCTGTGAGATGAACGTGTTCGAACACATTTGTAGTCAATGAAATGTCAATACAACCGAACAGATTTAACCATTTAATTTTCGTATTTTTGGGGGAAGCCGGGCTTCCACTGCAGTCTGTGAGAAATCACCACTGGATCAGATCTCTTTAACCCTCATGTTTCTCCTCTGGCTCCCCAGAGGTTCTTTTATGGTTTCATGTCCACGTTGGTTCCGTTCAGATCTCTTTATCCATCATGTTTCTTCTGCGTGGGCTTCAGTGTTTCCTCAAGTGTTTGTCCAAATACAAAGGAGGCTGAACTGATAGTGCGATCAAACAAACCTCCAAACGTCCTCGACCTCGTCCTCGCCGTGGCTTCAACCTGAACACATGATACAATCGACCAATAGAACAGCAGATGGAACGAAAATGCTCAAATAGTTTAAAACGGAGCCTCATTTATTCACCTTCACAGACCCAGAACTTTTTCTGTGGAGACATCCAGATGAATGGTTCCAAATATGGAACCATTCATCACCATTTAGCATTTAGTCGTCTGCATGTTTCAGTGTAAATCCTGTTTTTCTCCTGTATTTAATTCTCTGATCATGTAGATGTTCATTTACCCACAAAGACCCACTGCTGCTTTTGTGGCAGTTCCAAAGTAATGTTTTTTTCTCTTCATTCAAATGTTCTTATGTGATTTAGCACCGTTTATGACCCCGCCCTCCCAAGGGGAGGAAAGGGGTACTGTTTTTGGTTTGGTTTGTTTGTTTGTTAACACTTCAGCTGTTTTTGTTTTGTTTATTTTTTCATTTATTTTAATCTTTTTTTCATGTCATTTTGGTGAATTTTCTGTTTATTTTTCACATTTATTGCTTTTGTTTTATTCATTTTTGTTCATTTTGTTTATTATTTGTTTATTATTAATTTTTTTTGCTTATTTTTCCCACATTATTTTGTATTATTTGTTATTTATTTCACATTATTTCTTTTTTTTTTTGTCTTTCCATCATTAACTGAACATAAACCATGTGTCTCCGTCCACTGTCATTGATCCAACTCCAGTGGTTTTACCATTTGTTTTTCTTCATTTTGTAGTTTATTTTCTCAATTTTCTTGCGTATTTTATTATTTATTTCTTCAATTTTGTTCAGTTTGTGGCTTATTTATTTCATGTTTCTTATTATATTGTTTTTTTTTTATTCATTTAATTAATTTTGTTGATCACTTTGACTGTTTTGTTCATTTTGTTGCTTATTTTATTCTTTTTTTTTTTTCTTCATTTTAGTACATTTTTTTGCTTATTTTTTCCACATAATTTCTTATTTTGTAGTTTGTTTGCTTTTTTAACTCATATTTGTTCATTTTACTTATTAATATAAAACCAAGTGCATCCATCCACTGTCATTTGTGAGTTTTAGCCCAGATACTGAAGAAACAGTGCACATTTTATTTATCAGTGTAACATTTTAAGTCTGTTTTTTTCCTGTGTCATTTACATAAATCTTTATCTTGTGTTCATCTTTTGTTTCATATTCACTAAGGGATCGTCTTCTATGCGTTTGAGCTTCATCTCCTTCTGTTCATTTCCTATTTTCTGCACATATCAGTAAATATGTTGGAATTTCTCCAGTTTTGGTTGAAATCAGTGCTGATGTGAATTCCACCTTTAATTTTCAGCATAATTTTTGAGAATGTGTCTGACTTTTGTGGCGTATTTTTGCTTTTTTTCAAACTAGTAACATCTTTTTTTTTTTCTCCATAACTGTTTTCCTTCTGTTCTGTTTCCTGGTTTTTGGATTTTTCACCTTCACAGCATCATGTGTCGTGTTTGTTTTTACCCTCCGTTGCATCTAAGTGGTTCCACGTCTGAACACATATTCGTTGCTGCTCCTCTGGGTCTTTGACCTTTGACCCTTTGTGTTGTAGTAAATGTCAAACAGAGTCTGATACTCAGATGAAGTCTGTTGCTGAAACCTTTAGCTCCACCTCCAGCATCAGAGTCATTTATTTATTTATTATAAACCCTCTGGTGTTATAGATGACCATTAATCATCTAAAGCTTAAAATGTCAGAATGTTTTTCATACAGTTTATATTTTGGAACTTTTTTTTATTTCATCAACTTCAGCCATAAACAAAAACACCAAATACTCAACTGTCATATTTTAACCCTTTAAATGACATGATTGTGATGGAAACAAACCATATTTTTGATGAAAAAACACAAAAAACTTTTCTTTTTCTCTAATATTCTACATAAAAATTGTATTACTTATTTTTGATTTAATTTTTTAATCCTGTCGGAGGTGAGAAAATTAAAGATGCAATGCTACAAAAATAGACACAAGATAAAAAAAAAATATATATATATATATATAAAAAGAGACGAAATGAGACATAAAAGTTGTACCAAGGCTTAAAGACACAACAAGATTAAAAAAAAACAAAAAAAAATACAAGATGAAGATTGATGCAAAAAAAATAAGAAAAGCACTCGGAGAGCGCAGACCTCTGCCAAGGCCGATCAGTACACCCATCACCAGCAAAATTTAATCATTTCTTCCTTGTGTCAGTATCAACATTTCCTGAAAATGTCATGAAAATCCATCCATTACTCTTTTAGTTATCTTGCTAACAGACAGACAGACAGACAAACCCCCATGAAAACATAACCTCCGCCGTTAAACTTGGCGGAGGTAATAATTCATTGGAAAAAAGACGACAGTTAAAGATGCAACAAGATAAAAACAGGCATGAGGCGAAAATGTAAGAAGATGAAAACAGTAGAACATAAAATAAAACAAAGTAGAAGACAAAATCAGCATGAAACCAGACGCAATGACCCAGTCCCATTTCACCCCTTGGCCCCTCCCTCTTAGTATCAACATTTCCTGAAATTTTCATCCAAATCCATCCATAACTTTTTGAGTTATCTTGCACACGGACAGACAGACAGACAAACAAACCAAACCATAACCTCCTTGGCAGAGGTAAAAAAAGTTGGTCATAAATCAGTTAAAGGTAGAAATAGAGGAACATTTATCTGGGCAGTGCCACAGAAGCAGCTCTGGGTCTTTAAGGGTTAATATTAATAATAATAATGTCAAGTGTCTGATGATGGTTTCATGTCTCATGTCTCTGGTCCTGGTCATGTCTCGTCCGGGACCAGGACACCAGGACAGAAGAACCATCCTAGTCTTCGTCCTCCTGCTTCAGTTTATTCGTTTCTGTTTGATTTACGACACTCATCTCTTTCCTCCCGTTTCCATGGCGCCGGAAACTGGTAAAAGTGAAGCGTCTGTAATGAGCAGAAATGAGGCGATATTGGAAAATGATTCATGGAACGATGTGTAAAAAGTCCTCAGGCCTGGAGGACAGACGGGGGTCGGTTGGGTTTTTTTTTTTTCCCTGTTATTTGTTCGTGTGTTTTTCCGATTAGAGTCCAGAGACACCGTGAGGTGTTTACGTCGACGCCGTCGCCGTGACAACGACCCTTCAATCAGTTTGTTTGATGAAGTCGATCAGCGAGGACACATCTGGGCCTTTCTCACTGTTGGTTTTGTGAAGGTTGGACGACTGTTAGAAGAAGCAGAGGATCATGGTCCTAAACAGTGGTGCATTCTGGGAAATGAAGTACAAGCACGAAAGCACAAATACTCAGACAGAAGGACAAAGTTAAAACAAATAAAAGTAAACCGGGCAGGGATTTAATGTAAATGTATTTAATGGAACAGTTCAGAAAATGGAAATATCTGCATTTGTATCCACGATGACGGTTAAGAATAAGAATAAGGATAAGACGGACGAGATGAAACGAGATGCAAGAAGATGAAAGGAGACGGGGGAATAAACACAACAAGACAAAAAGACACAAGAAGACAAAAAATACGAACAAGGAGACACAAAACAAAAAAGATGCAAAGATTAAAAAAAAAAAAAAAGATGCAAAGATATGAAAGAGAGATATGAGACCAAAAAAAAAGATGCAAAGGGACAATAAGAGACACGGAACAAAAAAAGACGCAGAGACAACACAGAGACAAAAAAAGAGATACGAGACAAAAAAGATTCAGAGACAAAAAAAGAGACAGGAGATAAAAAGAAAAAGACGCAAACATATGAAAAAGACATATGAGACAAAAAAAGACACAAAGGGATGAAAAGAGACATGGGACAAAAAACAACTCGGAGACAAAAAAAAGAGACACAAGACAAAAAATAGACGCAAAGAGACAAAAATAGACACACGAGACAAAGAGGCAGATGAAAAATGGATGAAAAGAGATGAAAAAGAGACATGAGACAGAAGACAAACAGTAGAAGTATGAAACTGATGTGTTTGGAAGATGATGAAAACTGATGAAGCAGAAGAATAAAGTAAAAGGGACGTAATGATAGAAGTCCAATCCACCAGACCTGATATGGGAGCAGACCTCTGCCCCCCAGTCCCTGTGTCCTCTGGTCCCTGTGTCCTCTGGTCCCTGTGTCCTCTGGTCCCTGTGTCCCCCGGTCCCTGTGTCCTCTGGTCCCTGTGTCCTCCGGTCCCTGTGTCCCCCGGTCCCTGTGTCCCCTGGTCCCTGTGTCCCCCGGTCCCTGTGTCCCCCGGTCCCTGTGTCCTCTGGTCCCTGTGTCCCCTGGTCCCTGTGTCCCCCGGTCCCTGTGTCCCCCGGTCCCTGTGTCCCCTGGTCCCTGTGTCCTCCGGTCCCTGTGTCCCCCGGTCCCTGTGTCCCCCGGTCCCTGTGTCCTCTGGTCCCTGTGTCCTCTGGTCCCTGTGTCCCCCGGTCCCTGTGTCCTCTGGTCCCTGTGTCCTCTGGTCCCTGTGTCCTCTGGTCCCTGTGTCCCCCGGTCCCTGTGTCCTCTGGTCCCTGTGTCCTCTGGTCCCTGTGTCCTCTGGTCCCTGTGTCCCCCGGTCCCTGTGTCCTCTGGTCCCTGTGTCCCCTGGTCCCTATGTCTTCTAAAGCCCCTAACACTAACCCATAGGACTGGGTCTTTTGGACACATTCCACCACACTTTACAGCAATAATGTGTTCGACCATCTTCGCTGATGTAGAGGCAGACGTCGTCCTCGTCTGCTTGACCTTTAAACTCTGATGTTAATTAAATCTGTGGGAACGTTCACTGTTTAATTTGTCTGTTGGATCAACACCGTTCAAAGGCTCGTTATCGTCTCTGAAACTGAAAACCTGTTCCAGCGTCGTCCTTCTTTTGTCTGGTCGTATCGGCGCCTCCTTCCTGTCGTGAACATCGTAAACATACCTTATTGTTGGGGGGGGGGGGGGGGGGGGCACACGGAAATTCATCATTGACAAAACATGCTGCTTGATATTGATACTTATACGGACTAACAGCCCCCATTTCGGTCTCTGCCCCCCCTCTCAACTTTTTAAGCCTTAGGGGTCTGAATCTATTTTGGCTGTTTTTCAGTACTTTTGATTTTGCCTTTATATACTGTACACAGAAAGGTTTATTATACCTATGTTTAGTATCTTTTTTTTCAGCACAAATTCATCTATCTCATCTCTATTATTTTTTTCACTTTAACCTACTCTAAAAACATAAAAGGACAAAAATACACAAAAAATATAAAATCTAATTTGAAAAATATATATAATTTATTGCATAAAAAACACACAGATGCTTAACAAACCTTTTCAAAGACTTCAAAAGTGAATATTGGTTCCACATTTTAGGTACATAAAATTAAAATTGTAATAAATTAAAACTATACTCAAATATTTGATATAAAAGTATATCTTTACATAGGTGTATTCTACAGTTTTCTCACCCCCCACCCTCCCGGTCCTCCTGGTTTCCACATCCAGTTCAGGTGGTTGTCATCCTCACCCTTACCTGTAATGCTAATGCAGTCTGTGGATTAGAATCCACAGATTCGGCCATTTTTTTTCTGTTTTGAAAAAGGACAAAAAATGAAGAGCATATTGTCAGAAATCTAACGCTTGCTTCATATCGCTATAATAACGCTATATTGTGTGTTCGCTCCAGTTTCAAACCGTCATATCTCCGGTTGCATTTGCTCTATCAACATCAAATAATAAGTAGGAGAGTGTTTCAAGTCCACACTTTCAAATGCAGTTGTCCCCAGTGGTCTATGTGACCGACTTCTGACGCTACAACATGTTGAAAATGTCATGTGACTCAGTCTTGGGGCCATGACCATGGATCCCTAAGGGTTAAGAAACCAGATGGTTTTATGAAGTTTTAAAAGATTTCCAAAAGATGCAGAGACACACAAAAAATGACACAAAGAGACGAAAAAAAGACAGAGATGAAAAGAGATGCAACGAGAAAAAAAAAAAAAAAAGACACAAAGAGATTAAAAAAGTACGTTCATTTTTATTTTGTTCTTCATTTGACCTTTATTTAACCTGGTAGGTCATTTTAGAACCTGTCTTCATTCACACAGATGACCCAGAGGCAGCAGAACAGGCAGAAAAAACAGAAAAAACAAAGAAACAAGTGACAAAAGTGTAAAATGAGTCATAATATTGAGTTTTATTTACAGTATTTACATTGGTATGTTTTTAAGAGAAGTCGTCTTTAACAGTCAGTGCATTTTCACTCGTACGTCTTCAGTTTGTGAGTTTTGTGTCAAACTGTTTCATATCAAACGTCCTCGTCAGGCTCTCAACGCCTTCGTTTCACTCTTTTCTGCTCGAACAGACTGGAAAACAGCAGCTGTTCATTCACACAACTGATGAATTTTTCTGTCTCCCACAGAGCAGATGGGCGGGAGCTGAGAAGGCGGTGACACAACCAGCTCATCATGGCCGACATGGCTTCGCTGCAGATGACGGACGACACGTGGGCGAACGGCAGCTCGTCCGACCCCTCGCCGGGCCTCCCCCTGTTCCTGTTCATGTTCAACGACAGCATCCTGAGCGACGCCAACGCCACCAACTGCACCAACAGAACCTGCCTGGACGAGCCCATGGGTCCGGGCGTGGCCGGCGTCCTCATCCCCCTCATTTACATCATCGTCTGCGTCATCGGATTGGGTGGGAACACTTTGGTCATTCACATCGTGTTGCACTACTCCAAGATCGAATCTGTCACTAATATCTACATCCTGAACCTGGCCATCGCCGATGAGTTGTTCATGGTGGGGCTGCCGTTCCTGGCGGTTCAGAACACGCTCCAGTCGTGGCCGTTCGGACCCGTCATGTGCCGCCTGGTCATGACCGTCGACTCCATCAACCAGTTCACCAGCATCTTCTGTCTGACGGTGATGAGCATCGACCGCTACCTGGCAGTCGTCCACCCCATTCGCTCCTCTAAGTGGCGCCGCCCGAAGGTGGCCAAAATGGTCAACGGCACCGTGTGGGCGCTGTCGTTTCTGGTCGTCCTGCCCGTTGTCATCTTCGCCAAAATCCAGAAACCGGGGGGAACTTGTAACATCACGTGGCCGAAGCCGGCAGACATCTGGCAGGCGGCGTTCATCATCTACACTTCCAATGTTGGTTTCTTCTGCCCGCTGCTCATCATCTGCCTCTGCTACCTGCTCATCGTTTTCAAGATCCGCAGTTCGGGCAAGAAGGTGCATGCCACGTCGACCAAGCGCAGGAAATCCGAGCGCAAAGTGACGCACATGGTGGTGATCGTGGTAGCGGTGTTCGTCTTCTGCTGGCTGCCGTTCTACGCCCTCAACATCATCAACCTTCTGGTGGTGCTGCCGCAGGAGTACCAGGGGCTCTACTACTTCGTGGTGGTGCTCGGCTACGCTAACAGCTGCGCCAACCCCATCGTCTACGGCTTCCTGTCGGACAACTTCAAGCGGGGTTTCCGGAAAGCACTCTGCCGTTCCACGAGGAAGGTGGAGAACCACGAACCGATGGAGCGGCAGCAGCAGCAGGATGAAGGCCGGCGGGCGCTGATGCCCCGCGAGAGCCTGAGGCGGGTCATCAGGGATGAAGAGGATGACGAGGACGAGGATGTGTCCGAGATGACCGAGATCTACAGGATCGCCCAGAATGGAAACTGCAGCTTCCAGACCAACGCTTCGCAGCCGCTGTTCTCCGAGAGGCGAGCGACACCAGGCGCCACCGAGGCATCAACGCCGGAGAAGAAAGACAAACCCGGAGACGCCAAAGTCAAGGAGTCGGCCAACGGATCAACGCTGACGGTGCCGCTGCTTCTCAACGGGACAAAAAACGGAAGCATCAAAACTCTACCAGAGGAAAATGTGGAACAGGGAACCTCGTTGGAGATAAGTTACTTATAATGTAGGATGTAAAGCATCAGAACGTCTTCACAGCCTCTAAACGCCAAAAAATATTTCCGATGAACCCGTGAACGAACGTCCTACAAACTGGTTTTATGATCAAAGTTCAGAGGGTGAACGTCTGAGCATCAACCGGCGGCGTGGACGTGTTTGTGAGCTGTATATTCTGTACAAATGCACGTCTGAATGTACTTTTACCGCTTTGTACCTATGGCATTTGTTTTAAATCCGTGTATCGTTTGTTCTCTTCATATTCAATTGAGAATCCATGATCGGAAAATGAAAAAAATTACTTGTTTGTCATTCTTTTGACTGTTCACCCAAATTAAAAATTGGATAAAATCAAATGGACCAAATGTGGGGTTTCATGTTGACATTTTCTATATCTGATTTGGTTTGACCCAGAAGTTCCTGACTTGTTGGTGTGTTAGTTGAAGTGTCTTCTCCTTACATTGTCTACCGTGGCCCCACTGTATTAGACTAAACAACAATACCTGGAAAATCCTGTCCATTTTTTCAGTTGTCATGTCGTCCTCCTTCATAGTAACGCGTTTGCTGCCTCTGAATCAAGGTTGTTATCATTAACGAAAACTAACGAAATGACGAAAACTAGAATTGAAAAAATATTTTCATTGACTGAAATAATAAAAATTATAATAAAAGAAAAAACGATAACTAACTGAAACTGTTGTGTGCTTACAAAACTAACTAAAATGTATAAAAATTATGGATAAAATTCCCTTTGTTTTCATCTTTGTCAATGTCGGATTGATACGAAATTGATTAATTTCGCCCAAGCAATTTTAGCTGATGACACCATACAGCACTTCACGGTCCATCACTTGTCATCACTTTTTGTTAACAGTTGTCTTCTCATCCCCACTCTACCTGGAAACATGGAGACTAAGGGGCCGTTTACACGGCGTCGGATTCAGTCGACTCCGGGAAGATTTCATCGTGGATTAGCCTTCTGTTAACATGGAAACGGTGCCTAGAGTGCCTGAATCCGGAAACTTTTGATACCAGGGTCCAGGGTGGAACGTTATCGATACGCTCCGCATTCCAGCTCCGTGTTAACGCGAGTCGGAGCGTTCCGGGGTAAAATATGACGTCATCGCATGTGCGCGCAGCCAAGAACCGCCAGTTAACCCACTCCAGGCCAGTTGGTGGCGGTAATGCGCCTCCAAGCTGGTTTGCCAGCCTCTATGACACAATAAAGCTGCAGAAAAAGAAGGAACAACCACAACAACAATGGCCGGTTTCAGAACAACATACGTGCTGCTAACTGTGCTCAGCTCGTCTGTCCAGACAAAGAAGTCCTGCGTCTTTGTACGACCACTCACCATTGTTGTTTGTAAATAGTGTTGTCCGCCTATTCTTCTTCTTCTCATTTAAAGGCTGTCTAAACCGGAAATCGTTTGTGCGCAGGCGCGTGTTTTACCGCCACTGTTTCACTACAGCTCTACATCGCCAGCTACTGGTCTGGCATGGCCACTACAGCGTATTCAGCCGTCCTCGCGGACTCATGTGAACGCAGATCGTTATCATAGCGGCTTCGTCTTAACGCGGAATGATTTTATAACGCAAAGGAGAAATCTTTGCGGAATTGGATCTTAGTGTTGCCGTGTAAACGTAGCCTAAAGAGTTCTGTCTGAGATTTATTTGAATACGACAGTGAAGAAGATAAAATATATGAAAAAACTAAACTAAACTAAAACTAAGCATTTGGAAAATAACAAAAATTAATAAAAACTGGTAAACCTGCTCTAAAAACTAATTTAAACTAATTGAATTAGAGAAAAACTAGAAAAGCACTCGGAGAGCGTAGACCTCCACCAAGGCAAATCAGTCCCCCCCCCCCCGATCACAAAATTTAATCATTTGTTCCTTGTGCCAGTATCAACATTTCCTGAAATTTCCATCCAAATCCGTCCATTAACTTTTTCAGTTATCTTGCACATGGACAGACAAACCAACGCCGGCAAAAACATAACCTCCTTTGCGGAGGTAAAAAGTCAAAACTAAATAAAACTAAACTATAATGAAAAATCCGAAACTATTATGATCTTGGTGCGTACAATCGAAAGAATGAAAAAAAAAAACTTGATTTTTGATTTGTACATGAGTAATGAAATAACAAGTCATTTTTTTTCGTATTCCAATTGTGGATTCTCAACTGAATATGAAAAGAATGAATGATGCACAGATTATTTTGGAATGTGAAGACCAGATGTTGTAAATTGTGTCAAATTGAGAAAAGATTGAGAATGTCCTTGAAGATATTTTATCCTCCTGAGACCCAGCAGTACATTTTCATCCTGTGTAGGAGACGGGAGATTCACAGATTTACCAAAAAACAAAAGAAAAATGCAGTCAACTGCAAAGGACTTTCCATAAAAAAATAAAAAATATATATATGAAAAATACAACAAAACAGTTGCATTATGCCGTTTCTAATTAAAACAATTATTGAATGTAAACTTTGACTTTTGTGAGTCTCAGGAGGATGTAAATGAATGTCAGTCGATTCAAGATGTTTTATTGAATTGACAAAGATCCTTGTTTTATCAATGAAATACAGAATATTTTAGAGCTTAAAGGTAGGGTGGGAGGTCCTGGAAAAAGTATTGGAGCTAGCTACATTATGAAATTACACAATTCAGAAGTCGAAACCCGCCCCCAAAGCCACACCCTACCATCGGAAACACTGATTTCACTATTGTGTTTGTCGGCAGAACAGCCCCAGTTCATACCCGTTTGACTAACGTTACATTTCCTACTGATTTATGTTAGCAACAAAACAGCTTACCAGTGAACTTTCCATCCCAAGATAGCTAACATTGCTAATATAATTTTTTTTTTTTTTTTTTTTTTTTTTTTTTTTTTTTTTTTTTACAATTTTACATTCAGAGGTGTTGTTTTTAATGACGAAATATATGCACAAGTATACAAACATTTGAGGATGGAATGCAATTATAACATTCATATCACTTTCCATCCAGAGGTTTTTTTTTTTTTCTTTTTTTAATCAAACAATGAACAATTGAACAGTATATATACATAATTGTATACATCAAAGTAGGATTTTAAAAAAAATTACATTTCACAATATATTTTACATTTCAAATATACAGAAGCCAATGTAAGTAAAAAATAAATAAAATAAAAAAGCTTTAGGTACGAATTAAATATGATTGTATACTTGACATAGTTTTTTGTTTTGATTTGCTTTAGAGTTTATAATGTTCTTTAAATTTAAATAATTGGAAAAAAGGGCTGTAAAGACAATAACGTTTGGACACCGGTGTGCAAATTTAGTGCAATGAATGTGAAATTTGGCAAAAATTACTAAAAGGTTGATAATATATCTTTTTTTCTGGATTTATTTTATCAATTTGTGAAAGGCCAAATAAAACATGTTGAAAATTCAGTTTACTTGAAGGGTCAGTTTTGGTGTTTATTAAATTATTTAAATCAATCCAAAATGTGAGTAGGTGCAGTCCCAAAGTAAATGCCATATTGTTTCCTCTGCATTGCTGCAAAAAGAACAAAATATAGCTAATATAACTAGCCAAGCTCTGGCTCTGTCTTCGTTTCCTGTACCAGTTGTTCCAGACCTCGGAGAACGAACGATTCATGCACGAAGAGGGGTACGAACAGAGGGGGGAGGGACAAATGGCAGTTGGGTTTGATAGACATATCACCGTCCAATCATTTCGATGGGTAGGTTAAAATGATTGGATGGTGTTTTTTCAGTCCTGTCCGTTCCACAGGTGACTACATTTTTTATTTTTGTGTTCGGGCATTTAATTAATTGGTTGTAATCAGGGTGTGAAGGGGATTTTAAGGAATATAGTAAACAAAATGCTCCAGGAAAACATCTCCTACCCCACCTTTAAATGATACTGAAAATGTTTACTGATGCTAATACGTGGAGAAGACGTTCAGTTGGGATTTTTTTTTATAAATCTTAACGACTTGACAAGAAAATATAACATAATAATTGATGAGTTGGTGAGTATTGGCTACTCGCTAATACAGTACCGTGATACATTTAAAGACCTGCAGAAAGTGAAAGACACAGAATTTTCCATCTTCTTTGTCTTTATTTTACTACAATCGAGGCAGGAAAAAAAGCTAAAATGTTCCTCCTCACGTATGTAACTGATGATTTATTCGTTCAGTGTTACTTGGGTTTCAATTGATAAAAGGAGAATCTTAGTAAATATTTATTATTTTCCTCCTTAAATGCTTTTTGAAGATGTTTTTTGCTTGTGATTTTCACCAGGTCGTGAATGTTTTTTGAAGTTGTTCTGTCTCTTCAGAGTTTCCAACATAAAACTGTGATAAAATAACCGGAAGCTAGCCTGCTATTATTAGCCGCTAATGGGACCAACAACAACCAGGAAGTCCGTTTTCTTTTCTTTCTTTTTTTTTTTTTTTTTTTTTTTTTTTGAGGCAAAGCACAATTCAGCACAAAGACATAAATAAATATGGTAAAACACCTAATCCAAAACAGTCTTTTATTCCAGATGGTACAGATTTATTTCTGCTGTACCGTTGGTGGTCTGTAGGCTCCGCCCCCTAATGGACGTTACTGTTTCTGCAGGTTTAGGACACTTTCAGTCCTGGATGTTGGCGTCTCTTCATCACCACCTTTGGTATCGACTCAACTCACCAGGTTCCGGTTTTATTCCCGCATTTGCAGCAGATCGATGCAGGTCAGATGGATGAACTCAGAATCAGCGTCATGTGGATACATGTGGTTTAACAGGTGGTTTATGAAAGCAGTCCAATTCTGTTCATATAGAGTCTGATCTGAAGTACAGCGAACTGATGAACCAGAGAGTGTAGAGATGGAATAAACCAGACTGAGGGAGGAGGAGGAGGAGGAGGAGGAGGAGGAGGAGGAGGAGGAGGAGGAGGAGGAGGAGAGGAGGAGGACAGACAGGAAAAGGAGCAGAGAGGAGGAGGAGAGAGGAGGAGGAGAGAGGAGGAGGAGGAGCAGAGACGAGGAGGAGAGGAGGAGGACAGACAGGAAAAGGAGCAGAGAGGAGGAGCAGAGAGGAGAGAGGAAAGAGGAGGAGGAGGAGAGAGAGAGGAGGAGAGAGGAGGACAGACAGGAAAAGGAGCAGAGAGGAGAGAGGAAAGAGGAGGAGGAGGAGAGAGAGAGGAGGAGAGAGGAGGAGGACAGACAGGAAAAGGAGCAGAGAGGAGGAGGAGAGAGGAGGAGGAGAGAGGAAAGAGGAGGAGCAGAGAGGAGAGAGGAAAGAGGAGGAGGAGGAGAGAGAGAGGAGGAGGAGAGGAGGAGGACAGACAGGTGTAGAGATGGAATAAACCAGACTGAGGGAGGAGGAGGAGCAGAGAGGAGGAGGAGAGGAGGAGGACAGACAGGAAAAGGAGCAGAGAGGAGGAGCAGAGAGAGGAGGAGAGGAGGAGGACAGACAGGAAAAGGAGCAGAGAGGAGAGAGGAAAGAGGAGGAGGAGGAGGAGAGAGAGGAGGAGGACAGACAGGAAAAGGAGCAGAGAGGAGGAGGAGAGAGGAGGAGGAGAGAGGAAAGAGGAGGAGCAGAGAGGAGGAGGAGAGGAGGAGGAGAGAGGAGGAGGAGCAGAGAGGAGGAGAGAGGAGAAGGAGAGAGGAGGAGGAGGAGAGAGAGGAGGACAGACAGGAGGAGAGAGGAAGAGGAGGAGAGAGAGGAGGACAGACAGGAGGAGGAGCAGAGGAGGACAGATGGGAGGAGGAGCAGAGAGGAGGACAGACAGGAGGAGCAGAGAGGAGGTCAAACAGGAGGAGGAGCAGAGGAGGACAGACAGGAGGAGAGAGGAGGAGGAAAGACGGGAGGAGGAGCAGAGAGGAGGACCAACAGGAGGTGGAGGAGAGAGGAGGTCAGACAGGAGGAGGAGAGAGGAGGATACACAGGAAGAGGAGGAGCAGAGAGCAGGGCAGACAGGAAGGGGAGGAGGAGGAGAGAGGAGAGGAAGGAGGAGGAGGAGAGAGGAGGACGGACAAGAGGAGGAGGAGGAGAGAGGAGGAGAGACAGGAGATCTTCTGCACATGCTCAGTTCTATCGTGTCCTGGATGTTGTGGACGTCCAGGACTCGATGGAACTGTCAGGAATTTAGTCTGGGTATTTTTTCTTGTTGATAATAAACAAAAAAAATCATTTGTATTTGTTTGTTTATGTCTGATGTAGCCACGCCCTCAGAAACACAAAACACATGTTTATGCAAAGATTTTTACGATTATAGTTGATATTGTGTCGAGTCCCAAAGCTTTTTTCCCTCTGCTGTAGGTGTGTGAGCATGACGAAAAGAAAAGACGAAGAACCAAGAGAATATGAAAAATCAAATCAGATCAAGAATTTATTAGTAGTAGTAGTAGTAGTAGTAGTAGTAGTAGTAGTAGTAGTAGTGTTATTATTATTGTTGTTGTTGTTGTTATTTATTCCATGCAGGTGCAGAGTAAACAGAAGTCCTTAAACCTGATCTGTTCGTACGTATGGAACAGAAATCAACCGATCGTCATCTCCATCATCATGTGACCTTCAAAACTCTAAGCATAAGGTTTTATTTTGGAGTTTTTCTTCTGATCACGGTGTCGCAGTAGTTGATGCTGTGTTGCTATGGCGACCAGCCCTGAGCTGGACTAACTCTAACCCTGAACCCCCCCCCCCCCCCCCCCCACAGCTTCAGGACACTGAGACACATGAGCTCATCTTCTATTGTGTTCTTCTGTCCGTACTGTACGTCCTATATGTCTGTTAATAATCCACCCTCCGATATCAGAATGTACCTTTAGTTCAGACTCGACCACACAAACTATTCAAGAATCTTATCATGAAAAACAAACTCCGACCGTTATCAAATCACACACATCTGCAACAGCGTAAATATCACTTATTAAACATTAACTAGTGCGTTGTTCCGTGTGGACCCACAGGTTCTACATGTGGTCGTTTTTATGCTGTTGTGTATTCGTACATGTTGTACCACATTTGTCCAGCTGTCCGCGCCAAAGCGTTCTGGACATAGAAACGTGATTGAAATGACTAATATCTCCAGAAGTATTGGTCCGATCAATTTACTGTTTTCACTAGTCTGTTCATTGACAAAAAATACATAAATACGACAAACTGCAGCAGCCAGCTCTGTATGGAGTAATGTGATGACCCAGACACACATAAATACACATAAAAGCACAAAAACACACAAAAACAGAGTACACTTTACTATATAGACTGAGTCGATGCAGATTTAACCCTGTAAAGTCTGAACCATTAAATAATTGACAAAATTCCAGTTCTTTGAAACTGGAGCCTTTACTGGTCCTTCTGAACAACCCAATTTTTTTTTTTTTTTTTTCAAAACCTATGGACCAAATACGATACGTTTGGTGTTAAAGGGGGAAAAGCATGTGTAACCACAGATTTAGGTTATTTTTGTTCATGTCCAGGAACAGAAAAAAACAGTTTTAAGTTCATTTATAGGGTTCATATTTGTCTAAACCCACTTTCCTCAGTCTGTGGTTCATCTCTTTGTGTATTTGGACCCTAATAGTTCAGTTTGAATTTGAACCCTTCAGCTGCTGCAAAACTATCTTTAGATTCATTTGGGCAAAAATCCAGTGGATTTCTACAACCTGTTTGAATTCCTTCTTAATTTGCTACATTTTATAACTAGTTCCATCATGACATTTGCACATATAAGGTCCAGACTTCAGATGAACATTTGTTGAATCTTCTAGTTTGTACAAAATCTGGAGTTTGTAGACTAGGGTAATAACTTTTTGACTTTTTTTCTCAAACTTGATTTCCTGTGGCAGGAATGAATGAACATTTGCTTACAATTGCCCAAAATGACATTTATCCCATTGAACTATCAAAAAAGGTCACGCACAAAGCACTTTGAAAAATTTACCATTTCCATAAATGAAGATAAAATCTAATAACGACAACGAAACATTGACAAATGGTCTCCGGTGTATTAACCCGTCAAAAGGAAGTGTTTAAACACCTAAAAGGTGAAATAAAGGTTGGTAGTTATTTTAGAGTTGATGAATATGAGTAGCATTGAATGCTTAATTCCAGAAAATCTGTATTTCCCCTTGCAAAATCAGGTTCGCATTCTAAGACTTATCACTTGGGCACTGGGCACCCAGTAGCTCATGTGGATGATTATTAGTTTTCAGAACTCTTTGCATGACCTTCTCAACTGTTCTGAAATCTTCTATTACCATGTGCTCGATCACATCCTACGTGTAGTCATGGACCAGGAGCTCCATGGCACAACCAAACCTCCAAACATACTTCTTTGTGAAGGACTTGATGAGCAATTATGACCGACTGAAGGCAGCTTTCAGCAATGGAACGGCTGAGATCAAGGAAACTGGCGGTTGGAGAGACAACATGAAATTTTTGTACCACCTCACGCGTGTCTTCCGTCACTTCACTGAGAAAGATGAGGTCCCCTTTGTGAACTTTCAGCAGATTCCTAACATCAGCAATGCACGCCGGAACTCTCGTGCCATTCTGGCCCTCCTTGCATTCATTCTGATGCCTGACACTCGAACAAGGCTGCAGAAAATCTGTAACTTTATTTCTTACCCATGGGCCGACCATTGGTTCAGTGACCAGTTGTTCCGCACTGAAGATTTTGATGAACTGTCAGCTGCACTGGATGGATACCCAAAAGGTCTCAAATGCTTAGAAACCCACTGGACAAGAGATGAATCACCCATTGATAATGCCAGAAGCAACCAATGCTGCGAGCGTGCGATCAAAGTTATGCAGGACCTGCATGAGTCCTGCCGCAACAAGGACAACCTCCCCCTGAGATTCATCCTGTCCAATGACATCAATGTGACCAACTGACTTCTTTGTGTGTTTTCTGACACTTTGTACTGCTCTCCATAGCCCATGTATGTCATTCTTAACTTTTTGATCAAACTGGCATGTGCTTCAAGAATTGGCCAAAAAGCTGAAAATTAAAGAATTTAAAAACATTTTGTGCGTGAGGTTTTTTCATCCAATAAATTTTAAAATGGGATTTTCTTTCATCTTTCATAAAAGTTCATCATATTATGACACAGGGATATGAGGTTGCAAAAAAGTTATCACCCTATTGTAGACATTCATGGATGGAGCATGTCTACGATGCAAGGTTATTATCATTAACGAAAACTAATGAAATGACAAAAACTAGAATTAAAAAAAACATTTTCATTAACTGAAATAAATAAAAACTATAATTAAAAGAAAAAACAATAACTAACTGACACTGTATTGTGTGCTTACAAAACGAGCTAAAATGTACAAAAATTATGGATAAAATTCCCTTCGTTTTCGTCTTTGTCAGTGTTGGATTGATACGAAATCGATGTATTTCTCTCTAGCAATTTTAGCTAGCAGCACCGTACGACACTTCATGGTCCGTCACTTCTCGTCACTTGTGGTTTCCAGTCGTCTCATCTTCTGGTCCCCACTCTACCTGGAAACATGGAGACTAAAGTTGGGAGAAAGCAGCAGAGTCCTGTCTAGGATTTATTTGAATACAGCGGCAAAGAAGATAAAAGATACGACAAAACTAAAATTAACACTAAAACTAAACTAAAACTAAACATTTAGAAAAAATGAAAACTAATAAAAACTAGCAAACCTGCTCTAGAAGAAATAAAACTAACTGAATTAGAGAAAAAAAAGTCAAAACTAAATAAAACTAAACAATAATGAAAAATCTAGAACGATTATAACCTTGCTACGATGTCCAGATTTTGTACAAACTAATCGTTCGTAATAATCTTTGTGATTGAGGCATTAGTGCTCTTTCCTTAAAAATAACATCTTGTCTCAGAAAATGAAAAAAAAAAAAAAAAAAAAAAACAGGTGTTTTTTTTGTCCATTTTTCCATTTCTGTAGTGACTTTATTTTTTGTTATTTGAGAAAACGAAAATCAATCCATTTTTCAAAATTTGGTTTATCTGTTTTGACACTAAAAAAAAAAAAAAAAAAAAAAACGCCTTGAAATTCGATTTCAGTTCTTCTATTCTTCTAAATCAAAGCAGCACTAGTTTTTCTTTTGTTCCTGTAATGAAAATCTGATTACCAACAAATACACTGACTGAGGAAACATGGACTGGGTTTGTTCATTTTCACAGTTCGTCTTTGTCTTCGTTAGCAATTTCTTCAAACATCTTCTCCAGTGAAACTACTAATCAGATTCATTTCTAATTTTGGATAATGTTTACAAATTTTATTCACAGTTTTCAGAAATTTAGATTTTTGGATTTTTGACAATTTTCTAAACATTCTAACTGTTCCTTTCCTTCCACTGGTCCATCTGTTGATGGTTTAGAACATGTAAATGGTTCCAGATATCAGTCTAGTTCCTACTGGTCACTGATAGAAGTCATATATGGACTGTGATTGGAGGAGTTCAGTTCTCCTCCAGTGAAAGTCCCGCCCACTTCTATAGTTAGATTGATCTGCATCCAGAACCACAGGACTGGAACATAGAACAGAACCTGAACAACCTCACACATTCAACTGGTTCTGATCCACATAGAACAGACGCTGACGGACAGGGACACTGGGACTAGTGTTAGTGTTTTTGTTTTGTCGTCGTATCTTCATTATTCCTGATTTTTGACTCCAGCTCTGATAATAATCATCCATCAGTGCATAAACAGCAGCAGGTTCCGTCGTTCATTAAATCCACCTTCTGTTCATTCACGGCTGTCGTCGCTGCTCGTGCTCTGGTTCCACTCCTCTTATATTTGGTTGTAAAACACAGTCAAACGCTCTCACCGCTCAGTTGGTTTTCAACCCAACACCCACACACCGCGGAGAATCAAACCTCTATTAAAAACACATTAAAGCAGGATCTGCAGGGTCTGGGCTTTATTTGAGGGGCCTCCGGGGTCCGTGAACACACATCTGTTCAGGCTGAGTTCAGCTGTGACAACCAGTGTGTGTGTGTGTGTGTGTGTGTGTGTGTGTGTGTGTGTGTGTGTGTGTGTGTGTGAGTGTGTGGGCTTGGATCACACAAACCCACCTGAGCCCAGGGTTCAGGGGTCGGTGGGTTCTAACGGTTCAGGGGTCAGTGGGGTTCTATGGTTCAGGGGGTGGTGGGGTTCTACGGTCCAGGGGTCGGTGGGTTCTAACGGTTCAGGGGTCAGTGGGGTTCTACGGTTCAGGGGTCGGTGGGTTCTATGGTTCCGGTGGGGTTCTATGGTTCAGGGGTCAGTGGGGTTATACGGTTCAGGGGTTGGTGGGCTCTACAGTTCAGGGGTCAGTGGGTTCTACGGTTCAGGGGTCGGAGGGTTCTATGATTCTGGTGGGGTTCTATGGTTCAGGGGTCGGTGGGTTCAACGGTTCAGGGGTCAGTGGGGTTCTACGGTTCAGGGGTCGGTGGGTTCTATGGTTCCGGTGGGGTTCTATGGTTCAGGGGTCAGTGGGGTTATACGGTTCAGGGGTTGGTGGGCTCTACAGTTCAGGGGTCAGTGGGTTCTATGGTTCAGGGGTCGGAGGGTTCTATGATTCTGGTGGGGTTCTATGGTTCAGGGGTCGGTGGGTTCTACGGTTCAGGGGGTGGTGGGTTCTATGGTTCAGGGGGCGGTGGTGTTCTACTTATATACTTCTACCCTCAATTTCTATTCCTTATGAGCAATTATTTTTCTATATGAATGTTAATACAATAATAATAATAATAATTATTATTATTATTATTATCATTATTATTATTATTATTATTATTATTAAATGTTGGTTTCATTTACATCTGTGACATCCATTGAGTTGTACAGTTGCAGCTTCTGTTTACTGAATAAAACATGAATTTGTGGTTAAAAACGTACACTAATGACACCATCAAATGACTTTTTCACATAATGTTTGATGGAAATTAACATTTGATCGAATCAGTTTGTTCTTCTCCCAAAACAAATGCATCCTTTGAGACATAAACAAGATACAAAAGTAAATAACACCAGCAAAAAATGTTAGATTTTAATGGATTTGTGAAATTTTTTTTGCAAACTAAATGTCCAAATATAGTCACTTCCAGGACCAAAAAAGGTAAGGGCCAATTCACTGCTGCCTTCAGACCATTTTTACCACAGTTCTGTTCATATTCAGTCTATATTTGGTTCATTTCAATCACACCTGAACCTATGAAGAAACATCTACAGGTTAAATGACTTTCAGCCAACAGGAAATCGGCCATTTTGGATCCAAAAGCTAATTTTTTGTCGATTTACTGGCGTGTTTTGACAAACTCTTCCCACATGTTTAACATAATCGACTTGAATTCTAGTCTGTGTAATCCACAGACAATTAAGGTGAAAAATGAGCAAAATGCCAAGCAAAAGTTGAGCCCTGTTGCCGTGGCGATGGGCTGTTCAAGGCACCTAAAGCACTTTACATTATTGAACCATTTTTCACAATTAAAAAAAAAAGCACTGTTAAATAGGAAATATGATGAATATGATGTTTTTCTACATTTGGCGTCATGTCCGTTGAACTTTTTTTCTTCTTCTTGACTTTATTTTCAGACTTTCGTGTTAAATCCAGTCTTATTGTCCATAACTTACACCTGTTTTTCTGTCTGATTATTTCTCCATGAAACAGGTTTTTTTTTTTTCCTACTTGCTCTGTTTGTCTTCATTATGAATCCTATCGCTGCTAAATTACAAACAGCTGTGTTCAATCACAACGTGGCAGCTTCTAAAAATACCTGATGAGTAGAAGAAGACGAAGACAAGACACAATTTACAACTGCAATTTTATGTCAAATACAGATGAAATGAACAAACTTCTGTCTGTGTCTGGATTTTAGAATCGAACCCTATATTTGGACTTTTTGTCAGTAAAAATATGTTTATGGGTGGGTTTTTGTATTGTGGACTGTATTACACACACATTTAAATTACAAAAAAACTAGACTTTGTTAATAGTTTTTATTTTGTATTCATCCTGTACTGTGTTTTTTAGCTTTAGTTTCTAAATGTGGATGATATTTATTATGTATTTTATTAGTTTTAGGCTCAGGAAGATCGACTGGTTTACATAAATGTACTTTTCTGATTTGGTGTAAAGTAAGTAAGTGTGTGTGTAAGTAAGTAAGTAAGTAAGTATGTAAATAAATAAATAAATAAGCCCCACAATGCAGGAAATAAAATGTCTGGAAAAGGAATACAATGAAATTACAATGAATGGTTCATATCTGTATGTAATGAAATGGAATAAAAATGCGCACATTTACTGTATATGTCTATATCTGTAGAGACAGAATAGAATAGAATAGAATAGAATATTGTAATTGTAACAAGTACAATGAAATTTAAAAGTTCCATCCAATCTGTATGTTATATACAAAACCTACTACAAAATACAAATAAAAGCAGCTAAAAAAAAAAGGTTTTGGGTCAAATAAATAGTTTTTAAAAATTATACAAATATAAGCTGCTTTAAATGTGCAGAAACTCTTATCAGTGTCTTATTTTAATGTTGGTATAAGACAGTGTGGATTTTTTTCTCTCCATATCGCTCTTGTTCTTTTCTTTTATTGTTTTTTTTCCTTCTGGTCTCATTGCTTATATTTATTCATTTTTTATTTGTTTTTATTTACTGTCCTTATACCATGTTTCCTAATATCCATCCATGCGTCCAACTATGACTTTTCCTTCTTCACCGAAAATATTAGGTCTCGTTGTGACACTTAGAGACGTTAAATCCTGAAATAATAGATGATAGTTTTTAATTTTCCTTTTTTTCATTTCAGATTTATATAATATCGTTACTATTAGAGTTTTGGTCATTTCATTGATTATTTTATTACTTTTTGTTGATTTTGTAGATTATTTTGGTCGTATCTGCTCATTTGGAATCCATCCTCCAGTCCAGCAGGTGGCGGTGTCGCAATGCAAACCAATAATAAACCACAGGAATACAAGATCACGACAGGAACTACGTCCCGCTTTACGGCAGTCCGCCACTTCCTTTTACACCGGCTCTCGGTTCAGGGTTTTGCACGGACACGGGACCGCTGGAGTAAAACACTTTAACGGGTGTCACATCATTCACGGTGAGTGTCGAGTCCCGGGTGTAAATGTGTAGGAGAAGTGCGTGTTTTCATCCGTGGGTGAAGTTAAATCATGTCCGGTGTTATTTTAGAGTTGTCCGCCTGCCGCCCAGTTAGCTTAGCAATGCTAACGCGGCCACCTGGCAGCGCCAGTAGCATTAGCTGTTTTAAGCTAACTGAGTCATACCAGAGAAAAACCTGCTGAATGTAGAGGATTAATTTATCTATGTTTATCAAATTCTATTACTCATCTTACGCTTACCTCAGTGGATCAGATTTGTACTCAATATTCTCGCCATTTTGTCAGAACTTTCCAGCTAATGCGTCATTCAGTTCATGCTAACAGCAGCTCCAGATGTTAACTGGACACAGATGAACAAGAATGAATCATCATTAAACTGTAAATATAGAAGAAACTCAGGATGTACTACAGGGGGGTCAAAAATGCGGCCCACCAAAGGTTCCAGTCCGGCCCGTGGGATGAATTTACAAAGTGCAAAAATTCCTCAGTCAAGGCTGTGGAACTCATTTTAGTTCAGGTTCCACATACAAATCAATATGATCTAGAGCTGCAACCGAGTAATCCAAAAAAATCATTCAACCAAAGTTCTCCTGAATCAAAGCTTTGTTTCCTTCATTTCTCTGCTGTTAAACATTGGTTCCACTGATGGTTATTGTGACGCTCAAAGAAGCTTCAATTCAGGAAAACTGCAGTAGAACATTTCCCTTCAATCAATTCGAGTCGATTAATCAAATCGTGAATTTTTGCATTTGCTTCAAGCACTTAATCGATTAATCAGTTGCAGCTCTGATATGATCTACAGTAAAATAGTAACAGCGTAATAACCTACAAAAAGTAATGACTCCATATTTTCTTCTCGGTTTGATGTGAAAAAAAAAACCAAAAAAAACAATATTACATTATGTCTGTAAATAACAACAACTTCAAATTTTTGTCTTAGTTTTAGTACTAAAAACATTAAATTATGAAATAGTTACATTCATAAACTGTTCTGTAACAGTAAAATGTGAATAATCTGAACAAATATGAACAACCTGAAATGTCTAAAGAAAATGAACCACAATTTTAACAATTCCAACCATAATGCACATGTAGAAATAAGTTGAGGCATGATAGTTAAAAATGCACTTATTTTTCTTAAGAAATTTCAGTTTTTTCAGGTTATTCACATCTTTTTTGTTTGGGTATTTTATAAAAGGGAGTGTTTTCATAATTTAATGGGGGATTTTTGCTCTAAAACAAAGACAAAAATTTAGAGTTGTCATTATTTATAGGTTATTATGTTATTATTTTACTGGTCCGACCCACTGGAGATCAAATCGGGCTGAATGTGGCCCCTGAAAGAAAATGAGTTTCAGGCCCCTGATGTACAAGGTGTTACTGTGACTTACAGTGTGATTCTAAAGCAAAGAACCCATTTAACTTATTTGTATAAACAGTAGGTTTAAAAAAAAAAAACCAACCAACAAACAAAAAAACCAGTAGGTTTTAGGTGCATCTACAGGGTGTCCCATAAGTCTCCATACATAGGAGACATAATACATTCCATACATATATGGTTCTAACATGCATTTCTTTATATTTCTTCTTTATAGTTCTTCAGCAGTGGAGGACACGCATTGAAATGTGTTCCCGACAAAATGGCAGTCATATAGAGCATATTATATAAATAAAAATGGTTTATGTCTAGAAATGTTTATTTTTCCTATGTATGGAGACTTATGGGACACCCTGTATAGACGTTAATCTGGAGCAGGACAGGAACAATAGGCCTTAAAGTCTCTGTGTTTTATTTATGTTTTATTTTATGATGAAACATTCAGATAAAATATTCTTAGGTGATTTTTCAAAATTACAGCTGCATTTAATACTTGTGTGCAAGTTCTTTATGAAACATTCAATAAATTCTGGATCTAATCTAGAGAAACTAGAAGTGAAAACTAGAGTTTAAATTAAGATTTTTATTCAGGTAAAAGAAAAATCTAGATTTTTTTTTTTTAATGATAACTGTAAATATTCAGTAGTAATAACCATTTAACCCATAAAGACCCAATGCTGCTCTTGGGTCAGTTCCCAAATGAATTTTTCTCTATATTTAACATTTCTTAAGTGATTTACCACCATTAACTGTAATATTATCTTCTTTATGTAACATTTTTTCTGTATAAGTCGTGTATTTTTCTGTGTGATTTGCTGAGCATATATATCATTTATTTGATCAGGTAGAAAAAGCCTCAGAGCTCAGAGAGATTACAAGTCTATTTTTCAAGAATGACCTGGCCAAGAAAAGCAGCAAAATGCACACAAAACAAGACATTATCAACACATAAAACAAAAACTTACAATCAATAGTGACAAAACAATCATTTGTGCACATTTAAAAGCAGTTACATTGACCGAGCTCATTGATTTCACGCTCTTTTAAAATAGCTTTAAATTCACCTGCAGTAAAAAGTTCAGGTAGACTCATAGATAGATCATGAAGATGTTTATAAAATCTCAGTAAAGCTGAGGGTTATTATATCAAAAACAGAAAATGTGACTTTTTTCAGTCAAATATATCATTAAGTGAACATATACATGAGCATCTACAACCTTATTTTGTTTATTTTTATATGAATTGTATGTAGTATTTTATTTCTTTATTTTTTCATTTTGTTGTCATATTTTTTTTTCTTCAATTGTGTTCATTTTATTGCTTATTTCATTCTTTTCTTCACTTTAGCTAGTTATGTTCATGTTATTTATTACTTTGTAAAACATTTAAATCATTCTTCTTTTTATTTGTTCTGTAATATATACATTCACTATGGAGCCTCTGAACGTCCACATGGGTCATATCTGATGACCATGAAAAGATGAAGGACTGTATTTCACATCAATTATTTCCATGTATTGATAGAATTAGTGGATCAGCAGGAATTAAACAGTTTAAATCAATACTTTTAGTGGATGTTTGGGTCTTTGTTGTTTAGTGAATTCTTTGGTTCTTTTCTGGTTTTCGGTGAATAATCCATCTGGTTCTGTGTGGTGGTGGTGGTTCTGTTTTCGGGGGTCGGTGATGACTAGCCCACTGCGCAAGCTGATCAGTGCACGTGACATTCATGCACTTCTGGAGAAACCAGTGCTGCTCGCGGTCTGAGACCCTGCGTCGTCTGACATTTTAACTGCACGTGCTCAGAGCGGCGTCGGCTCAAATGTGTCCGTGTCGTCTCCTCAGGTCATGGCCAAGTTCAATGCCCCTGTGATCCAGGACAACCCGTCCGGATGGGGTCCCTGCGCGGTGCCCGAGAAGTTCAAAGACATGCCCTACCAGCCCTTCAGCAAAGGAGACCGTCTGGGGAAGGTCAGTGTGGGGGGGTCACACCCTCCTGAGGTGGTCTGGGTGTGTGGGTGGGGCTTAGTCATCTTTACCTGGTTGTGTTTGTTTGTGTTTGTCAGGTCGCTGACTGGACCGGAGCCACGTATCAGGACAAGAGATACACAAGTAAGAACAAAAAAACCCCCAGAGTAGATGTTGGATGAGGCTGAGTTTAACTAAAGCAGCGTCTGATTTAACCCTTTGGTGTTAGACGTCCTTTAACCTCCTAAAGCACATGATATGCACAGTACAGAAGTAATACCAACATGGTTTATACAGTTAGTTTAATTTCATCTTGTTTATTTCATCAGCTTGACCCTGAAACAAAAATACCAAATGCTCAAAAACTGTCATATTTAAACCCTTTAAATGTCATGTTTGGAATGTAAACGAACCTTATTTTTGGATGCAAAAACACATTTTTTTTCTCTAGCTCTGATACAACATTAAATTGAAGAATAATTCAATGAAAACGGTTCACTAATGATGTGTTTGTCACGTTGACCTTTAACCTTTGACTCCAGGGCGTACTCAATTTTTTTTGACTAATTACAGCATTTTTATTGTTTCCTTATGGTATTGTATCATTTACTGGGATGCATTGTGAAGATGTGACAGGCCAAAAATGGGTTTGTTGCCTGAGGGCAACATGGTACCATAGAGGGTTAACATTTAACATTTGACCTAGAGCCAAAAATAATAATAAATCTGAACCAATGTTGGTGTTTATCACTAACATATGACAGGAGGAAAAAAGATGTAATATAATTTATATGTAGAATATTGGAATAGAATATGTTATTTGTGTCAAAAATATGGTTTGTTTCCATGACAAACATGTCATTTAAAGGGTTAAAATATGACAGTTATTAAGTATTTGGTATTTTTATTTATAGATCAAGTTGATGAATAACGAAAAAAGTAGAATATTTAAAATAAACGGTGTGAGAAACATGGTGACGTTGGTTCAACTGCTTAGATGTAGGTGGTTAAAGGGCCTCTGTGGGCGTGGTCATGTCGGTCATGTAGGTGGTTAAAGGACCTCTGTGGGCGGGGTCATGTTGGTCCTGGTTCTGGTTCTGTTTCACCTGGGTCTCGTCTGTTTACAGACAAATACTCGTCCCAGTTCGGGGGGGGCAGTCAGTACGCCTACTTTCACGAGGAGGACGAGACCAGTTTCCAGTTGGTGGACACGGCCAAGACGCAGAAGACGGCGTACCAGAGGAACCGCATGAGGTTCGCTCAGGTAGGACGGACCGGCGCCCAGCAGAACCCAGAACAGAACAGGGGCAAAAAGGGCCAGTTCTAACCCTAGGTTTGTCCCAACAGAGGAACCTGCGCCGGGACAAAGACCGACGGAACCTGACCCAGTTCAACATGCAGACGCTGCCCAAGAGCGCCAAGCAAAAGGAGAGGTGAGGCCAGGACTAGACCGGGAACGGGTACTGGACTGGGACCGGGTACTGGGCCTAGGTACTGGACAGGGAAAGGGACTGGGTACTGGGCCTGGGTACTGGTTCTGAACTAGGACTGGATACTGGACCTCAGGTATTGGGCCTGGACTAGGACTGAGTACTGGTACTGCACTGGGTACTGGGCCCCAGGTACTGGACTAGGACTGGGACAAGGCCTTCGACCAGGACTAGGACCGGGTGCTGGACCTGGAAGGGTCTGGTTTTGGTCATGTTCATAGTCCAGGTCCAGGTGTCCTTTAACCTCTGCTGTGTTTGTATTTTTTATTTATTTAGGGATCGTCAGCGGCTGCAAAAGAAGTTCCAGAAACAGTTCGGGGTCCGTCAGAAGTGGGACCAGAAATCTCAGGTATGAACTTGGAGACGTTCAGAAGGTTTTCTACACCCAGATCAGTGACCCGGGTCCATCCACACTAACCCTCCTGTTCTTCTTCTTCTCCTCCTCCTCCTCTTTCTTCTTCTTCTTCTCTTTCACCTCCTCTTCCTTCTCCTCTTCCTCCTCCTTCAGGCCCAGTTAAAGCCCAGGGACTCCTCTGTGGAGGTGAGGAGCGACTGGGAGGTCAAGGAGGAGATGGACTTCCCCCGCCTCATGAAGATGAGATACATGGAAGTGGCCGACCCCGTGGACATGTAAGTCCCACCCATGCTGTCTGGGGGTGGGGCTACACTGTGTGTTTTTACTCTGAAACGGTCTTTGACCCTGTTCGTGTTTCCTTCTGCTCCTCCAGCGAATGCTGCGGCGCCTTAGAATACTACGACAAGGCCTTCGACCGCATCACCACCCGCAACGAGAAGCAGCTGAAGAGCATCAAGAGGATCTTCCACACGGTGACCACCACCGACGACCCCGTCATCCGCAAGGTAGGACACCCACCGGGGGGAACAGGGGGGTAACAAGGAGGTAACTGAGGGGTAACGGGGGTAACAGTGGTAACAAGGAGGTAACGGGGGTAACAAGGATTGAACTGAGGGGTAACGGGGGTAACTGGGTGGTAACAGGGTTTTATTTAGTTCCTATGTGCATAAACTACATCATGTATAAATATGAAGTTATTTCTCGTTTATAGTCGTTCAGATCAGGTTAATAATAAAGGACATTAAATCCCACATCACTGAACAAATACAAAGTTAAATTTATCATTGATCTTTATTCATTTGAAGCCGTTTCCATGGTTACGGTCGTGTAAACCCCGGTGAAACACATTTAAACCTACCTCTGTGAAAGCGTCCATTAACCTCTGTTTGCTCCTCCAGCTCGCCAAAACCCAGGGCAACGTGTTCGCCACCGACGCCATCTTGGCCACGCTGATGTGCTGCACACGTTCAGTCAACTCCTGGGACATCATCGTCCAGAGAGTTGGCAACAAGCTGTTCTTCGACAAGAGGGACAACTCGGACTTCGGTGAGTGTTTGGGCTGATCCACGTCAGACCTGGACCAGGACCAGTGTCCTGGATGCGACATTAACCTCAGCTTTTATTTCACTGCTCGATTAGAAACTCACATTTATTAACCCTTAGTGGTCTGAGCCTATTTTGTCCGTTTTTCAGTCCTATTGATTTTGCCTTTCTATACTATATACAGAAATGTTTACCCATGTTTGGTATCAGTTTTTTCAGCACAACTTCATCTATTTCATCTGTCTGTTATATTTTCACTTTAACCTACTATATCAACACAAAAGGACAAAAAACACACAAAAAATATAAAATCCGATTTGAAAAATGTGTATAATTTATTGCATAAACAACACAAAGATGCTTAACGAACCTTTCCAAAGACTTTCAAAGGGAATATTGGTTACAAATATAAGGTATATAAAATCTAAACTGTAATAAATTAAAACTATACTCAAACAGTTGGCATAAAAGCAGATCTTTACATAGGCGTTTTCAATATAAAAAAAAAAAAGCAAATTAAGACAAAACAAAATAACATTTAAAGGAACAGAATTTATCTTCAAGTACGTGCAAGTCAGAATTTTGCATATGGTCGAAAAGGAGTTGGAAGCAAGGTTATTACCATTAACGAAAACTAATGAAATGATGAAAACTAGAATTGAATAAACAGTTTTGTCAACTGAAATAAATAAAAACTAGAATTAAAAGAAAAAACGATAACTAACTGAAACTGTATTGTGTGTTTACAAAAGTAACTAAAATAGATAAAAGTTATGGATAAAATTCCCTTCGTTTTTGTCTTTGTCAACGTTGGATTGATATGAAAGCGATTTATTTTGCTCTAGCAATTTTATCTAGCGGCACCATACGACACTTGATGGTCCGTCACTTGTGTTCACTTGTGGTTTCCAGTCGTCTTCTGGTCCCCACTCTACCTGGAAACATGGAGACTAAAGTGGGGCGAAAGCAGCAGAGTCCTGTCTGGGATTTATTTGAATACGATGAAGAAGAGAAAAGATATAAAGAAACTAAAATTAATACTAAAACTAACCATTTAGAAAAAAATCAAAACTAATAAAAACTAGCAAACCTGCTCTAAAAACTAATTAAAACTAACTGAATTAGAGAAAAAAAAGTCAAAACTAAATAAAACTTAACAAGAATGAAAAATCCAAAACTATTAGAACCTTGGTAGGAGGAAGTATAAACTTATTTAATCTACCCCTCAAGTACTGTTACACTTTTATCACTAACTTAATACAACAATCAAACAATACATTTTTCCTAATTTCAACCGCAACTAATACATAGTGTAATAAATGACCTGAGTGTTGTTTTTAAATCCTTTTTCCCTCAGATTTACTGACCGTCAGTGAGACAGCCAATGAGCCTCCGCAGGACGAAGGAAACTCCTTCAACTCGCCACGAAACCTGGCCATGGAGGCCACGTACATCAACCACAACTTCAGCCAGCAATGTCTGCGCATGGTGAGATGCCTTCAGGTCCATCGGGTCCATGGGGGGGGGGGGTCTTCTGTTCAGGGTTTCATGGGTTTCACCGTCTGTGTCTGTTTTCTTTAGGGGGGAGAACGCCACAAGTTCCCCAACTCCAACCCGTTTGTGGAGGAGGACATGGACAAGAGTGAGGTGGCGTCTGTCGCCTACAGGTAACTCCTGAGCAGGTACCGGTGCACCGTTACCCATGATTCCACTGGGCTGGTGGGTGTGGACTGATGATGCTCCTGTACCTGGAGAGAAACTTTTGATGTTGTATCTTTTACATCGTTTTTGTCTTTCATGTGTTTTTGTTTTGTTGTATTTTTATGTTTTTGTTATCATATTTTCCCCAGATTTTTGCCTTATTCCATCTTTTACATTTTGATCGTGTTTCATTTTTCCTTTATTTTTGTCTTGTTACAGCTTAGTCTTATTCTCATGTTGGATTTTACCCAGATTTTTGCTTTTTTTTTTTTTCCTCCACCAGATTTTTGCCTTATTCCATCTTTTACATTTTTATTATGTTATTTTCTCCTTATTTTTGTCTTGTTGCATCTTCATGTTAGTCTCATGTTGCATTTTACTGAGATTTTTGCTTTTTTCCCCCCATATTTTTGTCTGTTGCCTGTTAGTTTTGTTACTGTCCTTAGTCTTGTTGCATCTTTTACATTTTCATTGTCATATTTTACCCATTTTTCGCCTTGTTCTATCTTTTACTTATGTTTTTGTCACATTGCATTTTTTCCCCTTATCTTTGTCTGCTGCCTGTTTATTTTTTATTGTTGCTTTATTGTCCTTGTTCTTGTCTTGTTGCATCTTTTACGTTTGTCACATTTTACCCAGATTTTTGCCTTATTCCATCTTTTACATTTTTATCACGTTTAATTTTTCCCTTATTTTTGTCTTGTCACATCTTAACGTTAGTCTCATGTTGCATTTTTACCCAAATTTTTGCTTTTTTTCCCCCCATATTGTTGTCTGTTGCCTGTTAATGTTTTTTTAATTGTCCTTATTCTTGTCTTGTTGCATCTTTTGCATTTTTGTCAACGCATTTTCCCCAGATTCTCACCTTATTGCATCTGTTATATTTTTGTCATTTGGCATTTTTCCCCTTTTCCTTGTCTTGCTGTGTTTTTATGTTGTCGTGTTGCTTTTTACTCTTGTTTCATCTTTCGCTGAATTTCCACCTTTGATGGAAACGCTAACTTTCATTGTCGTCTGTCTTATTTTTATGTTTTCATTATTGTGACTGGATTTACCCGGTGACGCTGCGTTCGCGGTCCGCAGGTATCGCCACTGGAAGCTCGGGGACGACATCGACCTGATCGTTCGCTGTGAACACGACGGCGTGATGACCGGCGCCAACGGAGAGGTTTCCTTCATCAACATCAAGACCCTGAACGAGTGGGACTCCAGGGTGAGCAAAGCATGATGGGAAATGTGATTGTGTTCCAGTGGGACTCCAGGGTGAGCAAAGCATGATGGGAAAGTGTGGTTCTGTTCCAGTCCACCAGCGGGAGCCCGTGGAACCCGTTTGTGTGTGTGTGTGTGTGTGTGTGTGTGTGTGTGTTGGGTTGTTCTATTGGTCTAGAACACATGAGGGGAGAGGTCTGCATTGGCTGAGGGGAGTGGGGGGAGTGGGCGGGGCTTAGAGCAGCAGAGGGCAGTCGATGAGAGAGAGATAGAAGATTTATATGACTTTAATCAGTGTTTTAGCAGTGAAGTCTGTCAATAGGTGTATGCACGATGGTAATATATATATAATATAAAACAGTGTTAGGGTGTTTATGAGTGTTCTACTAGTGTGATATATTGAGTTTTTTCCACTGTTTTATCTGTATTTTTGCAGTTTGTGTATAGTTCCTTAGAAGTTTAATATTTTATTTAGTTTAGTTATCTTAATTTTTTCATCATTTTATTCCATTTTTCTTTGGTTTTGTTCATTTTTTGGTTATTGAATTTTTCAGCTTGAAGCAGTAGTGTTTTTCCCCTGTTTTTATCTGTATTTTTGTGGTTTGTATATAGTTCCTTAATAGTTATATTTTATTTAGTTCAGTTTTCTTAATTTTTTCATCATTTTATTAAATTTTTCTTTGGTTTTGTTCAGTTTTGTTTTTTTGTTTTTTTTTTTTTTTTTAATTGAATGTTTCATCTTTAAGCATTAGTTTTTGCCACTGTTTTATCTGTATTTTTGTGGTTTGTATATAGTTCCTTAATAGTTTTATATAGTTTTTTATATAGTTTAGTTGTTTTATTTAGTTTAGTTTTCTTAATTTTTTCATTGTTTATTCCATTTTTCTTTGGTTATGTTCAGTTTTTCATTATTTTACTGAATTTCTTTCAGCTTTATTCGTTATTCGTTTCACTTTTTTTATCTGTATTTTTGCAGTTTGTGTCTTTCCTTGGTAGTTATATTTTATCTAGTTTAGTTTTTGTCATTTTTTCATGATTTTTTTCCATTTTTGGGGGGTTTTGTTCATCTTTTCATTATTTTTCCTCAATTTTTGTTCAGTTTTGTTCATTTTTTCATTACTTTTACTCTATGTTTTGTTCAGTTTTGTTCATTTCTTCCGTATTTCACTCAATTTTTGTTCAGTTTTGTTGATTATTTTTACTAAATTTTTACTTGGATTTGTTCATTTTATTAAAATTTTCATTATGACCATTTACAGGTTTGTAAAAAAAAAAAAATAATAAATATGATAAAACTTTTACTATTTTGTACTATAACACAATGAGTCATTTATTACTTATAATAATAATAATAATAATAATAATAATAATAATAACAATTAATGGACAGATGATGAAAGTTAAGTTCTTCCCGAAAAAAGCCATTTTCTGACCCTTCTTGCAGAACAAACCCGTCTGCCTGTTCAAGTACTCGTCCTTACAGGGTTAATTTCCTCATCTTTGGTGTTGTTCTGGTTCTTGTGTATTTGTGGGTGGTGGTTCTAACGGGCCGTGTCTCCTCAGCACTGTAACGGGGTGGACTGGCGTCAGAAGCTGGACTCTCAGAGAGGCGCCGTTCTGGCCACCGAGCTGAAGAACAACAGCTACAAACTGGCCCGTTGGACCTGCTGCGCCATGTTGGCCGGATCTGAGTACCTGAAGCTGGGGTGAGCACCGGGACCAGGTCCAGTTTAACACACAGACTGGACCCAACAGCACCAGGGGGTACCGCCACAGGCGGGTCAAATACAGGCCAGTGTGATCTGAACTGGGCTGATGTGATCTGAACTGGGCCGGACCAGTTCAATAAGAACAGTAGAAAAAAATCCAATTATACTTTGAAAATATTTACAAAGAATCCTTTAAAAAATATGAATAACATGAATGTTTCCATGTTCTTCATACAGTTTGGTTTTAACTTATTTATCTTTTTTTGAGCCACAAATAAAAATACCAAGTATTTTAATATTTGGACCCTTTAAATGCCATGTTTAAATGTAAACAGTCCATATTTTTGGATGCAAAAAACACAAAAACTTTTTTGTCAGTATTCAACATAAAAATTGGAGTACACTTTTTTAAAAAAATTTTTCTCTTTTTTCCTGCTTGAAATCCTTGAAAATGCTTGAATTTCACTGTTGTGTTTTCAAGATCTGGAAAGTGCTTCAATTTTAGTTAGTGTTTGAAAGTTTGCAATTCTAACTGTGTGATGGAATTCATTTATTTATTTTTAATATTAACTCTTTCTTTCTTTATATTTGTTTTGAGCAGAAGAAAAAACTAAACTTTTGTGTACGAGGAACTCATAGCAGAGGAAATAAATAAATAGAGGTGATGAAGACAGTTTAGCACCATGTACACTAGTGATTACCAAATAAATTCAATATGTGTACGTCCAAACGAAGCCAAATCTACTTAGACAGAGGTGATACATTTAGTAAAATAAAACTTTATGTCATAAAGTCCATTCCAGGTGTTCTCAGGTTGACTCAGGTACATTTTATCTGAATCTCAGTGTGAGTTTGTCTGAAGAACACCAAGTGTCTTCCCTTCTTTTAGATAAAACTTTTTTTTGTCCTTAAATTTCTAAACTTTTTGCTTTTATGAAACATACTTTTAGATAATGATGTCCTGATCTGGAGTTTTTTGCTTCCAATCAGATTTTTTTAGGATTAGTTTTGCTGATACCGATCTGATACTGACTTTTTACAATGACATTTTGATTTAAATTTGGAGTCATTATTTCTAGGTTATTATTCTATTATTTTACTGCAGCTCACAGTTGGTCTGAATGTGGAATCTGAACTAAAACAACTATGACACCTTTGACCCTGAAGAACTTCAGGATCATTTTTGCACTTTTCAGATTCATACTGTGGGATAAATTAGAACCTTTGGTGGGCCGGTTTTGGCCCATGGGCCGTCTGTTTCCCACTGCTGTAGCATGTCTACGGACAGGTCCATCCAGGGATTATATGGGGGCGCGTTCTGTGCCGTACGTTAATGATGCGCACATCAGTGGGTTACTTGCGGGGCGGGTTGGGACAGGGTCACATAATTCCACAAAAGCCCCGCGGGTTGAAAAAAGCCCGACTCGCGCATCACGTTTAAGTGAAAGTGAAACGTACAGATGTTTTATTCATACCACTAAGCCTCCTGCCGTTGTGCAGCTGGATTTCCTGTCCCCTACCTTTGGAAACTTTCATTTGAGGGGGCAGGACATGTTTACACACACACACACACACACACCCCGGCCCAGAACCAGGTCCAGATTGGCCCGATCTCGTGACTAAATCTGATCCGATCTTCTAAAAAATGCCAGATCAGCAGCTGATACAGACCTGTAGATTGGATCAGGACATCCCTATTTTTAGGTGTTTATACATAATAAAATGTTCATCATTGTGATAAAAGTGATTAAAATCCTCTTCAGTGTCTGTTTTCCTGTAGATGTGGATTCGACTCCAGTGATAAAATAGAAATGACCTTAAAAAGGCTTGAATTCAGCTTGAAAACTGTATGAGCCCCATGTAGAAGTAGAGGCCCGGTCCGGTCCAGTGTTGACTTGCATTGATTTCCTGTTGGTGCCGCCTTCAGGTACGTGTCTCGGTACCACGTGAAGGACTCGGCCCGCCACGTCATCCTGGGAACGCAGCAGTTCAAGCCCAACGAGTTCGCCAGCCAGATCAACCTGAGCATGGAGAACGCCTGGGGCATCCTGCGCTGCGTCATCGACATCTGCCGCAAACTGGACGAGGGCAAGTACCTGATCCTGAAGGACCCCAACAAGGTGAGTACCACCACACACGACCCGGCTCTGATGATTAAAGGTCGGTCCAGGTTCTGGTTCAGGTTCAGCGCTGACCAGTCTGTGCTCTGATTTACAGCAAGTGATCCGGGTTTACAGCCTGCCCGACGGAACCTTCAGCTCCGACGAAGAGGAGGAGGAAGAGGAGGACGAAGAGGATGAGGAGGAAGAAGGTGAGATCACAGCGGGTCCAGTGGAGGCAGTTTAGTGTGTGTAGAACTCGTCTTAGTATGTTAATGTTTACCTGGAATCAGGATTAAAGTAAACCTACAACGATCACGTCAGGGGTTAAAGGGTTAAATAATAACCTGTTTTATCTCAACAGTTTTCTTCTGCCGACATTATCCTGTTTGTTTATTAACTTTTGTTTCTTTGCTCCTGTTCTCGTTACAGATGAGGAGAACTGAAATGTTGTTTTGCTTCGATGACTGCGACGTCGGCCTCATTCACACAGAAACATGGAAATCATCTGAACTTCCAATAAAAACAACAGATTCGGACAAATTTTCGTGTCTTTTTCCCATTAACAACCCATGAACGTCAGAAATGAACCCTTTTTCCACCAACATTCACAGGAAATTTTATATCCAGGAATTTATCTACCTGCTAAAAGAAATCCTGGTAATCTGTGTGGTTTGTGTTTCATCTGCAAAGTTCTGGAAAATGTTTTTTAAATCGTATATTTAGGGTTTTTTCAGTGGTTTATGAGTAAAATGATGCTATTAGAGCTGAAACTAAGGTTAGGCTTAGGCTACGTTCAGACTGTAGGCACCCAGACCACTTTCATATGTGGTCCTAAATCTGACCCAGACCCCTTTCATATGTGGTCCTAAATCTGACCCAGACCACTTTCATATGTGGTCCTAAATCTGACCCAAACCACTTTCATATGTGGTCCTAAATCTGACCCAGACCACTTTCATATGTGGTCCTAAATCTGACCCAGACCCCTTTCATGTGTGGTCCTAAATCTGATACTTATCCGATATTTATGGTGGAGATTATGTTTTCATTAGGGTTTGTTTGTGTGTTTATCTGTTTGTTACCAAGACAACTGAAAAAGTTATGGACAGATTTTGTTGAAATTTTCAGGAAATGTTGAGACTGACACAAGGAAAAAATGAATAAAATTGTGATGGGGGGGAGGGGGGGTCTGATTTGTCTTAGCAGAGGTCTGCGCTCTGAGTGCTTTCTAGTTTATAATGTGACTTCAGTCTGAACGTCCAGGTCACATTCATCCGACCTTTACGTCATTGAAATGCGACAAACGTCATAGTTCTGCGTCCTAAGAGGAGTGGAAGAAAAATTTCCTTCTGTAAAAACAATGCGTGTCTGTTAGAGCTGCACAAAATATCATTTGAGCGTCGTCATTGCAACATACATGTGCGCAATATTCACATCGCAGATCTTGCGACATGAGGTAAATGAACTCAACATGTTCTCGTCTAATGCTGCGTTCCAGGATGGTTTTTGAGCCGTTTTTAATGTTCCAGGCAAGTCATGCCAAAGTATTTGAGCACAAGGAATTATGGGAGCTAGATGTAAACAAATGTAACAGTTATTTCATAGCAATGTGGGTATGTAGATGATATTGTGTATTGTTTGTTATATTCATTTCTTTTTTCATTTTCTGAACCAGCTTTATCCTCACAGGGGTCACTGGAGCCTATCCCAGCTACATAGGGGCGAAGGCGGGGTTCACCCTGGACATGTGACCAGTTCATCTCAGGGCTGAACATAGAGACAAACAATCACTGTCACATTCACATCTATGGGCAATTTGGATTAACCAATTAACCTATCAGTGCATGTGTTTGGATGGTGGGAGGAGCTGGAGAGAACCCACGCAGACACGGGGAGAACATGCAAACTCCGCACAGAAAGTCCCCCCCCCCCCAATCGACTAGTGTTGGAATCGAACCTAAGACCTTCTGTCTGTGAGGCACCAGTGCTATCCACTGCACCACCGTGTTATAATTACACAAAATCTGTTCATTTTATTTTCATTTCTTTGACACTGACATTATGGGCCTCTGAGTCAGTATGTGGAATTTTTAATTTGAGTCTGTTCCACAACCAGTAATTTACAGTGTGACACTGCCCACTAGAACTAGAGTTTTCACACCTTTACCTCTTCCCTTTTGTTCCAGATCTCTATGGGAGAGGTAAGCAGCCGTACAGTCAGAGAAAATTTTTGGATTAGCCTCTGCTAATTTAAGTTTTAAATAAACTGACTAGTTCAAACTGAATGAGGTGCTTATGACGTGCTGAAACACATTTCTGTATCATTTGGTTTGTGTAGGACGGGTCTCAAACATGCGGCCTAGGGGCCAAATGCGTCCCACCAAAGGTTCCAGTCCAGCCCGTGGGATGAATTTACAAAGTGCAAAAATTCCACAGCCCAGGCTGTGGAACTCATTTTAGTTGCGGTTCCACACACAGACCAATATGATCTACAGTCAAATAATAACAGCAGAAGAACCTGAAAAAAAGAATGACTCCAGATTTTCTTCTCGGTTTCATGTGGAAAAAAAATATATTACACTATGAAAATGTTTACATTCACAAACTGTTCTGTAACAAAATGTGAATAACCTGATCAAATATGAACAACCTGAAATGTCTAAAGAAAATTAAGCACAATTTTAACAATTCGATCCATAATGCACATGTAGAAATGATAAGTTGAGGCAGAATATTGTTAAAACTGCATCGATTTTTCTTAAGAAATTTCAGTTTTTTCAGGTTATTCACAACTTTTTTGTTTGGATATTTTATAAAAGTGAGTATTTTCATTATTTAATGGGGGTTTTTTGCACTAAAACAGACACAAAAATTTGGAATTGTCATTATTTACAGGTTATTTTGTTATTATTTTATTGGTCCGGCCCACTGGAGATGAAATCGGGCAGAATGTGGAACCTGAACGAAAATGAGTTTGAGAGCCCTGGTGTAGGAGTTTGTTTTGTGGGGGTCGCTGACCAGAGGTTTTTGTGTCTTATGCCACTTTTGTCAGGAGCTGAAAAACAATAGACGGAGACTGCCTCCAAAGTCATATGTGGGGGTCTCATCCTTAAAAAACAGAACACAGAGTCCAACACCACCGGTTACACACACCGACATGGCAGACCGTACATTATGTTATGTTCATTTATAGTCATTTCTATCCCAGAGGTGTTTGTTCTTTGCTTATTTGAGTGAAACAGGAGTAAAAACAGTGCATGAGGGAAGAGAAGCTGTTCTACCTGTACCATGTTATTTGTATATTTGGATTCGTATTTGGTTTTAATTTATTCTTGTCCTAACGATAGAGTACCTGCTGAGTATGCAGAACATTTGCAGATAAGTAACATCAGAGCAATACCTTGTTTTAATAAACAGTTTGGCAAAAATACTGCATCCGTGGGGGGCGCAATTGTCATTTGACAGGATTTGTGATGTCATAGCGTAGAACTGGGAGAACATGGATCTAGTACGAGTTCACGGGTTTGACTGACATTCCGGTACATTTTCACCGGTTGAAGGTTGAAAAAACATGAGCTTCGGGTGGACTGGAACGCAGCATCATTTCAGCCTGGGTACCTGACACACACTGTGCACAGCCATCCACCAATCACAGCCATTCTTAATCAGTTTGCCGAAAAGCAGACCACACCCCCTGCACACGGAGTGCATCGCTGGTAACGAAATTGAAAAGTAAGCAACGAACATGAGAAAATCACCGTAAATTAAGACTCAGTGTCAAAAAGAAAAGCAACATCAGTTATCTGGAATTATTTCAGCTCCATACTGTACGTAAAGGCCGATCACACCAACATGGGAGAGGATTTATGGCCAACGGGGAACTCAATCAGACTGTAAAACAGAACAAAAAACCTAAAGACACAGTTGAACATGTTACATTAGTGCCAGCAGGTGTACGTCCTGTACGGTTGTGCAAACCTGAGAGTGAGGTGTGTCGCAGTACTTCTGGAGAACTGCCTCCACCTGCTTTTACGCATTATTCCCCCATTTTATACATTTCGCTCCTGCCCCCCCGTCTTAAGATTTATTGATCCCCCTGTCCTATAAGGGGCCGTATCGTCTGCACGTACAGCATGGACCCCCCCCCCCCCTGCAAATTCCGACACTGCCAAAAGTTCGGTTCAAGTGAACGTTAGTGTCAGTGACGTAGGATTTAAGTGGAAGAAACCTGAGAACCAACCTGTGTGTTATTACAGCTGGTCTGTGATCATTGATGGAGTTGAAATTCAATCATCAGAAGTAGGGGTGTAAAAAACAGAGGGGGATTTGACCCCCCCCTTAACAAATCGTACCCTGGGTATATAGCACATAAAATGCTATAAGAACTGGCATGACGTACAGGGGCATTTAATGAGGTCGTTCTGACCTGACAACAGTTCCCAGCAGTGGGTTGGACAATAAAGAATAAAGGCTCCAGTTTCAGATAACTGGAATTTTCTGTCAATGATTTAACGGTTCAGGCTTTAAAGGGTTAAAATAAGACAGAATCACCTGAAGAGTAACTTTTCAGTGAGATACAGGAACTGATTTTTAGACAATAGATCTGGAAAATCTGATTTCAAGAAATCTTACCAAGATCATTTTCATTTGTTCCCAAAAGTTCCTGGGTTGGACTGTTCAGATGTACCTAAACCACACCAACACCTGGAGTTGGGGAGATACTCTGACCCGGTCATCATCGTTATAATCTGACCTTTGACAAAGTTCCTCAGGTCCTTATGTTGATCATTTAACTGACTGGAAAACTTCAGCTTCAATTATAAATGTTGGAAGAATTCAGAGACACATGAATGTGAAGAAGATGCACTTTATACGAAGACGTCAGAAAATACAAAAGTTGGAAATGAGGGTTTAATCTTTACCAACGTGTCCAATCTGCATCTAATCAGTAATGAACACTCAGGGTGAGAGGTGTTGGATTGGAGAGAAAACATGATGAATAAAGGAAAGAATCAGTGGAGTCGAGGCCACGTCTTCAGCTGCTGCTGTTCTTATTCCCAGATGAACTTCAGACCAGTGTCTCCAAGTTTCTCCTGAAGCATCCGATCGACTCGTTCACTCTGAGCCACGGTGAACATGTTCTTCCAGTCACCGATCCGACCTGTGAAGAACAAGAAAAAGAAGAATGAACCCGATGTTTGTGTTGAAGTCTGAACTGCGGTGGTAGATTGTTTTACCTTTACGCATGAAGTCACCACTGATCGTTTCCTTTAGAATAAACTCATAATTGGCCTTGGAGTCTTTCTTCATGTTCTTGAACGTAGCTTTTTCTACAACTTGATCAATGCCTTTGTCACTGAGGTTCTTCCCCAAGAACCTGCAGATCTTAGTGACCGCCCCCTTCAGGTCCTACAAAGAAACAACAAGCAGTGTCAAAACCTTTCCATGATGATGTCATTTTCATGAACAGAAATGAAGAAAGTTGAAGAACTTCAACCAGAAACCTTCTTCATTCTATAAAGGTAGGGCTGCACGATATGGACAAAAACTCATATCTCGATATTTTTGAACTGAATGGCGATATACGATATATCTCGATTTTTTTTTTTTTTCCCTGCAAATAAATACCAATAAGCCAGTTCTTGGTCAAAACCACATGTGACAAATGTCACAAAGGCTCTTTTATTAACGTTCAGCAGCACAAAATGAACATGTGCAAATTGTGCATGAATTCACAAAATTCTCTTGAGGCAAAATAAAAAAATAAATAAATGTATTTTTTCCTTTACTATGAAACAAAACAGATGCAATTTATGCAAAATATAAACTGATAAGATACTGGCCAAAAACAAGTCAGCTTGTCATTTACAAAAGCTTCAATCCACTTAAGTTTTTTTTTTTTTTTTTTGCCAAACAATCTACTTCCTCCTCTGCAAATGCAATTCAAGCATTTAGTAACTTGTGCAAATATCCAAACGCGTCAACAATCAAATAATGGAAACAAGCTCTTGATGCAATGATTTACTAATCATTTAACTTTCAAACAATGAAATACCTGTAAGATGTACTGTACATCCTACAGATTTTGTGCTAGAAAAATAAGCCTGTTAACACTGTCAGGCTGCAGGGATGCCCTGTGACAAGTTACTATGTTTCCACCGCAGCTAAAAACCCTTTCTGAAGGGGAGCTGGTGGCTGGCACACAAAGATACTTCTTGGCCAGGCAGCTCAGTGTTGGAAAAGCACCTTCATGTTCTTTCCACCATTTGAGGGGGTCAGCGTCCCTCTCTAAACAGACTGACTGCAGATAGTTTGACAGTTTGTGTTCTATTGTCTCTCTCTGTGTTAGTTTGGTGCTGGTGACAGGTTTCTGCATGAAGAAGCTTGCCAGAGATTTCTGTTTTTAGCTTCAGGTGGCACTGCTGCCACTGCTGCTGCTTGTCCTGGTTCTGCAGGGTCAGGCAGCTCACGCACACATTTGCCCTGATCACTCAGCAATGACTGCCTCCAAGATGACTTGACATTTCAGGGCATCCATTTTGTCACACACAATGTTTGTGGCCCTGAACCTTGGATCCAAAAGAGAGGCGATGTCTAACAAGTCACTGGTAGTTGGGTCTGCATATTTGTTATTTAAGTAATCAACAATTTTGGTCTTAATGGATTTTACTCCTCAACTTTTACTCCACATGACTTCTCCAAACGACAATCTTTGTTTTGGCCAGAAGTGTGAACTGAATGATCTCAAAGCACTCGAAGTCTCTGGAAACAGCTGAGAGCGCTAAGTGTAGCTTTCTATCGCAAACTGGTCAAAAAAGAAAATGAAAGAAGTCTGCTTGGAGCATGCAGTAAGGGCGGGAATCGAAATGGTGTTGATGAGAGTAAAACTCTGAATAAATTGATTGTTTTATGTAAGACAATGTCTTCCAAGAGGAAGCAAGAGATCATCAAGGGCCAGCAGACAGTGTGTGGTTTCCTACAGAAGCAGAGAACAGGTATTTACCTACAATACATCCAGATCTAGGCTTGTAAACTGTTGTTTTCTCCACAAACATGACTCAAATAAATCTCAGGTCATGAATGTAAACATTTCACAGATCTTTTGTATTTGTTCTATTAACTTTTATGAATGAGTGAAATGACAAAATACAGGGGAAATTCTGGCCAATTTTTTTTCAAATCCAGACTTAAAAAATATTCTGGGTCCTGCCATATAGATCTAATTTTGCCATTTTCAGTAATGTTCTGAGCTGCTATATAATAGATATTTAATTTTTCAGAGCCTCCACCAGCCACTGAACCTTCTAGTGCCTCGGTTCCCATAAGGCTATGGTCCCCTAGTTAGGGTCTCACACATAGTTTGTGCAGGGAATTAAAATCCATCACCAATTATTCCTGTTTAAATTGTGTTAATTGAATTTTTTTTTTTTTTTTTTTCCAAAACCAATCACACAGAAAAAATGCACAACATCTATGCTAAACATGCAGTTATGTTACAAGCCAGACAGCATACAACAGAGGTTTACTAAGAGACCAGACACACATACTACTGATGAAAGTGCAGTTTGCATGAAAATTGTGTACTTACAACAGCTCCATAACATTGTGTATTTTTCAGTGTCACATTTTGATGGAAACTGTGTTTAAATACACAAATCTCATGACAATACAAGTGCTAGAAATAAGTAATATTACATAATTAAAATGCACCAGAGGCCACCAAATAACACCAAATTATCAAATTTTCTTGGAGGGGCATGCCCCCAAACCCCCCTAGGTGAGGTGTGCCTGCAGCACATGGCAGCACATTCCACCCCACGATAACTCAACACGCAAAGTTGTGCAGGCTACTTAAATTTTCTGGGAACACTTGCTGGACACTAATGAAGAACATAGTATTGCATCAATAGCAGCCAGAAAAAATTCAGAATCACCTCTAACGCTGTCAGGTAATGTTAGCTAGTCAGAAAAACACAGTCGCTAATTCAAATACCACCATGTATAACACATCCGTGACTTTTACACCAAAACCCGTCTGTCCTCATTGGTGCTTTAGTAAAGTTGTAATACCACTGACAGCCACTAGGATGCTGCTGCAAAAAGTCCTGGGGCCTCATGTAGAAAGGTTGCATACGCACAAAAACGTAGCGTACGCCCTTTTCTAGGCTCACATTCAGATGTACAAAGAGTGACATGACTGTGGAAATGTGCAGTGCTCTCGTCCAACTCCACAGCTGGTGTACGCACGTTTCTAGTGCTTTTGAATCTTTGGTGACACTTAGAGGTGACACTGGGAAACTGATAATAATGTGAAAAAGGTCATTCCTCTGATTGATGTGCACATCAGAGATACACAGATGAACAATGAACACACCGACACGTCATCCTGCTGTCAGAGCAGCACATCCACCACCAGAACCAGAACCAACCAGACCCTGGGCCCATCAAAGCCAATCCTGCCATCCGAACAGGATGTGATTCCAACCACATGAAGAGACAAGGACACAGAATTCACTTGTTGATAAATGCATTTAATGTGGTATTAATGTCTGTGGGAACATTTATAAGTTGGTCCAGGTGCTCATTGAGCACAGGTGAGGACACGGCTGGTCGGACGGGCATTAGCAGCTGTTGGACTGGACAAATCCCACGGTCTGTGACAGGCTGAGATTGCGTCTCACCGTCTCTGTCTCATTGTCTTTTGGGAAATAATAAATGGAGTGATTAAACACAAGTCCAAGTCTATGATTTCCTCTTTGATATCCTGGCATGATTACACATGAATCTTTATCTTGTTTGGCTGTGATCAGACTATTGAATGACCCATAGAATGAACTAATGTGTGAGTTACACTAATACTAAATATATGTTTACCTTGGGGGTGATCCCAGTCAGACCAGTGTCAGTCACAGTAGCGGTGACTCTGTTTAAACGGGCTGAGTTCGTCTCTTTTCTCTTTCCACCTGTTTCGGCCTGTGCTTTGCGTCCATCTTGACGTCATCATCAGATCATGCAGAGGGCAGTCCCAGAGGGAATCCCACCTGCAGACCCTGTTTATACTGATTTGCATATTTAAATGTGGGCATGGAGAGGGAGGAGTCAGGTACTCCAACATATGCGCTCAATTCCACGCTGATTGGGATGTACAGAGGAAATGTACTTGGATTCAGGCGTACGCACAGTTTTGTTCATATGCATCATTTTTGTGCGTACAGACTTTTCTGGATTTGGGCGTACACCAGGTTGACATATGAAATCCACACAAGTCTTTGTGCATGAGGCCCCTGGTTCCCACAGACTTACATTCAGCATGTGACTAAAAATACTGAATATTCTGTCCAGGAGTCACTGTAGGTTCATAGTTTTTCATATGTGGTCTTAGTACCACCCCCTTCAGTATATCAGATCTGATCCAGGTCTTACCAGAATCATGTCCTCGTAGGTGAGGAAGAGGATGTTGTACTGGTCTCTGTTCAAGTACCAGGCTCTGATGTGGTCGAACCACGATGATCCTCCAACTGTTGAACAGTGAATAGAACACGTTAGGAACATGGATTTCATATGATCCAGTAGATTTAAGATGAGATCTGTCACCGTTTCCTGCCAAATACTGCTCCAGGAAGTCTTCAAAGCTCTTGGGAGTCTCATACAGCGTTAAGACTTTGCCGAAGTGGAAATACGACACCACGACGTCCTTTGGGTTTCGCATCACGTAAATGATCTGATTAATGAAACAAACCGTTAAGAACTGAAACTGTGATGAGAACCTCCGTCAGTGTTCCACATGTGGAACAGGACTGCATTCATTCCATACATTCATGACTCCATTTTTTCTTTTCATTTCCTTGTTGTGACTTTTATGTCATAAATGTTTTGCAGAAGATGAATATTCCACCTTTGACTTCAACACTTCCACATCAACAAACGTCGCAAAAAAGTCCCATTCATTTCCACTGAGAAAACTGAAACTGAACAAAACTCCTCCTTATTTCATCAAACTTTAACTTAGAAACATGGTTGGAATTTTAAACCCATCAGAAGACTTCAGATTTTATTCAACACAACCAACGTCCTGATAGCTAGTACGACATGAATGAAACCACCCTTTAAATTTCCCTGTAGCCTCTTTTCCACCACAGGACCTTTAACTTTACTCTGGATTTTGAACAACACCAGAAAATTACCCAGTAAAAAACTGTCAACCGGAACAAAACTTACTTTGAACAAAGTTTCTAGTAAGGGGCGGGATTTTTAGGATTCTTATGATTCTTGGGGGTGGGGCTACATGTTCAAGACCGCTGACTGGCAGAACACACTTGCAGCGTTCCACGCCTCTGTTCTCCCTCCACTGTTAATCCGAGACTGATCTCATGAAATCGCGTTGTATGTCACGCCATGCAGAAGCCAATAATGTAATAATAACGGATAACGTAATAACGGCCGATAACGTAATAAAAGTCCTGAACTGATAATGTAATAGCTTTTGGCCAATAGCATTATAATTTATTACATTATTGGCTCAGTTATTACATTTGCAAAGATTTATGTTTTTTGTACCAGGCCAATAACGTAATAACCAGCTAATAAGTTATAATGTTATTGGCCAAAATGTATTATGTTGTCAGTTCAGTACTTTTATTACGTTATTGGCCAATTACATTTTAAAAATGGCAAATTTATTACGTTATTAGCCGTTATTACATTATCAGCTATTATTACATTATCGGCTGTTATTACGTTATCGGCCCTTACTACGTTATCAGCTGTTATTATGTTATCAGTTGTTATTTTGTTATCGGCCACTATGACGTTATCGGCTGTTACTACGTTATCAGCCATTATTACGTTATCAGCTGTTATTACATTATCGGCCGTTATTACGTTATCAGCCGTTATTGCGTTATCAGTTGTTATTATGTTATTGGTTGTTATTACGTTATCGGCTGCCAATACATTATCAGCTGTTATTATGTTATCGGCTGTTATTACGTTATCGGCTGTTATTACGTTATCGCCCGTTACTACATTATCAGATGTTATTATGTTATCGGTTGTTATTTCGTTATCGGCTGTTACTATGTTATCGGCTATTATTACGTTATCAGCTGTTATTACATTATCGACCGTTATTACACTATCGGCCGTTATTATGTTATCAGCTGTTACTATGTTATAGGTTGTTATTACGTTATCGGCTGCTAATACGTTATCAACTGTTATTACATTATCGGCTGCTAATACGTTATCGGCCGTTATTACGTTATCAGCTGTTACTACATTATTGGCATCTACACGCCAGTTCTTATGGCATGCGGCATGCTATTCATATGCATTTTCAACCTATCATGTGGTATTCAACGCCATTTGATCGTGTGTCAATTTACACCCAGATCTGCGGTTGACAGAACCCTAACCCTAACTCTCAGTCCCCGGTATTTGACACGGCGTGAACACATACGCAGATAGCTTATAATACATACAGTAGCACGCTAATTACAAGTAGCATGTGTAGATATCACGTCGTTTAATCCAATGGCGTCTGAAAACTTGTTTATTCCATTTCTACAAGATTCACTTCATTTTTATTTTAATCGTTTGGAAAATGTAGAAAAAGAAGAGAAGCTACGAGACATTGGACGACGACAATGTCCATATTTGAGCAGTATTTGTTTTGCTCCTACAGGTACGTTGGAATAATCTGTCCATGTGAAAACACTCTGGATAATGAGCAGGAGTTCCATTTGACTGACCAATAAACCAGACCAATCAAATCCAGAAAAACTCAACTGTACAACACCGTCCTGTTTCTGATTTCTATTAAAGATAATAATATTAATACTAATACTACTACTACTACTACTACTACTACTAATAATAATAATATAATAATAATAATAATAATAATGAAAATAATACATTTTATTTGTAACACACTTTAAATTTGACACCAAATCTCCAGGTGCACCATCCAAAGCAATAATATACAATAAGAAAAACAAGAAATAAAATCTATAAAGCTACTACTACTGGAGGCCTACCCTAAACCAGATCTCCTGGTTGGTTTTAATATGAAGACGAACCCTTCACAAAGTCCTGACCTTGGTTTTCTTGTCCTTCAGGCCCAGAGGCATGAGGGGGGGCGTCACATGGGAGGTGAAGAGGCGAGGTGAAGGTCGGAGGGATAAATCCTCTTTTGTCTTATACTCCAGCCACGCCATCTGCTGGCAGTTGTTGGCATACTCGTTCAGACCGCCGTCCAGTTCGCAGATGGAGATGATGATCTGCTGAGTCCATATCGTACCTGAGTGGACAAACATCAGCAGAGACACGTGACTGTAATTTGGATCCAATGTCATTCATTCATTTATTCATTCATTCATTCATCTTCTGAAGCACTTTGTCCTCGAGGGGGTCGCGAGGGGCGGAGCCTATCCCAGCTACCTATCTATGGGCGAAAGCGGGGTTCACCCTGGACCAAGGTTATTATAGTTTTGGATTTTTCATCATAGTTTACTTTTATTTAGTTTTGACTTCTTTTTCTCTAATTCAGTTAGTTTGAATTCGTTTTTAGAGCAGGTTTGCTAGTTTTTTTTAGTTTTCATTTTTTTCTAAATGCTTCGTTTTAGTATTAATTTTAGTTTTGTCGTATCTCTTCTTTTCTTCTCCGTCGTATTCAAATAAATCCCAGACAGGACTCTGCTGCTTTCTCCCAACTTTAGTCTCCATGTTTCCAGGTAGAGTGGGGACCAGAAGATGACTGGAAACCACAAGTGACGGACCATCAAGTGTCGTATGGTGCTGCTAGCTAAAACTGCTAGAGCAAAATAAATCGCTTTCGTATCAATCTGACATTGACAAAGACAAAAACGAAGGGAATTTTATCCATAATTTTACTGTGTGCAAGGTTATTATTGTTAACAAACACTAACGAAAGGACGAAAACTGGAATTGAAAAACATTTTCATTAACTGAAATAAATTAAAACTATAATTAAAAGAAAAAAAGATTACTAACTGGAACTCTATTTTGTACTTACAAAACTAATTCAAACATTAAAATTATGGATAAAATTCCCTTCTTTTTCGTCTTTGTCAATGTCAGATTGATACGAAAGTGATTTATTTTGCTCTAGCAATTTTAGCTAGCATCACCATACGACACTTGACGCTCCGTCACTTGTGGTTTCCAGTCGTCTTCTGGTCCCCACTTTACCTGGAAACATGGAGACTAAAGTTGGGAGAAAACAGCAGAGTCCTGTCTGGGATTTATTTGAATACGACGGAGAAGAAGAGAAAAGAAATGACAAAACTAAAATAGATACTAAAACTAAACTAAAACTAAGCATTTAGAAAAAACCCAAAACTAATAAAAACTAGCAAACCTGCTCTAAAAACTAATTAAAACTAACTGAATTAGAGGAAAAAAAGTCAGAACTAAATAAAACTAAACTATAATGAAAAATCCAAAACCATTATAACCCTGACTGTGTGTGGCGATTAATGTACAAACTAAAAATGAATCATTTGTTAATTTATTCATTGGTTCACGAGGACTGGACTCACCTGACTTCGGGTAGGTGACGAGGAATACATCGCTGTCCCGGATCTCGAAGGTCTGGAGTGAATTGATGTGCTCTGGGGTCACCAACTCCAGGGGGAAGATGAAGTCCTTGTACTTGAAGAGTTTTTCACCGATTTGCTCCATGTTCAATCTGTCCATGATCAGGGGATGAAAACCTGGTGGATGATAAGTATTGGAAAATCCTGGCCTTTGGACTGTGGTGATGAGGAGAACACTGGTGTTGGTGTTCGTCCAATGGGATCACAGGAGGACAGGACTGAAGACTCACCTGGAAGGAACAGTGTAGCTCAAGAAGTTCCGTGACATATAAACTTCTCGTGTGTTTGCTCATGATGTTGTTACATGCCTGAGGGCATGTGCATGTATATGTGTGTGTGTTTCCCCCAGGCCAAACTGTAAGAAATGAACTTAAACATTTACTCCAGTTCTTAAAGCATTTGTCGGGCTATACCTACACATTTTTGACCTTTTGCATCTTATTCAACGCCATTTGATCGTACCGTTTTATTTACCTGGTAAAAGAATTCCTTGTAATTGTATGGTTTGTGTTTCTACCACGAAGTTCTGGAAAATTTTTTCCAATCATATTTTTAGGTTTTCTTTGTTTTGGTTTCAGAGTGAAATGATTTTATTAGAGCTGAAACTAACAATTACCTTCCCTCTTAATTAGTCTGTCATTTATTTTATTGATTAATTGATTAGCTGTTGGCTTGTTCTTAAATTATTTTTCTTAAAATGGATTTAAATGGGTTTTTACTTGACTTTGCAACAAAAACACAAGTTGGGACACGATCTGAAATGCAATAAAACTTAGTCGTCTTTTCCACCAACATTACCAGGAACTTTCATATCTGACTCAGTTCTGCTGAAAGTCTTTTGATCATATTCTGTAAATCCACTGGACGAGGTCCAGGCTGATTATCCAGGTAATTTAACCCCTTGAAGACTGATCTCAATAAATAGTGTTGTAAGTTCTTCTGGCATTTGTCGGGCTATACCTACGTATTTTTTACCTTTTGTATCTTATTCAACACCATTTGATCGTGTGTCAATTTACACCAAGATCTCCGGTTCACATAACCCTAACCCTCAGTGTGTGGTATTTGACGTGTGGATTCAGGTTGGACAGGGGGCTAATAACGGCATGAACATACATGTGGAAAACTATTAATGCATACAGATAACATGCCAATTAAAAGTGGCGTACAAATCGCACCCTGGGTATAGCACGCAAAATGCCAAAAGAACTGACATGACATACACCATTTAATGAGGTCAGTCAAAAGTTCCCAGTAGTGGGTTGGACTGTTCAGATGTAATTAAACCAGACCAACACCTGGAGTTGGGGAGATACTCTGACCCGGTCATCATCGTTATAATCTGACCTTTGACAAAGTTCCTCAGGTCCTTATGTTGATCATTTAACTGACTGGAAAACTTCAGCTTCAATTATAAATGTTGGAAGAATTCAGAGACACATGAATGTGAAGAAGATGCACTTTATACAAAGACGTCAGAAAATACAAAAGTTGGAAATGAGGGTTTAATCTTTACCAACGTGTCCGATCTGCATCTAATCAGTAACGAACACTGGAACTCAGAGTGAGAGGTGTTGGATTGGAGAGAAAACATGATGAATAAAGGAAAGAATCAGTGGAGTCGAGGCCACGTCTTCAGCTGCTGCTGTTCTTATTCCCAGATGAACTTCAGACCAGTGTCTCCAAGTTTCTCCTGAAGCATCCGATCGACTCGTTCACTCTGAGCCACAGTGAACATGTTCTTCCAGTCGCCGATCCGACCTGTGAAGAACAAGAGAAGAAGAAGAAGAATGAACCCGATGTTTGTGTAGAAGTCTGGACGGCGGTGGTAGATTGTTTTACCTTTACGCATGAAGTCACCGCTGAACAAGTCCCTTCTGAAAGACTCATAGTTGGCCTTGGAGTCTTTCTTCATGTTCCTGAACGTAGCTTTTTCTACGACTTGATCGATGCCTTCGTCACTGAGGTTCTTCCCCAAGAACCTGCAGATCTTAGTGACCACCCCCTTCAGGTCCTACAAAGAAACAACAAGCAGCGCCAAAACCTTTCCATGATGATGTCATTTCCATGAACAGAAATGAAGAAAGTTGAGGAACTTGGACCAAAAACCTCAAATACTGAAGCTAATGAGTAATTTTCAGGTATAAATGCAACATTTTTAGTCAAAGTTGACACCTTTTTCTCAACATCGTCTAAATCTTGTTCAGTATATTTCATTACAGTCAAAATTCAGGGACGTACAAACTTTTTCCATCTCTAGACACTAATGAAGTCGACTGTATTTTTTCATGGTCGAACTACTGCGAACCTCGACCAAAAACCTTCTTCATTCTATAAAGGTCTGCAGTCATTTCAAATACTGAAGTTAATAAGTTATTTTTGGGTATAAATGCAACAGTTTTAGTCAAAGTTGACTCCATTTTCTCTACATCGTCTAAAAGCTCTCACACTGTGTGATTTTAACAGTTCACAGCGAGCCACTGTACGACATGAATTTGAGTACGACATGAAGTTTGCTGTGTGTAGATTACACTATGAAAACACAAGCAAGTCAGAAAAACAGTCACTAATTCAAATACCAACATGTATTAACACATCCGTGACTTTTACACCAAAACCCGTTTGTCCTCGTTGGTGCATTTGTATCTTAAAGTTGTAAAACCACCAACGGCCACTAGATGCTGCTCCGAAAAGTCCTGGTTCCCATAGACTTACATTCAACCTGTGTGTAAAAATACTGAATATTCTGTCAAGGAGTCACTGTAGGTTCACAGTTTTTCATATGCGGTCTTAGTACCCTCCCCCCCCTTCAGTATATCAGATCTGATCCAGGTCTTACCAGAATCATGTCCTCGTAGGTGAGGAAGAGGATGTTGTACTGGTCTCTGTTCAAGTACCAGGCTCTGATGTGGTCGAACCATGATGATCCTCCAACTGTTGAACAGTGAATAGAACACGTTAGGAACATGGATTTCATACGATGGAGTAGATTTAAGATGAGATCTGTCACCGTTTCCTGCCAAATACTGCTCCAGGAAGTCCTCGAAGCTCTTGGGAGTGTCCCATGGTGAGAAGGACTGGCTGAAGTGGAAATGTGAGACGATGTTGTCCTTTGGGTTTCGCATCACGTAAACGATCTGATTAATGAAACAAACGGTTAAGAACTACAGCTGTGATGAGAACCTCCATCAGCGTTCCACATGTGGAACAGGACTGCATTCATTCCATACACTCATGACTTCATCTTTTATTTTCATTTCCTTGTTGTGACTTTTATGTCATAAATGTTTTGCAGAAGATGAATATTCCACCTTTGACTTCAACACCTCCACATCAACAAACGTCACAAGCAAATCCCATTCATTTCCACTATGAAAACTGAAACTGAACAAAACTCCTCCTTATTTCATCAAAGTTTAACTTAGAAACATGGTTGGAATTTTAAACCCATCAGAAGACTTCAGATTTTATTCAACACAACCAACGTCCTGATAGCTAGTACGACATGAATGAAACTGGGGATGTCCCTGTCCGTTCTAAAGACCCGAGAACCCTTCACAAAGTCCTGACCTTGCTTTTCTTGTCCTTCAGGCCTAGAGGCATGAGGTGGGGTGGGAGGTGGGACGAGAAGAGCCGAGGTGAAGGTCGGAGGGAGTAATCCTCCTCTTTCATCTCATACTCCAGCCATGCCATCTGCTGGTAGTTGTATGGATACTCGTTCAGACCGCCGTCCAGTTCGCAGATGGAGATGATGATCTGCTGAGTCCATATCGTACCTGAGTGGACGAACATCAGCAGAGACATGTGACTGTAATCTGTATTTGGATCCAGTGTCCAATGTCATTCAGGCCTAAATCACCCCTTTGAGATGCTATGGCATGACCTCAAGAGAGCGATTACCACCAGACATCCAATGAATGTTGAACTGAAAGTTTTGTAAACAACGAATGGTCCAAAATTCCTCCTGACCGTTGTACAGGTCTGATCTGCAACTACAGGAAACGTTTGGTTTTGGTTTTTGCTGCCAAAGGAGGGTCAAGCGGTTATTAAATCCAAGGGTTTTCATACGTTTTCCATCCTGTGCTGTGAATGTTTACATGTTGTGTTCGATAAAAACATGAAAACATGTAATTTTTTATGAGGTATTACTTTAAACAGACTGTTTGTCTAATCTTGTGACTTAGCCCACATTCATACAGCAGGTCTTAACGCACAATTAGGATTTTTTTTTTTTTTTGACGAAATCCAGACTGATCTCATGAAATCGCGTTGTATGTCACGCCAGTGCTTACAGGATTTGGCGTGCTATACAGACGCATTTTCATCCTTTCGCGTGTTATTCAACACCATTTGATCACATGTCAAATTATGTTGAAATCTCCACTTCACATATCCGTAACCATTTCCTAAACCTAACCCTAACCACTAATTGTGCTAGCCGCTAATCGCTAACCACTAACCCTTACCCCTAACTGAGCTAGCCGCTAATTGGTAATCATGCTAATTGCGTCTTATTTTATGCGGCATGAACATACATGTGGAAAGCTTACAATACGTACAGATAATACGCCAATTAAAAGTGCCGCGTTATCTGTACGCAATTCATGATATCACGTTGTGAAATCCGATTCTTTTGTGTGCTTGTTCATATTCCACATTAAATGCGACTTCTATCAGTTTTGAGTCTGAACTGAATGCGACCCTGAAGTGACCCACATGCACTAAAGAGGTCCTGATAGAATACAAGACCACGCAGACACACACTGTGTTTACGGAAATAACACTCGTGGGATGCAGAATTAGGACATTTGTCGCATTTCAATAACGTAAAGGTCGGATAAATGCAACATGGCCGTTCAGACTGAAGTCGTATTGCAAAATATCAGATACGTGTCAGATTTAGGACCACATATGAAAGTGGTCTGGGTCAGTTTTAGGACCACATAAAGTGGTCTGGGTCAGATTAGTGCTGTTCAGACTGTCTTTAACAGATCAGATACAGGTCACAGATGGACAAAAACACTGGATTTGGGCCACATTTACCTGCCTCTGAATGTAGCCTTAGATGAAGACCAGATCACAATTTATGACCAATTTATGCAGAAATGTCGGTAATTCCAAAGGGATTAAGCAACTGACAATAGTATTGTCATCATACAAGTGGATATAATAGTTGCCAACACCATGGGTTATATTATTGATGTAAATATTTAAAATTGTTGGGCCAAGTATGGACACTTGAGGGACACCTGACTGTATGTTGAGTTGAACTCTACAGGTCTGAGAGACTGAGATTATATCATCAACATGTGACAGTCCTGGATATGAGCTAACAGTCCTGAATACACATAATCTGTGTTATCAGCTGATTTGTCCTGTGATCATGAGGACTGGACTCACCAGACTTTGGGTAGGTGACAAGGAACACATCGCTGTCCCGGATCTCGAAGGTCTGGAGTGAATCGATGTACTCCGGGGTCACAAACCCCAGGGGGAAGACACAGTCCTTGTACTTGAAGAGCTTTTCAGTGATCTGCTCCATGTTGGATCTGTCAATGATTAGGTGGTAAAAACCTGGCGGTATTTAAACATCCTGGACTTCAGACTCTGGTGAGTTTCCCAGTGATGAGGGTGTTTGTGTCCGTCCAATGGGATCACACGAGGACAGGACAAAAGACTCACCTGTAAGTGACGTCACATTTAAGAGTTTTACCCCCGTTTGAATTCACTAAAACGTCCCTCGAATGTTTTACAGCTGAAGAAGGCGTGAAGATTCAATCATTAATGAAGGAAAAGTCATGAAGAAAGCTGAAGTCAACTCATGGAAAAGTCAAGGTTCTCAAATCATTATGTAAGGTACCCAAAATAATGACTGTTTAATAAAATGAACAGTTTTTTTTTTTTTTTTTCATTTGATGTATGAATATAAAATAAGTAGGGATGCACCGATACCACTTTTTTCCAGACCAAGTACAAGTACTTACATTTGAGTACCTGCTGATACCGAGTACCGATACGAGTACTTAACAATACTATTACAGTTCTGAGTTATTTTAGAAAATGTGCTTTATTGTCATGTTGTCTTTACAGTCTGACTGTAACAGAGTGCTGCTAATGACATTTAACCATACGTTTTTGTTAAACATGGCATTGCCATACATTTCACTAAATTTTTAACTCAAGAGCAACCAACTGTTGTTACTAACATTTTAATGTTCAACTGAAAAACAAACATGGCATTGCCACACACTTTACTTAAATGGAACAAGATATTTCAGAGCCAACATAAAACTGGCAGAACAACTGAAACGATATCATCATGTCGTAACACCTGTGTGTGAGGACTAAGCCTGTTTGGAAAAAGTCAGGGGCACATTCTTTTTGATGAAAAGAAGTTTCCTTGCATTTTCAGCTGTGAGTCTGTTTCTGTTTTCATCTACAATGTGTGACACTGAGCTGAACAGCCTTTCACTGTCCACACTGCTGCATGGTGCTGACAGGTATTTCTGTGACATTTGAGCCAGAGTAGGAAACCTCACTTTGTTAACCCCCCAGTACTGCAGCAGGTTGTCTTCTCAATCAGCTGTGGTCTCCCCTAGGTATGTCTCTAACTGAATGGCAGCACCCACTGGTGCACTGCTTAGTGATGTTGATTCTTGCTCATCTGCTATCTCATCAAACACACTGTCCAGACTACTGCTGGCCTGTGCCTTGCGTAGCTTTCTAGGAGGTGGCTCTCCCAGATCCTCCTGCTTGTCTTTTGCTTCTCTGGACACCTTCTGCAGCTCCTGCATCACCATCTCCCTGGTGTCTGCAGCATTACTTATATTTGAGAAAAAACTATCTTTATACCTGAAATAGTAAAAATTAAGTATTAGCTGGTATCAGACAATGTAGAATTATCTGTGGAATTGTCCAAATGAACATCAGTGTATGACGTTTCAATCACTAAGAATTTTTTGATCACACTCTCACCTACAGAGCAAATAGACCAGACTGACCCACACACACACACACACACACACACACACACACACACACACACTCACATACATTTAGACGAACACACACAGACTAACATGCAGACTGAGACAATTCCAGACTGACACACACATTAACAGACAGAAACACACAAAGACAGAACACATTCAGTACACACACACACACACACACACACACAAATAAATACAATGATGGACACACTTCACCTTGGATCCAGTACAGTTGCGATGCAGTACAGTGGGTTTTTCTCTGTTTCGGCGAAGCGTCTTTTGACGGCGGCAGCTAACTTCCCCTTCATTGTTTTAATGCCGTGGTCCTCATCTGTTTCTTTGGTCAGAAGTTTCGGAAGCACGGTCACAGCAGGAATGACCTCTGATGCCAGTGCATTGGAGGAGTTCACTTTTCGGGTTAATTCCTCAAACAGACACGGCCTTTTCCAGAAGTGCCCACTGATGAGAGGTCAGATTGTCAGGGAGGTTGTACTCGGAACCGAAAATTCCCAGGGTCCTCTTCTGCTCCATAAGAGACTGCAGCATATAATACGTGCTATTCCAGCGGGTCTGCACATCTTGTTGGAGTCTTTTTCTTGGCCGGTTGAGCTGCATCTGAATATCTTCTGGGCGGGAGTAGGCTAAGGCGGAATGTTTAAAATGTCCGACTATTTTCCGTGCGACTGCCACAGCATCAGTTACACCTCTCTGTGCCAAAAGGCCCTCGTGAACGGCCAGCTGGAGGGTGTGTACAACACACGGCAGGCACGGGAGTTCAGCATCACGCATGGCTTTGATCATGTTTTTGGCGTTATCCCTAAGCACAACGTGAACAGAACTTTTCGGGATGCTCCACACCTGAAGCATTTCACCAAACGCACCAACGATGGCCTGGCTAGTGTGTGAACCCCGAAACTGTCTTGCATGCAGGATCACTCTGTCACACTTCAGCCTGAAGTGAGGGTAGGTTGCCGAAAGGCTGCCTGGAAAAAGTCTAATTTGATCTTAAAACTAAAGCAAAAACAACAAGACAAAATCCATGTGATTCAAAAAAAGGTGAAGAGCTTTTATTGCCCTTAAGTGCATCCAAGGAAATAAGCAAATAATGAAAATGACAACAAAAAGTAACACGGGTCTGCACAGCACCACAGCCCTTCTCTAACTGACCCCCTCCATTTAAAGGCTAAGCCCCTCCCACTGGCCCATACCATTTGTAATTGGCACTAATTAAACATTTCATCTCACTACATACATTATTTTCCATAGTTAAATCACAAAACAATTTATGTGTTTTAAACTCACATCAAAAGAGTCATCTTATTATTTATAGCATTTACAGCCTCTTTAATACTCAGAAAAACCTGATATGGTGAAGTGTGACAGGCTGAGCCGATTTTCCTCGTTTAACTCAGGCACTATAAAAGGCAGCCTGATGCTCCCTTTGGGTCCTTTTCCACTGCCCAGAACCAGGAAGTATTATGGTAAGTAAAGGAAAAAACAATTAGGAACAAAATTTCACAATATAGAATCTAACATAATTAAAGACTTAATTCAATCTTATTTGTGTTTGTGTGTGTTTTTGTACAATTTCATGGGAAAACAGCACAGGAGACTAACTTAGATGTTCAAATGTAGCCCAGTGTGTGCACCCACCAAGCTATCAGTAGTAATGCTTCCTGGCTATTGTTTGCCATGTGGAAGAAGTGAGTGTGTGGTGTATGGTGTATGATTAGTGGCAGGGCTGACTGCCACACACTCTCTGTGGTGTAAAATTTTCATCAATCCACTGTGCAGTTAAGCTGATGAAGGACATTGGGCTGACACTGCTAGTCCAAATATCCGTGGTGAAGCTAATATCTGAAACATAGTGCAACAGGCTGTTGATGTGCTTCTTCACAAAGTCGTGCAGCTTTGGTAACACCGTGTCTGTGATGTGGTGGCGGCTGGGGATCTCATACCTGGGCTCCAGTACATTGAGAGGACGTTGAAATCCCATATTGTCAACAACAGACATGGGCTGGTCATCCAGAGCAATGAAATGGGTAAGAGCCTCCGTTATTTTCACTGCCCGTGGGTTGTCTCTGGACATTTTCTCTGTCTTCTCCAGCGTTTTCTTGCAAAGTTGGTTTGTTTCAGTTTCCCGCTGCTAGCATTAGCAAATTCCTTGAATTCCGCGTCGTGTTGGCACTTCAGGTGTTTTATGAGAGTGCTAGTGTTGAATGAGCCAGTTTTCGCCCCTCCCCAGAACAGTATGGCTGAACATAACTTGCAGTGAGCTTTACTGTTGTCACCGTCATTTTCTTTGAAAAATCTCCACACTGCTGACATTATTCCTTGGTCACACACCTGCGGCACTATGAAGTGATGAACGTCATGCTGCCGTAAAGTGGTATTGGTGTGGTTGAATAGGGGGAATTTAATGAGTACGAGTACATGTGTTCGGCATCGGACCGATTCCTGATACTGGCATCGGTATCAGTGCATCCCTAAAAATAAGCAAAAAAAAACGACCAAAGTAATCAACAGAACAACAGAAATGTGTCAATAATTAATTGATTGATTGATGTATTTATTTCGAATATGAATGTCAAAACAGAAGAAAATAAACAAAACACTTAAACATAAGATATATATTTCATATTCGAAAAGGAGTGAGAAGAAGTACTACTTATAAACTCCACCCCTTCTCCTTATATAATTAATAACCTTTCTAGTCTAAGCATGTCTATACTACATACCATAATATGACTGATACTTATTGTGAAATAATTTAGTTTCTGGCTTTGTATTGTTATGAACAAATATAATATGATTTACATAAACACATAATACAAAAACACATTTATGTAAATACATATTCATACACAGATCTAGACACACACATATACACATACACATAGCACCATTAGCAAAAAATAAATAAAAATCATCCACACAATGAAACAAAATCACTAAATTAATGAGCAAAATGACAATAAGAATAAAAAAGCAAAACTTAACAAAATAATCAACTAAATTAATGTGAATATTAATAAAATACAGAGAAAAATAGAGAAAAATACACTTGGTAAGATTTAGATTCTTTTTCTCAGTGTGTGTAATTTTTTGCTTTTCACACATTCATCCCAGGGGCCGGATCGGACCCTTTGGCGGGCCGGTTTTGGACCATGGGCTGCATGTTTGACACCTGTGATATGAACAGAATAGATGAAGGTGGTTTCTTTGTGTGTCATCATTATTATTATTGTTATTATTATTATTATTGTTGTTGTTATTGTAGCCCTGTGGAGAAATAATGGCTTAAAAAAAGAAAAAAGAAAAGCAGTGACCTATTACAAAGGTTTACTTCAAAGTGTAACAGTATGTTTTATGTGATAAAAATGTTACTGATTTGTAAATATTATTTGGTCTAAATAATAGTATCAGATCCTATATGTATTTCATATCTATCTATCTATCTATCTATCTATCTATCTATCTATCTATCTATCTATATCTATATCTATATATATATATATATATATATATTCTATTTCCTGTGACTGTACTGGTTGTCGTCTGTCAAAGTAGTCAATGGTGATTGGCTGATGTGACATAGAGCGTATGTACTTGGACGTTGAGGTGAAGGACAGGGGAGAGAAAGTGCCCGGACTCACAAAAACAGAGGGGGGACGGACAGACGGATCGTTCCAGATTTTACACCTGAGAAGTGGGTCCCGGATCCAATAAATCCATTTGAAAACTCTTAGAGCTGCGAGAAAGAACTGTGTTGGATCCAGAGCCAGAGGACTGACCGTAGGAACCGGACATGCGCAGAGGTAACCGTGGACAACGAAGCTGCGCCGCAGAAGGCTAACGCTAGCCTAGCAGTTAATCAACCGGACTGTGGTTTCCACGCACTCAGTGTTTTTCCACAGTTATATTTCAACGCACCCAATGTTTGTCCAGGACTCCACAGGCCTGCAACGGATTTTTGTTCGTGGTTCGTGAGTAAAACTGTTAAAGTTGTGAAGTATGACTGAATTTGACTGTGTGCGTGCATGTTGGTCTACCGCCACCGCCATTTTGTTTAATGCTAGTTAAACTAATCTGCGCGTGGCCGAGGTTCCATTTTGTGACAAACTATTTTATGTGTGAATTGTCCAAGGTTATATTTCAGTTAAACAGAGATATTTTGTATGGAATTGAAACTGGGAATGCAATTGAAAAACAAAACTCTCGCATTGTTATGTTCATTGTTATTCATTTATTATTCAGTCATTCATATATATAATTATTAGTACAAATATTCTTAAATTATTAGATCTGGTTAATCTCCACACTGCTGTATTCATCTATAAGTCACAGAACAACCTACTTCAGTGTTTTTCAACCTTGGGGTCGGGACCCCACGTAGGGTCGCCTGGAGTTCAAATGGGGTCGCCTGAAACTTCTAGTAATGATAAAAAAAAAAACAAAACTAATAAAAATATATGTTGAGTTGAGAAGGATGAACAGAATACATAAAAGACATGACAAACTGTGAGTCTGAAACTGCAGCACTGTGGTTCTGTTTATCTGTCAAATATTCCTTGTGGTCGGTTTCAGATGCTGCAGCTCTTTGATAATTCAGTTTGAGTTATTGTTTGTTCAGTATTAATTGTCCGAGGACCAAGGAAAATAAAATTCTCACTTTGTGCAGTAATCTATACCTGGCTTTTCTGCCTCTGTCCATAATAATACACATTATATAGACAAAATGTCATCTAAAATTAATGTTTATTTGTAACATAGTAGAGCAAACTATTACATGATCAAAAACTAATTAATTTAACCCTCCGGTATCCTGTCCAGCAAGGCCCTTACTAAGCACCAAGTGTGCCAAAATGGCAGACTTGATGAATAATGTCAATAAAATTTTCATACAGTTTTTAATTCTTTTGCACTTTTTTCTATTTCAGCAACTTGAGCCATAAATAAAAACACCAAATACTCAATAATTGTCACATATTTTAACCCTTTAAATGTCGTGTATGTAATGTAAGCAAGCCATTTTTTTGGTGCAAAAAACACCCAAACAATTTTTTTTCAGTATACTGCATAAAAAGTGGATTACATATTGTTTGATTTTTACAGCCTGGCATATGTCAGTGATTAACTCCAACACTGGTTAATTTGCATTATTATTTTTGGCACTAGGTCAAATGTTCAAAAATACTAGCATCTGTCACCAAGTGTGCCAAAATGGCACACCTATAAATCAAGCATTTAAATATTATGTATTGATTTATTTTTCTGCTCTAATTTGATTTTATTTTTGTAAATCAAGGTCAGCCCTAATCACATGTATCAAATAATCATTCATTTTACATTTTTTTTTAACCCTTTAAATGATCTCTTTTGAGCATGATGTCACTACATTTTGTGATGCAAAAAACACTAAATATGATTTTTTTTCAAAATACTACTTAAAAAAAGGGTCACATATTATTTGATTTTCGCAACCTGGCATATGTCAGTGATTAACAGCAACATTGGTTAATTTGCGTTATTATTTTTGGCCCTAGGTTAATGTTCAAAAATACTAGCATCTATCACCAACCTGCATGAAGTTGGCCCCCCACCCAACGAAAATCTCTGGATAAATAGTCTCATTTGTTTGTGCTTCATTAATGCTGGTTTGTGCAATTACAATTTTCGTTTGCGCTATTATGGTTATTGAGTTATGAACAATTCTTTGAAAGGTCATTCTGAGGTCAGCTAGCCCCCCACTTACTCCAACTTTAACCGAAATGGTGGCGTTTGTTTGTGCTTCGTTAATGCTGGTTTGTGCAATGAAAATTTTCATTTGTGCTGTTATGGTTTTATAGATATTACAAGATTTATTTTCAGCTGATGACATCACACAGCCCCCCACTTCCTCTAAATTGAGTGGAAATAGTTGAATTTGTTTGTGCTTCATTTGTGTTGGTTTGTGCCATTAAAATTTTCGTTTGTGTTGTTATGGTTTTATAGATATTACCAGATTTATTTTCAGCTGATATCAGTCAACCCCAGCCCCCTTTGCTACAAATTCACCCAAAATGGACTTTCACTTTGTTTAAGGCGCTACAGTTGCAGTGGATTATACATTGCTTTTACTCTGTTAAAGCTATACCGTATGATGTGGCATTTTTACACTTTTCTTTTGTCATCTTAAAATGCTCCTAATAGGCATGTGTCAAACTAAAATATAAAAGAAATCCACCAGGTTTTGAAACTCAAAAATGTTTAATTCTCATATAGTTCTGATAAAGGTCTGACCAATCATTTTAGTCGGTCCGAATGAAATAATTGGTCGAACCTGGCTGAGCCTCCTGTCAATCATCCATTACAGCCGTTCAGCATCCGACCCAGTATCGTGCTCCACACCTGATATGTGTCCCTCTGAATCTGAAGCTTCACTCACGCTGCTCCTCCTGTCACGGACCACAGTCTACTGTCTATGATGTGTATGGATAAAACTCAAATGCACATGTGGAAGGGAAAAAACGGATTTATTAACAGAAACAACAACCAAGGGGCACAAACAGGAGTCTGATGAATGAAGGATGGAGATAAAAGTCTGGAAGTCAGCTGTACTGGACTGAACAGATAGGTCTGCAGGAAGCTCAGCTTTTATGACCGCAGTACTGATTCAGGTACATGTACTTGGTGTCACACAATGTAGGATTATGTAAGATGTTAAATGTATGGACTATGAAACCTCAAATGTCCACGGAAAATTCGTGGAGGCCGTGCGTTCACAGTGCGCGTGCTGGGCACCTCATCAGCTGAAGACACTGACCCAGCGCTGCACAGACCAGACCCTTAAATTCAGGGTCTACTGATGGAACAGGGCCCGCGGCAGGTGGATGATGGATCTGATTACTGAGGGAGGGGTCTACGGACACGCTGAAGTGGACCGAACCTCCACTTCCACCTCCGCTTCCATCACGCGCATCAGGTAAGAGGAAAGCGTCAGAGCTCAATGACCCTGGGGGATTTACATGCAGTTCTATCAGGCTGCCCTCCGCGTCGAAATCCGACGCAGAAGGGGTACCCCCTGCGTCAAATAGTGCCGAACGGGGCTCTGACCATGCGTCCATTTCTGACGACTTGGGATGAGCGGGCGGGGCTTTGGAGGGAGGCGGGCTGTTCATGTTCAAACTTTTACTAAGTGCTGTGAGAAGTGCCACATCGGTAGGTATAGCTTTAATCACAGCTGTCATGATGGTCTTACCTGATCATAACTTCTTGATGCCTCTTCCTTGTTTACCTGGTTAAATTGTCCTGTCAATAATGTTTGAAATTTCAATAAAAAGCAATGCAAAGAAAGCGTTTTGTTCAGTAGTTCTGTTCCCAATTTATTTAAATGAAGCATCATGGGTTACACTTCACATGTGTACCGCTAGTGGGAGCTCGACAGGTTTTATCCGGTAGTACACCTGTGGAAGAAAAGTTACTCCTGCAGGAAATTCACTTCTAATATTGTACGTTTTACAAGCTTTGGCTTCTCAGCACAATTTACAACCCTGTGCAAAATCAGATTTCTGGCCAACATAAGTGAAATGTTTCAAAACTGAGCAGAATATTGACTCAAAAATTGCTCACAAAATATTGCTACTGTAGTAAAGTACAATGCTCAATGACTGAGAATTTTCATTTATGCTAACTTTTACATGTTGCACACTTAGATTTGCAAATGCTCAAAGATCTTAATGTAATATAATCACTGATAGAAAAATAAAGGCAAGAATTAAGTGATCAACATTAATTAAATTTATGTGTTCTTAAACTAGATGCCCAAATAACCTGCAGTGGACACAGATACCATTTTTGCAGTTCTCTGCACATCAAAAGAGGCCATACTCTAAAATGGCAACATGTATGGACATGCCACTGTATGGACAGAGCTGAGTGAGCAGCTGGGAAATATAACCTCTGCAAAGGTCCTGTACACCTTTATTAAATTAAACAGACACAATGTCTGATCAACTTTAGGGTTCAGTCATCACACCAGTGATCCTGAAACTGATGACACAGGCTCTGAGTCTGGTTCCCTTTCTCATGTCCTAAAAGATTATCAGACTTTTCAACTCAATGTTCCTTTTGACAAATGGAGAGAATTTATTCCATAAAAGGCTGAGTACAATGACAAATATTCTCAAACTTAAAAAAGACAATATATCATTTTGAAGCCTGGCACCTGGACTTGTGATAAATGAGCAGATTTGGAAAGCAGTGAAAAGTCCTTGCACATTTATTTATAAAAGAGCCAAGGTCTATCCATCAGTCACAAACAATTATACTGAAATCAGAGGCTACTGTAAAGAGTGTCATGGATATCTTTACATAACATGTGAGAAAGAGTCAGCAATTAACAGCCCAATGATGTTCAAATGTTGCATCAAAAATGCTGACGACTCCCTCCGCACTGGCTGTTCGAAGTGTTTCATGTCTGGAAACATGCAGGTGCAGATAGCCAAAGAACTATGCGAAGGCAGGATGAAACCCCATGTATGGTGGGGATCACAGGCGAAGAAGCTGATGAACTTTGGAGATCCTGAACCAAGCCATCTACCTAATTTGGCCACACTACGCAAAGCAAAACAAGAGAGAGATGATTTGGAATTAGGTGACAAAGATCCCATTTTGTCTTTGCAGTTGTTAAAATACAGTGCACCTCATAGTAGTAGCATTAAAGACATTGGACTGGATAGTTTTTCTGTCACTACTGGAGTCAAACACAAATGCAGATGTACAAGACCTTATTAAAGTAAACTTACTCAACAGCATGTTTCGATGCAGCTGGCTCAGTAGTTAGGAAACTGGTCAGACCAAATGGCTCGTCTGGCCATATCTTCCTGTATCAGGGAGTTCTGACAGGGCTTAACAGCTCAAGTGTCCCAGTGGTGCAAATGTTGTCGGAGAGACATGATGTTCATGCTATCACACAGTGGCTGACAGAATGGATTCGTGCAGGTGCAGCTGTTCCAAAAGAGGTTGTGAGTGATTTTTCTCTCTTTTCTTTGAAAAGTTTGGCTTCAATTATAAATGTTGGAAGAATTCAGAGACTCAAGAATGGGAAGAAAATGCACTTTATATAAAGATGTCAGAAAATACAAAGTTGGAAATGAGGGTTTAATCTTTACCAACGTGTCTGATCTGCATCTAATCAGTAACGAACACTGGAACTCAGAGTGAGAGGTGTTGGATTGGAGAGAAAACATGATGAATAAAGGAAAGAATCAGTGGAGTCGAGGCCACGTCTTCAGCTGCTGCTGTTCTTATTCCCAGATGAACTTCAGACCAGTGTCTCCAAGTTTCTCCTGAAGCATCCGATCGACTCGCTCACTCTGAGCCACGGTGAACATGTTCTTCCAATCGCCGATCCGACCTGTGAAGAACAAGAAAACGAAGAAGAACAAGAAGAAGAATGAACCCGATGTTTGTGTAGAAGTTTGGACGGCAGTGGTAGATTGTTTTACCTTTATGGATGAAGTCACCGATGCCCAAGTCCCTTCTGAAAGACTCAGTTGGCCTTGGAGTCTTTCTTCATGTTCTTGAATGTAGCTTTTTCTATGACTTGATTGATGCCTTCGTTGCTGAGGTTCTTCCCCAAGAACCTGCAGATCGTAGTGACCGCCCCCTTCAGGTCCTACAAAGAAACAACAAGCAGCGTCAAAACCTTTCCATGATGATGTCATTTCCATGAACAGAAATGAAGAAAGTTGAAGAACTTAGACCAAAACCTTCTTCATTCTATAAAGGTCTGCAGTCATTTCAAATACTGAAGTTAATACCTTATTTTCGGGTATAAATACAACATTTTTAGTCAAAGTTGACTCCATTTTCTCTACATCGTCTAAATCTTGTTCAGTAAATTTTATTAGTCAAAATTCAGGGACATACAAACTCATCAGGTAAAAGTGCGACTTCTAGATCTGAAGTTTCCAGACTTTTTCATTTCTAGACAATAATGAAGTCGACTTTCTGTGCTTTTCATCGTTGAAATACTGCAAATAAATGCACTGTAGACAGTGTTACATCGATCACAGCCAGAAAAATTTCAGAATCAGGTAATGGTAGCGAGTCAGAAAAACACAGTCACTAATTCAAATACCAAAATGTATAGCACATCCATGACTTTTAAGTTAAGATAAGATAAGATAAGATATTCCTTTATTGATCCCACAATGGGAAAATTCACAGTGCTGTTAGCAGCATAAAAAACATACATAGACATACACATAAAAACAAAATCATATAAATTTGAATAAAAAAGTGTTTAAAAGGAGAGTGCAAATATTGTTCGATATGATGTAGTGCAAATGGTTATAAATATAAAAATATATATATGTGTGTATATATATATATATATATATATATATATATATATATAATACGGATTGAATATATACAACATAAGTGGAATGGAGGGAGGGTTGTTATTACACATTGTGCATTGATCTAATGGGAGCAGGACTGGTTGTGAAGTCTGACAGCAGAGGGAAGGAAGGACCTGCGGTATCTCTCCTTCGTGCAGCGTGGGTGAAGAAGCCGGTCACTGATGGAGCTTTCCAGAGCTCTTACAGTCTCATGTAGGGGGTGGGAGACATTGTCCATGATTGATGCTTCGCTGTCATTCTTCTGTCCCCCACCACCACACCAAAACACGTCTGTCCTCATTGGTGCTTTACTATCTTAAAGTTGTAATACCACCGACAGCCTCTAGATGCTGCTCCAAAAAGTCCTGGTTCCCTTAGGATGTATTCACACCTGAAAAGTCCTTTGGTCCGCTTATTTGATTGGGATCGAATGCAGACTTTATTTTTTTCATTTGGGTTGGCTCACATTCTCATTACACTTTTTGCTAGTGGACCAAACTGCGTAAACAGAAGCACGCATGTGACGAACTGCGCTGGCATTGGACAGAAAAGTCGGGGGTGGGGTGAATCGTTAAAAAACAGTAAACTGGCTCAGTCGTTTGCAAGCGGACAGTCTCAGTCCACTTGTTTGATTTGAATCAGAGTTCGTATTTTTGTATTCACACCTAAAAAAAAGTCCAGACTTTCCAGGGAAATGAACTCCGGTCCGTTTTAAACGGACCAAATGATGTAGATGTGAATACACCCTTTGACTTACATTCAACCTGTGACTAAAAATACTGAATGTTATGTCCAGGGGTCACTGTAGGTTCATAGTTTTTACCTTCGGCCCTCGCTGCAGCCTATTGTCATCAGTTCATCGTCCATCCTTCCGTCCGTCCGTCTGTCTGTGCAAAAACTCTGGCGTGGACTGAAGGCCGAGGGTTTTCCAGTGTGGACACATTATATTTAATAAGTGGTCTTAGTACTGCCCACTTCAGATCCAACAAAGCAACAGCAAAACCTACCAGTATATCCAGGGCCAGATTAACACTTCATTGTACCCTGGGCAACAATATTCAAGGGCCCCATCATCACAACCCCAGGATCCCTATAATCTGGCAAAATACAGAATAAATTCCAGGAATATATGTAAACATACCCCATACTCCAATATCTAACTATTATCAATTGCATTTTGATGTACAAATGTGTAAATGCTCGTAGAACTATAAGTGCACTACTATAGCCTCTTGTCAAGGCCACTCACTTGCATATGATGACATGAAAACAAAACACATCATCATCAGTATAATCTAAAATTGATCCACTACATTAGAAAGAGAGGGAAGTGTCCTCCATTTTCACAAAAAATAAATAAACCATTTCCAAAGTATCCAGTATTTATTTAACAACACTTTTTGCCAACACAAATGTATTGAATCGTCAGAAAAAGCCCACAGACAAAACACAAACATAATCTGATAGAATCAGATATGAATTTTAAACAGAAATCCCCTTGTCACCTCAGAATTCAACAAGAGAGTTAAAGTAAGTGCAATGTAAACATCTTGAAATCTGCTTTCTCTCAACAATAAACATATCTCAGCATTTTCATGGAGCCACCACAAGGAAAAAATAAATATAATGCAGTATAATCTGCTAAAATAAACATTTTGGTCCCAGTTTAACTTTTAAACAGAAAACACATCACAATTCAAGGCATGTCAAGGCAAGGGTTAAACATTTTAATACTAAATACTACATATACTAAATACTATAAACCAGTGCCGGCTGCTCGTCTTTTAGACAGGGGAAGCTCACTGTCTGCTTACATAAAAAAAAAAAAAAAAAAAAAAAAAAAAAAAGGATTAAGAAAATGCTCAGTAACCTTATCGTACCAAGTAGGCGTCTTTTTCAGGGACTGGACCAGTGTCCTCTCAATATCCAGTAGACCTAGGCTGCTTAGATTGCCTTGGCCCAGTGTGTTGTGGGTGTCAGACTTCAGCCTTTTTAAACTACAGATGCTCCTTTCACTCCAACCTAGCCGACAGTTTGATTGATTTAACTATCTACAAAACGATATTAAACTCGAACAAGAAATGATTAAATTATGGAACTGAAACAAGAAAACGCTGAAACTATGTTAAATTGAAACAAGGAAGTCCAATGAGTGTGTTTTATTTACAGTGCAAAAAATGAACGAGTAATTTCGTAGTACTTTCTCTCTTGATTTACCAGCAGAATGTGTGACGGTATTAAAATGAACTGTGTCAGTGAAGGAGTAGATCTGAAAACAGCTGTCAGTCAAACGGGATTCAGCCTTTTGACCGATCCTCCAATCAGCACGTGGGATTCTGGCATACCCGTTCGAGCTCCGCCCACAGCTCCATTCACCCGCAGAGACACCCGGTGTCCGGGGGCGGGACAACATCGTGGCATTTATCCAATTACCGTCCAGTTTTGACGCAATGAAAAAAACTGTTCCATTCAGTCCCGTTGAAGTCCAGAGACGGACACAGTCTACGGACAAATGCACTGAGCAGAGATGGAGGAGAAAACAGCGCAACGGGAATGTATGAGAAGTGACCAACATCGCGTCCGTTGGTTTGTGATAAAGCTGATTTGAACGAACTCATCTTTGAGATGAACGTGTTTTAACACATTTGTAGTCAATAAAATGTCAAAACAACCGTACATATTTAACCATTTAATTTTCATCATTTTAGGGGAAGCCGGGCTTCCCTTGCAGTCTATGAGAAATCGCCACTGATATAAACATCTGGAAAACCGTCAATTTCTCTCAAAGAAATACTTATCTGACCAATACTAAACTTCCCACTTAGCTGCTTCTCCATGTTTGCAATGTTTGATTCGCGTATGTCGCGTAGTTCTTGACGTCTCACATCCCGCTCAGTGCACGCACGTTGATTTGCGTCACCGCTGATTCGCTTTTTGGACTGACCAATGAGGAGAGGGTCTCAGCTCACGGTCACAGACAGCAGGAGCAGGGTTTCTGTGCAGTGCAATGGCTCCGGGCAGCGGACAGTTTCATTTATAAGCAAAAGATAACCAGATATTTTCGTTATGCCCGAGCTACCCAGGGCCCTTCAGAGGTCGCGGGCCCCTGGGCAATTGCCCAGTTGCCCATATGGTTAATCCGGGCTTGAGTATATCAGATCTGAAATAGGTCTTACCAGAATCATGTCCTCGTAGGTGAGGAAGAGGATGTTGTACTGGTCTCTGTTCAAGTACCAGGCTCTGATGTGGTCGAACCATGATGATCCTCCAACTGTTGAACAGTGAATGGAACACGTTAGGAACATGGATTTCATATGATTGAGTAAATTTAAGATGAGATTGGTCACCATTTCCTGCCAAATACTGCTCCAGAAAGGCCTCAAAGCTCTTGGGGGTGTCCAACAGTGTGACGGACTGGCTGAAGTGGAAATTTGACACCATGTTGTCCTTTGGGTTTTGCATCACATAAATGATCTGATTAATGAAACAAACCATTAAGAACACACTTGCAGCGTTCAACACTTCTGTTCCCCCTCCATGTTTAATACTAGACTGATCTTATAAAATTTGGTTGTATATCATGCCAGTTCTTTTGGCATTTGGCATGCTATACATATTTATTTTCGACATATTGTGTGATACTCAATGCCATTTGAAAGTCCTGACCTTGGTTTTCTTGTCCTTCAGGCCTGGAGGCATGAAGCGGGGTGGAAGGTGGGAGCTGAAGAGGCGAGGTGAAGGTCGGAGGGAGTAATCCTCCTCTTTCATCTTATTCTCCAGCCACCTCATCTGCTGGCAGTTGTTGGGATACTCGTTCAGACCGCCATCCAGAGTCCATATCGTACCTGAGTGGACGAACATCAGCAGAGACACGTGACTGTAATCTGTATTTGTATCCAGTGTCCAATGTCATTCATTCATCTTCTGAACCACTATATCCTCACTAGGGTCGCGGGCGAGGAGCCTATCCCAGGTAGCTATGGACAAAGGCGGGGTTCACCCTGGACCTGTCACCAGTTCATCGCAGGGCCGAACATATAGAGACAAACAATCACTGTCACATTCCCATCTATGGGCAATTTATTTTAACCCATTAACCTATCATTGCATGTGTTTGGTTGCTGGGAGGAGCTGGAGAGAACCCATGCAAACACAGAAAGAACATTCAACCCCCACACAGAAAGGTCCCACCGCCCATCGACTGGTGTTGGAGTCGAACCCAGGACCTTCTTGCTCAGTACTAAAGTCCACTCCAGGTCCTGTCGAGTCCCAAACCTCAGCCCGATGAGTCATGGACTGATGGTCACATGTTCATTACCTCCACCAAGGAGGTTATGTTTTTGCCAGGGTTTGTTTGTTTGTTTGTTTGTCTGTCCGTTAGTGTGCAACATAACTCAAAAAGTTATGGACAGATTTGGATGAAATTTTCAGGGTTTGTTGGAAATGGGATAAGGAAGAAATGATTAAATTTTGGTGGTGATCGGGGGTGGGGGGGCCCACGGGGGGCGCCACTGATCAGCCTTGGCGGAGGTCTGCGCTCTCCGAGTGCTTCTTGTTAACTCTGTTTGTTTTCTTTCTTTTTTCTCTTTATTGAGCTGGTGAAAATACTGTGCATCAATAAAGTGCACCTGAATCTGTTTCAAACAAGTTTTTCATAAAAAGTTGTCACCTGTACAGTCGCTAACCCTAAGTCTAACCCATCTTTACACCTTGTGTCTTGTTGATGGACCATTAACCCTTTCATGCATACTGGTCACTACAGTGGACAGCTATTCTACAGCTGTTCTCTTGTATATTCATGGGTTTTGCTGTTCTTTTCGTTGTTTTAGTTTTTTTTTTTTTTTTGCACATATCTGTATTAAAGTTTTAGGACACTACATACCTTTCTGACATGAATTGGTAACATTATGTAGATCTCTCCTGAGCATAAACCCTCAGAATCATAAGCATAGTTTTCACACAATTTATCAGTAAATACATGTTTCTGTACATCAAAAGTTAACCGTGTGGTGTCCAGCTGAGTGGACATTTTTGCAACTTCATGAAAAATAGGTTCATAAGAATTTTTTTTTCATTATTTTTTTTATGTATTTTTTAATTTAAAAAAATATATATATATATATTTTTTTAATTTATTTATTTTTATTCATTTTTCAGAAGAAAATTTTCCAATCGCATTGTTTTTTTCGTGCCTAAAGAGGAATAAAAACATTCAGGAAAAATTTTTGATTAAGGTTCTCATAATTCGTGCATGAAAGGGTTAAAATAATTGGAGAAGGCCTCTGTATCTTCCATTACTCTTTCACAGTATCATTTCAGTTCAGTGACATTCTTTGGATGCCTGGTGTGAGTCCCTCTCTTGAGGTCATGCCAAAGCATCTCAAAGGGGTTGAGGTCAGGACTTGGACTGGGCCAGTCCAGAAGGCCTGTTTTCTTCCATTAAATCCATTCTGTTGTTGATTTACTTCTGTGCTTTGGGTTGTTGTCCTGTTGCATCACCATCCTCTGAGCTTCAACTGGTGGACAGATGACCTTAGTTCTTCTCTGTAAGTCTTCAGTTAACACTCAGATTCTTCTTCAGCTCACTGGTCATTCTGTGCTGTGCTCTAGCAATCCTGTTTACAGGATGGCCCCTCCTAGGGGGCACTGAACTTTCTCCATTTATAGACGGTTTGTCTTACCATGGAAGGATGAACATCAGGACTTTAAGAGATCGTCAGCATACAAGTGGATATTAAAGTGGCCAACGCCATGGGTTTTATTGTTGATGTAAATATTTCAAATTATTGGGCCAAGTATGGACTCTTGAGGGACACCTGACTGTATGTATCCAGAACAAAAGCCATTGAGTCGAGCTTTAGAGCTCTGAGACTGAGATAGAGCGCACCTGAATATAAGCCGCACCCACCAAATTTTAAAAGAAAAAATATTTGTACATGTATAGGCCACACCTGACTATAAGCCGCAGGTGTCCACGTTGTAACATGAGATATTTACACAGAAAGATGGTAAACAGAAAGATGAATTAAATATTTATTTCCATACCTTAACTGCTTTTTTCCAAACAGTGCCTGTGACACGGCAGTAAAACGGCAGGAACACAGCTGGTTAAAAAACCTGGAAAAGTCATTGATCTCTATCTTCATCTTCCTTCTGCTCATTGAAACCACTGCAGTTGTCTTCTTCAGTATCGGAGTTGAACAGCCTCAGAAAGGCTCCGTCACACTCCTTCTACGTCTATCTTCCGTTGTCTCTCATTGTCTCTTCTGTGCTGCCGCTCTGTTTCCTTCTTAGACAGACACATCGATTGGTTTTAAGTTAAAATCTGCATCATATGCATTTCTTCATGTGTTTTCCATGATGAGGGTTTGTGTATTACACGCAAAATTATTGTTAAAAGTTAACCTTAAAACTTCTCCTCTTCATCACCTCTTCCACCTGTCTGTATCGCTTTTGTGCTTCCTGCTAGAGCGCCCCCTGGAGGCCATCAGCCCGTAAAAATCTATACTTGAGCAGCATCGTCAGATAAGCCACAGGGTTCAAAGGGTGAGAAAAAAGTAGCAGCTTATAGTCCGGAAAGTACAGTATATTGCCAACATGTATCAGTCCTGGATATGAGCTAATAGTCCTGAATACACATAATCTGTGTTATCAGCTGATTTGTCATGTGACCATGAGGACTGGACTCACCTGACTTCGGGTAGGTGACAAGGAACACGTCGCTGTCCCGGATCTTGAAGGTCTGGAGTGAATCGATGTACTCCACGGTCACAGGCCACAGGGGGAAGTTGTGGTCCTTGTACTTCAAGAATTTTTTACCCATCTGCTCCATGTTGAATCTGTCAGTGATCAGGGGATGAAAACCTGGTGGATGATAAGTACTGGAACATCCTGGCCTTTGGACTCTGGTTAGTTTACCAGTGATGAGGTGAACACTGGTGTTGGTGTCCGTCCAGTGGGATCACAGGAGGACAGGACTGAAGACACACCTGTAAGTAACAGTGTCACTCCACAAGTGCTATGACGTACCTGATTGCCTCTGAAGTAGCAAAAGGCAATGAAGCCCTTTCTGTGTTTGTTGGCGCTGTAGCCATAATACAGCTACTTGGAACTCCACTTCCCACAATGCATGTCGGGACAAATTTCCAAAAATGCCCTAGTGACCTACCGGGTCTGTTTGTAAACAAATGGACTGTTAATGGTTGAGTACACTGAAATTATTCACCGTGAGGGAAGAGATTCAGATGAGTAATCACAGAAAGACTCACAGATTTGTGATACTTAGGTTATGACTCAGGTTTTACAGATCTGATGAAAAATTGGTGAGGAAAGTCATTTGCGTCTTTAACCCTATAACGCCAGATGTATCATATTTGATCCATGAGTTTTGAAGCCCTCTACATGATCAGTGTGATATTTTTTTTTCTTGAAAATCCCATGTATACAATTAGATACATGCAATACACAGGTAATCCACCAGGGAGAGGAGTTCATTCACCAGAGGCCTTTCCAGTGACACTACAAGACTGTCATTTATGAGGAAGGAGGAAGAACTGGGACCATTTAGAAAAAGAATTACCAATTTGTTTGTGTTATATTATGTTGTAATTTGTTAAGAAATATTTGAGCATTGAGACCTGATGGATCAAGCATGATACAAAACTGAAAGTCATACATGGAAATTGATGTTTGAAAAAAATAAATAAAAAAATTTTGGTTCAGAAGGACCAATAAAGGCTCCAGTTTCAAAGAACTGGAATTTTTTGTCAATGATTCAACAGTTCAGGCTTTACAAGGTTAAAATAAGACCTAATCACCTAAAGAGTAAATTTTCAGTGGGATACAGGAACTTATTTTTAGACAATAGCTCTTGAAAATCTTATTTCAAGAAATCTTACCAAGATAATTTTCATTTGTTCCATTGGAAGATTTTTTTTTTTTTTGCTTGAATAAAGCCAAAAAATTTTTGAATTAAGCAAAAAAAAAAAAAAGAAAGAAAAAAAAAATCTGCCAATGGAAGAAATGAAAATTATCTTAAGATTTCTTGAAATCCGATTTTCCAGATCTATTGTCTATAAATCAGTTCTTATAGCTCACTGAAAAGGTACTCTTTAGGTGATTCTGTCTGATTTTAAGTGTGATGAGAGATGAGATATAGACATGTTTGTGTTATATTATGTTTTTGCTTGTTCAACAATAATATTTGAGCATTGAGACCATGGGTGTTTTTAACCTGTTTTGGGGGCGCTGAAGCACCCCTAAATTGATTCCCAACACCCCTAAAATATTTTAAGATTGTGAAATTTTTTTTTTCTTGTTTACTTTTTGTGCATTCTGAACATGCTAGAAAAATGTCAAAACCATATACAGTACATGCAGTGGTGTAGTCTAGTTTATTCTAGTGGGTATACTCTGATTTTTCCCCTCCCAGCCTCATACACCCCCATCCTGGAGCAACATCTGTACCACAGCACCCCTCCCAGAGCAGCAGCTGCTCCAAAACGGCCCCACAAGAACCACCACACTCATTAATGCATCAAGTATACATCCACACATAGGTGAGATCATGACAGACTGGTTATGTATTATCTAAATGTAAATGTAATGTAAGCAAGACAAGATGTGTAACTGTCATTAGCAGCTGGACTTCAACTAACTATTCAACAGCCAGTGACAAGACAAAGATGTTTCAAATCAAGAAAAGTGAATGAATAAATAATATAATCTGGAGGTAAACACAAACCTGGAGGTAAACAAAAATATCCGTAATTAACATTAAGTATAACACAAGCTGTCTTTTTTGTATCTAAGTTAGCATTCAGACCTGCTGAACAGGGTCCAAACCTATGAGTGAACTGTTTACAATCTTCAGCCATGGCTAAGAAAATGCATGAAAAATAAACAAAAGGAGGCAAAAATTCCGCTCTTTCAAGGGCTGGAATTATGATATTACATTATCTAACATATCAGTCATTTAATGGTGTACATGGTGTCTTAATTAATGGACCGTTAAGATGCCAATGGGACCAAATTGAGCGAAAGTGAACATCAGTGTCATAAATTGAAGTTTCATCTATCATTTCTTAAATAGGCTCATTTTTAACTTAAGAACTCTATTTTATTGAACTGTTTACAAAACTTCAGTATCACATGCAGAAAAAAAGAAAGATATAATCAATATAAAATTAACCTAAAATGGACTAAAATATGTAAATGCACTATTAACTTTAATAATATTTGTTCTTGCTTGTGTCAGTGATATTTTCAGTCTGTGAATCTGACGGAACTAACAATTCAACAGTACAATAATATAGAAAGGTTCGGTCCAATCCAATTATTAGTCAGGTATGCTCTGCTATTATCTGTATATATCACTACAGTTGGAATATGTGTGTAAATAAAAGTTTATTAGCATATTTGTCGTGCTTTAAAGAAAAATCTTTTACTCTGACTACTGAACAAAGGTACAAATTGCTGTCCCTGTGTCACAACATATTAGCGTTCATAAAAACGTATCATTTCAATATTTTTATCCAATATTGATTACAAATGTACTTCAACATCATAACTAAAGCCCTATGATTCATTTAAGATCCATTTCTTATGAGACCAGCATGTTTACCTCCGCCAAGGAGGTTATGTTTTTTGCCAGGGTTTGTTTGTCTGTTTGTCCGTTAGTGTGCAACATAACTTAAAAAGTTATGGACAGATTTGGATGAAATTTTCAGGGTTTGTTGGAAATGGGATAAGGAAGAAATTATTAAATTTTGGTGGTGATCGGGGGTGGGGGGGCCCACGGGGGGGCACTGATCAGCCTTGGCAGAGGTCTGCGCTCTCCGAGTGCTTCTAGTTTGTACATGCGTTTATGAAAGGTGAAAAAAAAAAAAAAAGTTACTTTTGAGTCCCTGTGTCACACTCAGTAATTTTAAGTATTTTTACCCAAAATTTTCTTTCTGTAAATTGCAACATGTCATGTGAAAGTACGTACTCAGACCTATTCATACATGTATTAAACATGGAGATCAGTTATTTAGTTTAAACACAGACTATTGAACAGGAAATGTGTCGCTGTGGCACCGCTGGATCTAGTCCAATGAATTAATTTAATTTTTATTAACAATTTTATGAATGAACTATATTAACATTTGAATATAGCATTAACTTTGTACATTTACATGGTTTCTACAGCTTTATCTGTTGTCTAATATTTACCTAACTTTCCATTTCTTCACTCTAACCAAGGATGTCTGTTTTTGAATTCTCTTGTCTGACTCTCACTCCACAAAGATGGACAGGTCCAGTTCTCATCTACAACGCTCTCACACACACACACACACACACACACACACAGCTGCAGCCGCACCTCATTAACTTCAACCAAACCACCAGTTAGCTAATGTTCGATATAATTCAATGTGCCAATCACTTGCTGTTACAATAGCGGTTACTATTTTTATAATTACACATGAGTTACACTTCCCAGGCAGGACGGTGTCATCAGCAGACTGTCCTTCTGTTCCATCAGCTAAAGCTGCTGTGGCCTCTGCAGTCAGCAGCCTCTCTGACAGTAATACTAGCGTTAGCATTAGCCACAGCTGGACTGTCCCCTGAAGCAGCAGTAGTAATAGTGGACTTACTGAAACACTGAAACAGTGTCATTTGGCTTTGTTTTCTTTTCATTTTTTCAACAGAATCCTTCACTGACTAGTGTTAGACCAGTCGTTCCCGCCGTACACTTTGACTGCTTCCTTAGTAGTAAACGTCAAGTAACGTTACGCTTGACGGAAGCCTCATATGGTCCAAAAATGTCCGCTTTGTACCACAGAGAAGTGGAATTTATGAACGGTAAAGTGAAAGTTATGTCACAAAACCGTGCCAATACGTATCTTTGCGCATTTTCAGTGGTTATACGGAAATTTGGGACCTTTTGTAGTGGGTATATGACATATACCTGCGTATCACGTAGACTACACCACTGAGTACATGGTTGAAACGTAATATTTTGACAACAAGAATACAGCACCCCCCACCTTGTGTTGAAAATGGTTTGGTCCTGCAGAGCAGTGTGGCTGGCTCTGCCTTCCAGAGTTGGGTACAGTAGTGGTGGAAGTACCTGGGTTAAACCAGGACATGTGACACATTTCTTTACTTCTACCACTTAATGTAACAGGGTCAATTATTTCGCAGCAATGTAGGTATGTAGATGATATTGTGTATTGTTTTTAGAATTACACACACTGTTCATTTTGTTTTCATTTCTTTGACATTGACATTATGGGCCTACGAGTCAGTATGTGGAATTTTTAATTTGAGTCTGTTCCCCAACGAGTAATTTACAGTGTGACACTGCCGCTAGAACTAGAGTTTTCACGCCTTTACCTCTTCCCTTTAGTTCCGGATCTCTACTGGAGCGGTAAGCAGCCACACAGTTGGAGAAAATTTTTGGATTAGCCTCTGCTAATTACATTTTTAAATGAACTGGCTACTTCAAACTGTATGAGGTGCTTATGATGTGCTGAAACCAGTGGCGATTTCTCACAGACTGCAAAGGAAGCCAGGCTTCCCCTAAAATTATGAAAATTAAATGGTTAAATATGTACAGTTGTGTTGACATTTCATTGACTACAAATGTGTTAGAACACGTTCATCTCACAGATGAGTTCGTTCAGAATCAGCTTTATCACAAATCAACAGACTCGATGTCGTTCACTTCTCCTCCGTTCCCGTGTCTCTGTTTTCTCCTCCATCTCTGCTCAGTGCATTTGTCCGTAGACTGTGGGCGTCTCTGGGCTTCAATGGGACTGAGTGGAACAGTTTTTTTCATTGCCTCAAAACTGGACGGTAATTGGATAAATGCCACGATGTTGTCCTGTCTCTCTGGGGGTGAATGGAGCTGTGGGCGGAGCTCGGCTGGGCTGGACGCCAGAATCTCATGTGCTGATTGGAGGATCAGTCGAAAGGCTGAATCCCGTTTGATTGACAGCTGTTTTCAGATCTGCTTCACTGACACAGTTCAGTTTAATACCGTCACACATTCTGCTGTGAAAGAGAGAGAGAAACCACTACAAAATTACTTGTTCATTTCTTGCACTGTAAATAAAACACTCATTGTACTTCCTTGTTTTAATTTAACATAATTTCAGCGTTTTCTTGTTTCAGTTACATAATTTAATCATTTCTTGTTCGAGTTTAATATCGTTTTGTAGATAGTGAAATCAATCAAACTGTCGGCTAGGTCGCAGTGAAAGGAGCATCTGTAGTTTAAAAAGGCTGAAGTCTTCCACCCACAACACACTGGGCCAAGGCCGTCTGAGCAGCCCAGCTCTGCTGGACATTCAGAGGACACTGGTCCAGTCCCTGGAAAAGACGCCTACTGGTACGATAAGGTCACTGAGCATTTTCTTAAAAAGGAACGGAGGGCGGAATGTATGTTTAAATAACTTGACTTTTTTTTTTTTTTTTTGATGTAAGCCGACAGTGAGCTTCCCCTGTCTGAAAGACGAGCAGCCGCCACTGGCTGAAACACATTTCTGTATCATTTGGTTTGTGTAGGAGTTTGTTTTACGGGGGTCGCTGATCGGAGGTTTTTGGGTCTTATGCCACTTTTGTCAGGAGCCAAAAAACAAACAGAGAGTGCCTGCAGAGTTACACGTGCAAGTCTCGTCCATAAAAAAATACAACGCAGAGTCCGACACCACCGGTTACATTAATACTAATGCATTATTATCATCACCAGTCCCTATTTCTGCTGTATTGAAACATAGATCACTGTTTATGCTGTTAGGTGGGAGTTATCTGATTATTTTTCTAACTAGGAAATGTTCCATGTGGTTCAGTCCAACTCTGTCTGTTTAAACTGGACTGAGAGAAGCTGCTGTTTTGTCTGTGCATGTGTTCAGATTAAATACAAGGTGTTACTGACTTTATCTGACTGGATGAACATTAACTCCTATTGTGTGTGTGTGTGTGTGTGTGTGTGTGTGTGTGTGTGTGCGCAGACAGCCTCATCTTATAAAACACTTTGTTTGGTTATTTGCCTTTTAGTTAAAGCACAAAGAGAAAAAGGGGAGCAGAGACACTGAACATATACACTGGTCTACAGTTTATTAGAAATGATCTGCCTCAGATTAAATGTGTTAATGTTACATATTTTAATCAGATTAATTGGAAAACAAATGACAAAAGTGCTGGTTTGCTGATGTTTTGACGGTATATAATAAAGTGTTCCTCCACATATACATTGGTTTATGTCCATTTATCTAACAGATTTCTAAATGTTCCACTGATAGAACCTGTAAAGTGAATGTATTATCACGTACAGACAGTGTTTGAAATAGATCTGGTCGATCTGACACTAATATTCCTCTGCAGTTAAACCCATTCTCTCGTAGATGTATACACTGAGGAGCTGCTGTATCAAACAGGATTGTCTTCCACCAGAAATTAGAGTCAGGGTCAATTTCTTTTATGATTCCAATCCATTCCTCTTTTACTGTGGCTCAGCATTTAAGTAACTTTAATCAGATTTGATGGTTTAGTCAGAGGTTCTCATACCCAAAAAATGTTATGCTTTTCTTTCACAAATGTGTGAACGATGGTCCAAAATTGCGTTAAAATGTACAAAACAGTGAAGTTTCTTTTGCCTGGCCAGCCAGCACTCTGGGTGACCTCTGACCCTAGAATCACCCCTGACTGACCCAAAGGATCAAATATGATACAAAATTGAAACTCATACATGGAAACTGATATTTGAAAAAACATTTTTTTTGGTTGTTCAGAAGGACCAATAAAGGCTCCAGTTTCAAAGGACTGGAATTTTCTGTCAATGATTTAATAGTTCAGGATTTACAGGGTTCATAAAACCCAACACCTGCAGTTGTGGAGATACTCTGACCCGATCATCATCGTTATAATCTGACCTCTGACAAAGTTCCTCAGGTCCTTATGTCGATCATTTTACTGACTGGAAAACTTCAGCTTCAATTATAAATGTTGGAAGAATTCAGAGACACATGAACGTGGAGAAGATGCACTTTATATAAAGACGTCAGAAAATACAAAAGTTGGAAATGAGGGTTTAATCTTTACAAACGTGTCTGACCTGCATCTAATCAGTAACGAACACTGGAACTCAGAGTGAGAGGTGTTGGATTGGAGAGAAAACATGATGAATAAAGGAAAGAATCAGTGGAGTCGAGGCCATGTCTTCAGCTGCTGCTGTTCTTATTCCCAGATGAACTTCAGACCAGTGTCTCCAAGTTTCTCCTGAAGCATCCGATCGACTCGTTCACTCTGAGCCACAGTGAACATGTTCTTCCAGTCACCGATCCGACGTGTGAGGAACAAGAGAAGAAGAAGAAGAATGAACCCGATGTTTGTGTTGAAGTCTGGACGGCGGTGGTAGATTGTTTTACCTTTACGCATGAAGTCACCGATGCCCAAGTCCCTTCTTAAAAACTCATAATTGGCCTTGGAGTCTTTCTTCATGTTCTTGAACGTAGCTTTTTCTACAACTTGATCGATGCCTTCGTCACTGAGGTTCTTCCCCAAGAACGTGCAGATCTTAGTGACCGCCCCCTTCAGGTCCTACAAAGAAACAACAAGCAGCACCAAAACCTTTCCATGATGATGTCATTTCCATGAATAGAAATGAAGAAAGTTGAGGAACTTAGACCAAAAACCTTCTTCCTTCTATAAAGATCCGCAGTCATTTCAAATACTGAAGCTAATGAGTTATTTTCAGGAATAAATGCAGCATTTTTAGTCAAAATTGACTCCATTTTCTCTACATTGTCTAAAGGCTCCCACACTGATTGATTTTAACAATCTTATAAGTTAACAGCGAGCCACTGTATGACATGAAGTTTGTTGTGTTTCACATTGCACGATACTGTGTGTAGATTACACAATGAAAACACAAGTGAGTCAGAAAAACACTGTTGCTAATTCAAATACCAACATGTATTAACACATGTGACTTTTACACCAAAACACATCTGTCCTCATTGGTGCTTTAGTATCTTAAAGTTGTAAAACAACCGATGGCCGCTAGATGCTGCTCCAAAAAGTCCTGGTTCCCTTAGACCACAGGTGTCAAACATGCGGCCTGGGAGCCAAATCCAGATCGCCAAAGGGTCCAGTTCGGCCCCTGGGATGAATTTGTGAAATGCAAAAAATACACTGAAGATATTAATCATTTAAGTTCAGATTCCACATACAGACCAGTTTAATCTCAAGTTGGTCAGATCAGTCAAATACTATCATAATAACCTATAAAGACTCACAACTCCAAATTTTTCTCTTTGTAAATGTAAACATTTTCATGTCATTTTACTCTATTTACACTAACAAACTAACATTTCACAAAAACATGAATAACTGCAACAAATATGAACATTTTGAAATGTCCGAAGTGTAATTTTAACAATATTCTGCCTTTTATGAAATGTTTTGTGTATTTGTCAATCCACTGGGATCTGTAAGTTGTCATTTACATGTTTAAATGATAAACTGAGACATAATATTGTTAAAATTTCACTTAGTTTTCTTAAGAAATTTCAGTTCATGTTATTGACATCGTTTTAAAGGATGGTTGGTAGATGTAAACATTTTCATCACATAATTTTACTTTTTTTTGCTCTAAAACATAGAAGAAAGTTTGAAGTTGACATTATTTTTATCTTATTATGTTATTATTTTACTGGTTCGGCCCACTTCAGATCAAATTTGCCATAATGTGGCCCCTGAACTAAAATGAGTTTGACACCCCTGCCTTAGACTTAGATTCAACCTGTGTGTAAAAATACTGAATATTATGTCCAGGAGTCACTGTAGGTTCATAGTTTTTATTAAGTGGTCTTAGTACCGCCCCCTTCAGTATATCGGATCTGAACCAGGTCTTACCAGAATCATGTCCTCATAGGTGAGGAAGAGGATGTTGTACTGGTCTCTGTTCAAGTACCAGGCTCTGATGTGGTCGAACCATGACGATGCTCCAACTATTGAACAGTGAATAGAACATGTTAGGAACATGGATTTCATATGATCGAGTAGATTTAAGATGAGATTGGTCACCATTTCCTGCCAAATACTGCTCCAGAAAGGCCCCAAAGCTCTTGGGGGTGTCCAGTGGTGTGAAGGACTGGCCGAAGTGGAAATATGACACCACGACGTCCTTTGGGTTTCGCATCACATAAATGATCTGATTCATGAAACAAACCATTAAGAACACACTTGCAGCGTTCGACACTTCTGTTCCCCCTCCATGTTTAATACTAGACTGATCTTATGAAATTTGGTTGTATGTCATGCAAGTTCTTTTGGCATTTGGCATGCTATACATATGCATTTTCGACGTATTGTGTGATATTCAATGCCATTTGAAAGTCCTGACCTTGGTTTTCTTGTCCTTCAGGCCTAGAGGCATGAGGCGAGGTGGAAGGTGGGAGGTGAAGAGGCGAGGTGAAGGTCGGAGGGAGAAATCCTCCTCTTTCATCTTATACTCCAGCCACACCATCTGCTGGTAATTGCTGGCATACTCGTTCAGACCGCCGTCCAGTTCGCAGATGGAGATGATAATCTGCTGAGTCCATATCGTACCTGAGTGGACGAACATCAGCAGAGATACGTGACTGTAATCTGTATTTGGATCCAGTGTCCAATATCTTTCAGGCCTAAATCAACCCCTTTGAGATGCTATGGCATGACCTCAAGAGAGCGATTGACACCAGACATCCAAAGAATGTTGAACTGAAACTGTTTTATAATGAGGAATGGTCCAAAATTCCTCCTGACCGTTGTACAGGTCTGATCTGCAACTACAGGAAACGTTTGGTTTTGGTTTTTGCTGCCAAAGGAGGGTCAACCAGTTATTAAATCCAAGGGTTCACATATTTTTTCCATCCTGTGCTGTGAATGTTTACATGTTGTGTTCAATAAAAACATGAAAACATGTAATTGTTTTTGAGGTATTAGTTTAAACAGACTGTGTTTGTCTAGTCTTGTGACTTAGCCCACATTCAGACAGAAGGTCTTAACCCACAGGTCAGATTTTTTGATGAAATCCAGACTGATCTAATGAAATTGCGTTGTATGTCATGCCAGTTCTTTTAGGATTTGGCGTGCTATACGTACGCATTTTCATCCTGTCGTGTGATTCAACGCCATTTGATCGCGTGTCAGTGTACGCCAAGATCTCCAGTTTATGTACCCGTAACTATTAACCCTAAACCTAACCGCTAACTGCGCTAGCCGTGAATTGCGCTAATCAGTAATCAAGCTAACTGCGTGTTGTTTTAGGTGGTGTGAACATAGATACGGAAAGCTTATAATGCGTACAGGTAATACACCAATTAAAAGTGGCGCGTTATCTGTACGCAATTCATGATATCACATTGTGAAATCCGATTTTTTGTGTGTGTGCTTGTTCATATTCCACATTAAATGCAACTTCTAGCAGTTTTGAGTCTTAACTGAATGCGACTAAAAGTGACCCACATGCACAAAAGAGGTCCTGATGGAATACGAGACCATGCAGACACACACGGGGTTTACAGAAGTAACACTCCTGGGACGCAGAATTTTAATGTTTGTCGCATTTCAATGATGTAAAGGTCGGATAAATGTGACCTGGCCGTTCAGACTGAAGTTGCATTGTAAAATATTAGATATGTATCAGATTTAGGACCACATGTGAAAGTGGTCTGGGTCAGATTTAGGACCACATATGAAAGTGGTCTGGGTCAGATTAGTGCTGTTCAGCCTGTCTTTAACAGATCAGATACAGGTGACAGATGGACAAAAACATTGGATTTGGGCCACATTTACCTGTAACTGAACGTAGCCTTACAGTAGATGAAGACCAGATGACAATTTATGACCAATTTACACAGAAATGTCGATAATTCCAAAGGGTTCACATACTTTTTCTTGCAAATATATAGACCACAGGTATCAAACATGCGGCCCGTGGGCTAAAACCGGCCCTCCAAAAGTTCCAATCCGGCCCGCGGCGTGATTTTATGGAGTGCAAAAATTACACTGAAAATATTAATAGTCAAGGGTGTTGAACTGGTTTAAGCCCAATGTGATCTAAAGTAACATAATAGTCTAATAACCCTCACGATAAAATGTGAATAACCTGAAAATTAAGTACAATTTTAACAGTATTCTGTCTGTTACTAAATGTTTTGTGGATTTGTAGATCCGATTTAGAAGTTGTTAATAAGTTGAGAGATAATATTGTAGACATTCTTATTTTAGTTACACATTCCAAACTTCAAAATTTCAACAATATTGTTTGTGTAATATTGTGTGTAATGCACATGTACAAGTGATAAGTTGAGGCATAATATTGTTAAAATTTAGCTTATTTTTCTTAAGAAATTCAAATTTTTTCTGGTTATTCACATCTTTTTTGTGAAAACATAGTTTGGAAATGTAAACATTTTCATAATTGAATGTTTTTTATTGCACTAAAATGAAGAGAAAAACTTGGAGTTGTCATTATTTCCAGGTTTTTATGCTATAATTTTAATGGTTTGGCCCGCTTGAGATCGAATTGGGCTGAATGTGGCCCTGAACTAAAATGAGTTTGACACCCCTGGTATAGACAATAGTATCGTCTACATACAGGTGGATATAAAAGTTGCAAACGCCATGGATTTTATTGTAAATATTTAAAATTGTTGGGCCAAGTATGGACCCTTGAGGGACACCTGACTGTATTTCGACTTCAGCTCTTCAGCTCTGAGAGACTGAGATTATATCACCAACATGTGTCAGTCCTGGATATGAGCTAACAGTCCTGAATACACATAATCTGTGTTATCATCTGATTTTTCCTGTGATCATGAGGACTGGACTCACCAGACTTCGGGTAGGTGACAAGGAACACATCGCTGTCCCGGGTCTCGAAGGTCTGGAGTGAATCGATGTACTCCGGGGTCACAAACCCCAGGGGGAAGATGAAGTCCTTGTACTTGAAGACCTTTTCAGTGATCTGCTCCATGTTGGATCTGTCGATGATCAAGTGATAAAAACCTGGCGGATCACTGGTATTTAAACATCCTGGACTTCAGACTCTGGTGAGTTTCCCAGTGATGATGTGTTTATGTCTGTTCAATGGGATCACAGGAGGACAGGACTGAAGATTCACCTGTAAGTGACGTCACATTTAAGAGTTTTACACACGCTTGAATTCACAAAAAAGTCCCTCATATGTTTTACAGCTGAAGGACCAGTGAAGAGGGAGTGAAGATTCAATCACTAATGAAGGAAAAGTCATGAAGAAAACTGAAGTCAACTCATGGAAAAGTCAAGGTTCTCAAATCATTATGTAAGGTACCCAAAATAATGACTGTTTAATAAAATAAACACTTTTTGTTTTTGTTTTTCTTTTTTTGTTTTGTTTTTTTAGTTTGGTGTATGATTGGTGTATGAATATAAAATAAGCAAAAAAAAAAAAAAAAGACCAAAGTAATCAACAGAACAGAAATGTGTCAATAATTAATTGATTGATTGATCAATGTATTTATTTCGAATATGAATGTCAAAACAGAAGAAAATAAACAAAACACTTAAACATAAGATATATAATTCATATTTGAAAAAGAGTGAGAAGAAGTACAACTTATAAACGCCACCTCTTCTCCTTATATAATTAATAATGATAATCTTTCTAGTCTAAGCATATCTATACTACATACTATAATATGACTGATACTTATTATGAAATAATTTGGTTTCTGGCTTTGTATTATTATGAACAAATATAGTATGATTTACATCAGGGGTCACCAAACTTTTCTCCTCTGTGGGCTACTTTTACCTAATGAAGTTGCCGGAGGGCTACTCTAATTTAGCAACAATTATTTACATAGCTATTTTTCATACATACTCATATTTTGTATCATACGTTTGTAACATTGTGCTCTTCATTTATTTTATTTATTTATATATCTTTGTTTTAACATTTACAATACTTAAAAAGTGTTAATATGAAACTATTATTTTACTTTAATTCAGAAAATCAAAAGTAGAAAAAACAAATACAAGCATTTGCATGCTGTATTCCTAAATATTTTAATACTATGTCAAAAATTATGAAATGGAACAATCCTGCATATTTTTATAGAATTATTAAAAACAAATAATACACACCTGTATATGCATTTTTAATACTTTGAAATTGTGAAAAGGAACGTTGTCACTCACACAATAAAACTTCACCAGCATGTGCTGCTGTTTTTCTGAAGGATTTGACCTTTTCTAAATTCACATATGTTGTCAAAACATATTAATTAAAACCAGAACTTTGTGCACATAAATCCACCATCCCCGTCACTTCTACAGTCATTACACTGGAGTCAAACGCAGAGGCACCTGTTCAGGTCCGACTGCAGCTGTCTGAGCGCATGCGCAGATAGCGCACGTATGTTTGTGCTTGAGCAGGATGTGAACCACTTTACTGATGCCTCTGTGGAAGTGCTGGCCTTGGTCAGTTTACTGAACATGGACTGTTGGTTTTGGACTTTAGTTTTCAGCTCTTTTACCTTCTCTTCACGGAGGCTGATTCCCACCAGAGAACCTCCAGAACAGTTGCTGTGAACTTTGGTGAAATTCCGCTCCACGTTGCATCTTTTACTGACTTCCAGAACGCGCCACAGATCACACACACACACACACACACACACACACACACACACACACACACACACACACACTCGTCTTTCACATTTGTCAAACAGAAGTCTGTGCCTCATCGTTGGTGAAAATAACTCCCTGACTATATTCAGCCCACATCGTTGGGGGCTGAACCCACTACCTGCCTGGCATCTGGCTCATCCTGGGCCCCGCCCCTCTCCAATGACAGGCAGCAAACCAGCGCTAAAGTTTGATTGACAGCTAGTTAACCATTTCATCTCGGGAGGGGGACACTTGTAATTTTGATTGGGTGGAAATTTAGACCTGTCACCGGTAGATCGTGAGCAACGTGTTGGAGAACCCTGAACTAGTTCTATTTTTAGAGCAGGCCTGCGGGCGACTCGCGTGGTCCCTGCGGGCGACCTGGTGCCCGCGGGGACCGTGTTGGTGACCTCTGATTTACATAAACACATAATACAAAAACACATTTATGTAAATGCATATTCAGACACAGATATATATATACACACACACACACACATATAGCACCATTAGCAAAAAAAAAAAAAAAAAATCATCCATACAATGAAACAAAATCACTAAAATAATGAGCAAAATGACAATAATAAGAATAAAAAAAGAACAAAACTTAACAAAATAATCAACTAAATTAATGTGAATATTAGTATAATACAGAGAAAAATACACTTGGTAAAATTTAGATTTTTTTTCCAGTGTGTGTAATTTTTTGCTTTTCACACTGTTAGAGCCATAATGCAAATTAGTTTAAAATAGTTTAAATTTATAAGGTACAATGTTTAGGTTGAAAGTTCAAAGAAATAACTGTCACCTAATTTGTACCATTAATCTTTAATATGCTTGATATGAATATCTGCATTGTATTACTTGTTAAAGTAGTAAGCTGCATCAGCCAGTAGGGGGGTCAGAGCGCTACAGTCTTTGACCGTGACTACAAGGCTTTACTGATCTCCTGTAATGGATGAAAGATTCTTTATTTTTTGCAATATTTTTGTTGTAATGTGAATCATTTTCTTCAGTAAATACTTAAAACTTTCAAAGAAGTCTCGCGTCAATGACTCTAGCTCAAGAACTGGACACAAAACAGAGTTTTAAGGAACTGCACCTACATTAGTCAAAGACTGTGCTCATGGATGTCTCATGGTGGAATACATGTGGATTCAAGAGGAGAAATGAAAATCTCATCTACCGTTCTGCATTCTGAAAGGAAGGTAAACTAAACTATTCAGAAGAGGAGCTTAACTCGGAAAAACGTCTTTGATGTTAGAATGCTAATGTTAACAAGCTAATTCCGGCCTGCTAGTGAAAACGCTACTGGAAGCCCATTTGAGTACAAAACCATCTGTGTTTGAATGCGTGCTACACTCTGTATGTGTGTTTTCACGAGAGGATTTGTGAACATTTAGAAGATTGAAGAATTGTTGAAGTTCTAGTGAAGGGAGATAATTAATGTGCATTAGCATAAACAAGCTAATATGGCTGATGACTCAGCAAGTGAAAATGTGGACTCTGCTAGACAGAAGAGGGCGCCAAAGCCCACAGAAACATCCTTAGTGGAGAGGTTGAATAGACTGCGCAACAGGAGACAAGGGAAGCTGGCATTGCTCACTCGCAAAATGCATGATATTCAGCAAATGAAAGAAGTTGAAGATAATGTGGAAATAGTTGGAGTTGAAATGGCACATGGCTTTCCACGCATATTTAGTGAGTTTATAGAAGCAAATGAAGAAGTGGTTCAAAATTTATCAGAAGCAGAAAGGGAAGATGACCAGTTAAACTGGTTTGAACCTAAATGTGATGCATTTGAAAAGTTTATTACTGAAACTAAAAAATGGGTCTCAGAGACACGTAAAAGACTCAGTGAAGATGATGTCAATGATGATATTATGCCAAAAGACAGTGTTTCAGCAATTGTCTCACTGAGTGCAAGAAGTAGACACAGCTCTTCAACACAATCTACAACCAGTTCTACACGTGTGAAGGCAAAGGCAGAGCATGCAGCATTACTTGCACGCGCAGCTGCATTAAAGGAAAAGCAAGAATTAGATGTTGAGGAATTAAAGCTGAAGGCTAGACGTGAACATGTTGAGATGGAGGCAGAGATTGCAGCTTCTATTGCCAAAATGAAAATACTTAATGAACATGATGATGCCAGTGATGACATGAGCAATTATTATCAATCACATCAAGACATTAGGATGGAAAAGAAAAAGGATTCCTATGATTCTCTTTTGAAAGAGGAAAGAAAGCTCTTACTGCCTCCTCTAAGGTCATCATCACAAGCACCAGGCATGCTCAGTAATTCAGGTGCATCAGCTAGACGAATTCCTGATTCTGGTTCCTCACAACAGCGAGAACTCCATAAGATAATGGAGCGACAGAATGAAGTAACAGAGCTGCTAGTTATGCAACAAAGTTTAGCCCAACTTCCTCAGAGAGAGGTTCCGGTGTTCTCTGGAGATCCACTGGCCTATAGATCCTTTATGAGGGCATTCGAAAGTACTATTGAGAAAAAGACAAACAATGAACAAGATAGGTTGTTCTACTTAGAACAGTTCACAAGCGGCGAACCAAGAGATCTTGTCCGCAGTTGTGAACACATGCGACCAGACAAAGGGCTAAGAGAAGCTAAGAGGCTACTTCAGTACCATTATGGCAATGAATTGAAGATAGCTACAGCTTACTTAGATAAAGCACTGAAATGGCCGCAGATCAAAGCTGAAGATGCCAAGGGTCTGAAGACATATGCGCTGTTCCTCATTGGATGTAATAATACCATGGCTGATGTTCAGTTTATGGAAGAGATGGACAATCCGAGTAATATGAGAACAGTGATCTCAAAACTTCCATACAAAGTTAGAGAGCGGTGGAGGAACACTGCGTTTGACTTACAGGCGCCTCAAGGAAGACGAGCCAGGTTTGAGGACTTAGTTAACTTCATCGACTGGTATGCACAAGTTGTCAATGATCCACTCTTTGGTGACATTCAGGAAGTGATCACTGATTCAAAGGGCAAGTTCAAGTCAGTTGCAAAGAGTGCTAAAAAGAATGACCTGAAAGGAACCAACTTTGCCACAGGTGTTTCCCCCATTGTTAAGGAGAGTGATCAACATCAGAAAGAAAAGAATCAGAGTACATCTAAGTCGACTGACACTTCTGAAAAGGCTTGTTTGTACTGTGAGAAGGCGCACACACTCAGCTCATGTGAAAAGATTAAAGAACAGAAACATCCAGAAAGAATACAATTCCTGAAAAGCAAGGGACTTGGCTTTGGATGTCTCAACAAAGGACATTTGAGCAAAGATTGTAAGAGAAAACTGGTGTGCGCAGATTGTTCTTTGAAGCATCCAACGATACTTCATATGACGAAGGAAAATAGTGGTTCTAATGGGAATACCAAAGACAGCAGCCCTAGAGTCTCAAATGCTCTTCTGTCACTGGATCTGGAAACTTGTGGATCTACTGGGGCCGGTGACAGTGAGTGCATGTTATCAGTAGTACCTGTGAAGGTGAAATCAAAAAGAAGTGACAGGACCATAGAAACATATGCATTTTTGGACCCAGGTAGTACCACAACTTTCTGCACAGAAGACCTGATGCACAGACTTAATGTCCAAGGCAAGAAAACAGATTTCTTGTTGTGTACCATGGGACAGAAGAAGAAGACTCGGGGACTTGTCTTAACAGATTTAGAAGTGTGTGCACTAGAAGGAACCACTTACATTGATCTGCCAAAGGTGTTGACGCAGAAACATATTCCTGTGAAAAAAGGCAACATTCCTAAACAACAGGATCTGAGTAAGTGGCCTTACCTGTGTGAAGTTCAACTACCACACATTGAGGCAGATGTTGGACTGTTGATAGGTGTGAATGCCTACAAAGCAATGGAACCATGGAAAGTGGTAAATAGTAGAGATGATGGACCATATGCAGTGCAGACATTGTTAGGCTGGATTGTGAATGGCCCAAAACAAGAAAGTACAAATGTGAATCCTAACACTCTGCAAAGCTGCTTAGCGAACCGCATATCAGTGGAGACCATTGAAGACTTGCTCATTGAGCAGTTCAATGCAGACTTTCCTGAAAAGCGATATGAAGATAGGACAGAAATGTCTCAAGAAGATCGTCAATTCATGCAATCAGTGTCAAAGTCATTACAGTTGAAAGATGGTCACTACTACATAGGATTGCCTCTGAAAGATGAAAACATTCAAATTCCAAACAACAAATGCACAGCAATTCAGAGGTTGTTAAGTCTGAAAAGAAAGCTCACAAGAAATCCTCAATTCCACATTGATTATTCAGGATTTATGGACAGCATGTTTGACAAGGGATATGCTGAAAGGGTACCAGAGAATGAGTTGCAGACAGACAGAAGGGTGTGGTATATTCCCCACCATGGGGTTTACCACCCCAAAAAGAATAAGATACGAGTGGTATTTGACTGCAACGCATCCTATCAAGGATTTTCCCTGAATGGTCAGTTACTTCAAGGACCCAATCTCACGAACACTCTTCTTGGAGTCCTGAACAGGTTTCGCAGACAGCCAGTTGCCATCATGGCTGACATTGAATCAATGTTTTATCAGGTCCGAGTTCAAAAGCAGGATACAGACCTTCTTAGATTTTTGTGGTGGCCTGAAGGCAGTCTGGACAAAGAGGCAGTTGAATACCGGATGTGTGTCCACATATTTGGTGCTACCTCTTCACCAAGCTGCTCATGCTTTGCTCTGCGAAGAATAGTAGAAGATCAGCAGGATGAGACAACAGATAAGGCAGCTCAGACACTCCTGACTAGTTTTTATGTAGATGATTGTTTGACTTCAGTGGAAACGGATGAGGAAGCAATCATGCTGGCCAGGGACCTGAAATCTCTCTGTAACAAGGGTGGATTTCACTTGACGAAGTGGATGAGTAATTCAAGAGCTTTTCTGTCATCTGTTCCTGATGAAGAGAGAGCTACAGAAGTCAAGAATCTAGACTTAGACAGTGGGTTGTTGCCCATAGAACGAGCCTTAGGGGTGACTTGGTGTACTGAAACTGACACATTCACCTTCACCATCAATGTGCAGAACAAACCCCCTACGAGAAGAGGAATCTTGTCAGTCGTTGGCTCGGTATATGATCCCCTCGGATTTTTGTCACCATTTGTGCTGCCAGCAAAACTGCTCCTGAGAGACCTATGTAAAGACAAGGCAGGTTGGGATGACGAGATTGGAGGAACGTATCTGAAACAATGGACAAGATGGAGGATTGATCTGCAGAAGCTTTCCAGCTTTAATGTCAAGAGATGTTTTAAGCCTGCAAGTTTTGGACTTGTCAAGACAGCACAGTTGCATAATTTTTCGGATGCCAGCGAGGACGGTTATGGGACCGTGACCTACCTTGTGTTGACCAATGAGTATGATCAGAAATCCTGTTCATTTGTAATGGCCAAGTCCAGAGTGGCACCGCTGAAGCAAATAACCGTACCCAGAATGGAACTTACAGCTGCAACTGTAAAATTTTAAAACAAAATTTTCATACAGTTTGATTTTAATTCTTTTAAACTTTTTTCTATTTCATCAACTTGAGCCGTAAATAAAAATACCAAATACTCAATAACTGTCACATTTTTTAACCCTGTAAATGCCGTGTTTGTAATGTAAGCAAACCATTTCTTTGGATGCAAAAAACACAAAAATTATTTTTTCCAATATACTACATAAAAAGTGGTTTACATATTATTTGATTTTTGCAGCCTGGCATATGTCAATGATTAACTCCAACATTGGTTAATTTGTATTATTATTTTTGGCGCCAGGTCAAATGTTCAAAAATACTAGCATCTGTCACCAAGTGTGCCAAAATGGCACACCTATAAATCAAACAATTAAATATTATATACTGATTTATCTGCTCTAATTTGATTTTATTTTGGTAAATCACGGTCAGCCCTAATCATACATATCAAATAATCATTCATTTTACATGTTTTTAACCCTTTAAATGATCTCTTTTGATCATGATGTCACTACATTTTTTGATGCAAAAAAAACAAAATATGATTTTTTTTTTTTTTCAAAATACTACATAAAAATTGGATCACATACTATTTGATTTTTGCAGCCTGGCATATGTCAGTGATTAACAGCAACATTGGTTAATTTGCATTATTATTTTTGGCCCTAGGTTAATGTTCAAAAATACTAGCATCTATCACCAACCTGCATGAAGTTGGCCCCCCACCCAACGAAAATCTCTGGATAAATAGTCTCATTCGTTTGTGCTTCATTAATGCTGGTTTGTGCAATTAGAATTTTCGTTTATGCTGTTATGGTTGTTGAGTTATTTACAATTCTTTGAAAGGTCATTCTGAGGTCAGCTAGCCCCCCACTTACTCCAAATTTAACCGAAATGGTGGCGTTTGTTTGTGCTTCGTTAGTGCTGGTTTGTGCAATTAAATTTTTCGTTTGTGCTATTATGGTTTTATAGATATTACAAGATTTATTTTCAGCCGATGACATCACACAGCCACCCACTTCCTCTAAATTGAGTGGAAATGATTGCGTTTGTTTGTGCTTCATTTGTGTTGGTTTGTGCCATTAAAATTTTTGTTTGTGTTGTCATGATTTTATAGATATTACCACATTTATTTTCAGCTGATGATGTCAGTCAACCCCAGCCCCCTTTGCTACAAATTCACCCAAAATGGACTTTCACTTTGTTTAAGGAGCAACAGTTGCACTGGATTATACATTGCTTTTACTCTTTTAATCACAGCTGTCATGATGGTCTTATCTGATCACAACTTCTTGATGCCTCTTCCTAGTTTACCTGGTTAAGTTGTCCTGTCAATAATGTTTGAAATTTCAATGAAAACCAATGCAAAGCAAACGTTTTGTTCAGTAGTTCTGTTCCCAATTTATTTAAATGAAGCATCATGGGTTACACTTCACATATGTACCACTAGTGGGAGCTCAACAGGTTTTATCCGGTAGTACACCTGTGGACGAAAAGTTACTGCTGCAGGAAATTCACTTCTAATATTGTATGTTTTACAAGCTTTGGCTTCTCAGCACAATTTACAACCCTGTGCAAAATCAGATTTCTGGCCAACGTATGTGAAATGTTTCCATACTGAGTTAGCAGAATATTGACTCAAAAATTGCTCACAAAATATTGCTAATGTAGTAAAGTACAATGCTCAATGACTGAGAATCTTTATTTATGCTAACATTTACACATTGGAGACTTAGATTTTAGGGCTGGGTATCATGGCCAATTTCCATAATCGATTCGTTTTCGATTCATAAGGTTCTGAATCGATTAATCACGTTTTGATTCGAATCGATTGAATTCAGTATTAATTGATTGATTCAGATTAATTTAGTGATACCAAAGTACAATTTTGAGTTGTAACTTGATTATTTGACTACCACAGTCATGCAACACATCAATACTGGGATCAATATTAATATTAGAAAGGAAATAAATCTGACATTTCAGCAGGAAGCAGCTGAATCTGCTCTGAAATAATGAACAGGACACAAACGTCCATGTTTTTACAGTGGATCAGAACAGACTTCGTCATCTTTGGTCTGTTTTATGGCTGGAGGCTTCTACACACTGAGGGGGGAGGGGGGCTGGGGGGTGTGCGCGCTCCGTGAATGTTGGTCACATTTGGAAATTTGGGGGGGGGGGGGGGGGTTTAGCGTTGCGGTCGCGTTGTCGCTGTACTCTTCCTCTAACTCCATACTCTGCCATAGGTAATAGAATGGATCCAAGTTATTATTCCAAGAACAACCGGCTTCCGCGACTCGCCGGGCGGCCTGTTCCTTCACACTGCAGGTTCGAGTTTAAGGCCGGAGGACCTCTAGCGGAGGGGGTTTCCCCTCTGTGTCTTTTTTGAAAGTGAGACCAAGTCTTCCTCAGGTGTTCGCAAGATGGAGCCGCCTGCGGTTCTGCGTACTCCCGGTCCTGCTCTGAAAAATCAATTTCATCCATTATTAATTGATTATGCAAAATTAAAATGAGATCGATCTAAGATCGGTTAAATCTATTTTTTTACCCAGCCCTATTAGATTTGCAAGTCCTCAAAGATCTTAATATAATATAATCACTGATAGAAAAATAAAGTCAAGAATTAGGTGATCAACATGAATTATATTTGTGTTCTTAAACTAGATGCCCAAATAACCTGCAGTGGACACAGATACCGTTTTTGCAGTTCTCTGCACATCAAAAGAGACCATACTCCAAAATGGCAACATAGCCACTCCAAATGCCACTGTATGGACAGAGCTGAGTGAGCAGCTGGGAAATATAATCTCTGCAAAGGTCCTGTACACCTTTATTAAATTAAACAGACACAATGTCTGATCAACTTTAGGGTTCAGTCATCATACAAGTAGGGCTGCACGATTTTGGCAAAAAAAAATCCCGATTTTTTTCCTCTAAAAACTCGATTTTCGATTTCTATTTCGATTTTTGGGTATAACTAGAAAAGACAACAGAAGTCAGCATGTCGTTTTCGTGAGCAGTCCACAATGCAAGCCACTGCTCCGACCTCAAAGCTGTGATGGGATCACGTGATGAACCCACAGTTTTGTTTTGTTTTTTCTCTTCATTAAATCTTTAAAATGAAGTAGAGTACACAAACAATGTATACAAGAAAATAACATAAGTTTGTCAGGGGGAATACACTATAATAAAATGTCCAAATCAGAGCAAATACTTATGTTTTTTTACAGCCTTTTTGTTTCCACATTTATCTAACAGCTTTAAATAAAGTTCAACATCTTACAAAATATAAATAATATTTGGTTTTGTGTTAAAGAACTTACATTTGTGAATGAAAAATTTGGCAAGTAAGAGGACTAAATTAATGAAAAAAAAAAAAAAAAAAAATCCCCCCCCCCCCCCCCCCCCCCCCCCCCCCCCCCCCCTTTTTGGGGTACCTGGGCCCACAGCAGTGATACCAGTGTCAGTCAGTGACAGGCATCAGTCGTGCGTGGACCACGTAATATGAGTGATCCACATGCGGTTCTATTTAAACTGAGGGATCCGTGCGTGGAACAGACCGACCCAGGACACACTGGAGGGATTCTATGTGTGGAGCTGGTGCATGTGTGTGGGCAGTGGGCTTTGTGGGCTCCTCTGCTGAGGCTGATGAGGCTGATGACCCCGAGACCCAGACCCGGTTCGGAAGAAGACAGTACGGTACGGATCCGGGACAACGGAAGATGAGTGATCCCCATCTCGCTATATTTCAATTGCGGGATGCGTGCGTGAAGCCACGGCTTGTATTGGTATAAGTACTGCGGCTTCATTAACAGATTTAACGTCCGGTCATTACACGGACTTCTGTGACAGACCGCTGTCACAGGAAGAGCCTACGGTAGCCCGCGGGCGCGCGGAGGCGCGCGGCCCGGAGGCAGAAGAAAGATGAAATCGATTTTACGATTTCCCTTTTTTAAAAATCGTCCTAATTAAAAAATCCAATTTCGATTTAAAATCAATTAATCGTGCAGCCCTACATACAAGTGATCCTGAAACTGATGACACAGGCTCTGAGTCAGGTTCCCTTTCTCATGTCCTAAAAGATTATCAGACTTTTCAACTCAATGTTCCTTTTGACAAATGGAGAGAATTTATTCCATAAAAGGCTGAGTACAATGACAAATATTCTCAAACTTAAAAAAGACAATATATCATTTTGAAGCCTGGCACCTGGACTTGTGATAAATGAGCAGATTTGGAAAGCAGTGAAAAGTCCTTGCACATTTATTTATAAAAGAACCAAGGTCTATCCATCAGTCACAAACAATTATACCGAAATCAGAGGCTACTGTAAAGAGTGTCATGGATATCTTTACATAACGTGAGAAAGAGTCAGCAATTAACGGCCCAATGATGTTCAAATGTTGCATCAAAAATGCTGACGACTCCCTCCGCACTGGCTGTTCGAAGTGTTTCATGTCTGGAAACATGCAGGTGCAGATAGCCAAAGAACTATGCGAAGGCAGGATGAAACCCCATGTATGGTGGGGATCACAGGCAAAGAAGCTGATGAACTTTGGAGATCCTGAACCAACCCATCTACCTAATTTGGCCACACTACGCAAAGCAAAACAAGAGAGAGATGATTTGGAATTAGGTGACAAAGATCCCATTTTGTCTTTGCAGTTGTTAAAATACAGTGCACCTCATAGTAGTAGCATTAAAGACATTGGACTGGATAGTTTTTCTGTCACTACTGGAGTCAAACACAAATGCACAAGTACAAGACCTTATTAAAGTAAACTTACTCAACAGCATGTTTCGATGCAGCTGGCTCAGTAGTTAGGAAACTGGTCAGACCAAATGGCTCGTCTGGCCATATCTTCCTGTATCAGGGAGTTCTGACAGGGCTTAACAGCTCAAGTGTCCCAGTGGGGCAAATGTTGTCGGAGAGACATGATGTTCATGCTATCACACAGTGGCTGACAGAATGGATTCGTGCAGGTGCAACTGTTCCAGAAGAGGTTGTGAGTGATTTTTCTCTGGCCATTCTGGGAGCTCTGGTCAAGGCTTTTACCCCTCTCCCTGATTTGAAGACCTGTATCAATGAATGCTTTAATGTACTACTTGGAAATCAATCTGCAAAACTACCACCTTGTTTTGTTAGGGTTGATGTTGCACACTGCATCAAGATGGTCTGCCAGTGGGACTGCCTGAAAACAAAAGCACATCGCATTAAAGATTTCTTTATAAGGTCAGAAGTACAGCTTCTTAAGTCACAATCGTTGGAACATGCAAAGGAACTTATACGTGCTATCACTATTGTGGCATTCAGGGAAGCAGAGGGTAATAACAGTTCTGGAGCCCCTCTCACATCAGAAAGGTGCAAGAAATACCTGAAAGCTCAAATTGCAGAAGAATTTGTCACCATTCCAGAAGAAAAGGGTGAGGGACAGGAGCTAGTGGATGCGTGTAATCAGATCCAGACGAACATCCAACTGTGGGTGACAGAAATATGTGAAGAGAGCAGGTCACTTGCCATGACTACTGGGGATCGAGATAACATCCACCACCTCCCTGAGATCATTCCCCATATAATAAGACTTGTAAGTTACTTACCACTCTGGACGGAATAACAGTCCCTCTCTTCAGAAGCACCAGCATCACTGCAAGCTCAGCTGTTGAAGTCGAGTTCAAAAACCTCAAAACAGGCTTTTTAAGCATGAAAATTTACCAATTCGGGTGGATCGATTCATAGCTCGTCATCTTACTTTCATTGAAGGAAACGTGAATTTGTTCTGCAAAAGAGAAAAGTGAGGAGAATGCAGCTGTTGCTACTATGAGTGTCACAGGAACCCCTCTGTATCTACTACTGTCCACATCAAACAAAACAGAAAAACAGATGCTTTACCCTTGTGTGGAAACTGACGCTGCTACAAACATTCATCCAGCAGATGAGGACACTGTTGAAAACTGGAGAGGCTTAGTGGTTATGCCCAAAACAAGGAAGATGAATTCCTACCTCTCTCCTTGTACAGAATGGCTACATGCAGATACATCTGTGAGACAGAAGAGAGTTAAAGTGCAATTGTTAAAAAATGGAAATCATCAACAGCCTGTTAAATGTAGCAAATCAAGAGTGTCTGTGCTAAACACCTGTGCATTTGATGCACTTTGTCAGAGTTTATGTTGTTCTTTCTGTGACAGCCTTTCTTTTAATAACATTGTTAGCAGTAACGAATCTGACAACCACTTCCTCCAGCTGGTGAAAGCCATCGCCACACAGGGCATGACCCAACAGGTCTATATACAGAGGGAGAACTACTGAGGCCAATATTCAAAGCTGTCCAACTGAAGTTTGGTGCCATCCAAGTAGATGGACAGAGCTACATCTCTGCTGTAGTGGAGAGAACACTGAGGAACACTGAGGAATCTTCCAAGTGTGTATTTCACCAAACAATGTTCCTCACAGTACTGCAATCAGCAAACAAACCACAAGGGAGGTTGCGTTTGTTTCCACTTCCATTGCTGTCCTGCAGACTTCTGGCATGGCTCATCTTGGCAATGCTATGGGAACGAGGACTCAGCCTTCCTGAGTCTCCCTGCCTCAGACCGATCCAAAGTGCATCTCAGTGCCCCCTGCATTCAAAAAAGAAGACCTCAATACAAGAAAAGTGCTGTGTGCAGGCATGGTTACTCACAGCTACAGTCTGGGAGAATTTATGTGGATTGACACTGACCTTGGCAGCCATTTCACAGCAACTCCACCAACTCCACAACAGCTGCAGAGAGACTTCCCTTTAAGTGAATTTCCCTCCACTCTGGTGCTCCAAGGAACCACATTTACCTTGAGGGCAGTCATTGCTTTCCAGGGAGGTGTGACCCAAGATGCTCTTCGACATTATGTGTCATACTGCTAGAGGACTGCATGTATGTGGGAGATGTATGATGACCTGGGAAGTGGAGTGAAAACAGCATTAGAAAACACCAAAATATACCCACATGCTGTGTTCCACACAAAACAGTGATCAGTTCATTGCATCATTTAACTCATTTTCAGGATTATTTTGCCATTTCCCGGACGCCTCCCTGGGGAGGTGTTCCAGGCATGTCCCGCCGGGAGGAGACCTCGGGGAAGACCTAGGACACGCTGGAGAGACTACGTCTCTCGGCTGGCCTGGGAACGCCTCGGGGTCCCCCCGGAAGAGCTGGAGGAGGTGTCTGGGGAGAGGGAAGTCTGGGCATCCCTGCTTAGACTGTTACCCCCGCGACCCGGCCCCGGATAAAGCGGAGGATAATTGATGGATGGATGGATTTTGTCATTTCTTACTTTTTAGTACAATTCATGCTTGTAAATATCCTATTAAGATCCTTACCTAAGTTCATAGTTCATGTTCATATTTTGTGTCAGTCATTGCTTTCCAGGGAGGCGTGACCCAAGATGCTCTTCGACATTATGTGTCATACTGCTAGAGGACTGCATGTATGTGGGAGATGTATGATGACCTGGGAAGTGGAGTGAAAACAGCATCAGAAAACACCAAAATATATATATAAACATACACATGTATTTGATCCATCTACAGTTTTATTGTTTGTAGGCAGTGTTGGGCAGTAGTGCATTACTAGTAGTATTACTGTAATTAAATTACTTTTTTCCAGTACTAAAACAGGTTTGGGGCTCACTCCTTGAACAAACACACTTTCTGCTCAGAGGTTTGAGAAGCTTCTACTAATGACATACAATCACAGTTTGACTAGTAAACATTAAGCCCCTGCTAAATGTTTCACTGCAAAGACAAATGAAATGTTAAACACTCCTCTTATATCACATTCTACATTTTGTTCAATGAGCTGATATTTACTGTTCTTATGAGGGACAACACAGAAAGTATTACTTTAAAAGTCAGAGTAGAGTTTCTTCATTTGGATTTTTCATTTACATATATATTATTGACAGTCCATTACATACTGTGTCCCATCAGGTGATGAAACACTGTAGTGTTTACAACTCTGTTTTCTTCTGCAGAGTTAAGCTCATGTAATGCTCAAATAAAATAAAATAAAGTGTGTCTAGTTCCCTGAGGAACAATCTGGTCAAGATCAGTTTTTAAGGAAGGAAAATAATTATTAACTTAAAAGTAATGAAACTAATAGATTTAGCTACAAAGTAATAGGTAAAGTAACATTTTAAATGAGCAATAATTTAAGTAAGTTATTACTCTTTGTTAGTAACTACACTGTTTGTAAGTGCATCCTAAAATACGCATATTTGTTCTTATTCTGTCCACTTTAGCTACCTGTAAACCAATGCCTTATAAACCAATTAATACTAATCACTCAAGTAATTACTGTTTAGCACAATAACCTAAAACAGTTGTTACCAAAAATATTGTGTGCAGCCTAGCAGTTTGTCAAAGCAAAGCAACACAAATGTATGAGGAAATCTCAACATTAAACAACAATATTGGTATAGCTAATTGATCTGACGATGATAATATCCTTGTATTATTTTATCTATAGTCACAAACCAAGCAAAACACTGTAACACATAAAAATATTTATGTGGAGTTCTTGCTCAGGGTGACATCCCAAGAGCTTGACTGGTTGACTGGAGGCTGAGTGAAAAACACACTCAAACAGACAGAACTAGGTGGGGAAAAAGACGAGCATGGACCACAACTTAATCTCAAGAATCTGGTTTGTGCTTCACCTGTTTTTAATGCGTTTTGATGAATGGGAAACACAGACAAAACCATTTCTTGTAGTTAACTTGGAGCGGAGCGGGACGGGGTTAACGCTAACAGCACAAATGAAACTTTAAACGGCACAAAGCAGCACAAACTAAGCACAAACGCAACCATTTCCACTCAGTTTAGAGCAAGTGGTGGGCTGTGTGACGTCATCAGCTGAAAATAAATCTTGTAACATCTATAAAACCTAGGAATGTCCAATATTGGCTTTTTTGCCAAAAACCGATATGCCGATATGTCCAACGCTTAATTTCCGATTCCGATATCTACCGATACCACTGCCGATATATGTGGGATATTAAACTAATTTTAGGTAACATCACATATCTCCTGTCATGGAATTAACACATCATGCCTAATTTTATTGTGATGCCCCATTGGATGCATTCTCAAATGCAACAAGGCTTTCAAAATGTAAACACTGTCTGTGCAAAGAATACATACTTCCACTTAACTCTTTCCCCGCCAGAGCATTTTCCAGTGAGTTGGTAGCCAGCGCCAGCCTTTTTGGTCATTTTCACTAATCTTTGGAGGCTCACTGAAAATGTTGTGTTAGGAGTATGTGAACACTGAATACATCAAAAGAAAGAACAGCACTTCAACTTTTAAACACAAGAAACAATTTTATTCTATCTTCATTCGTTTATGAGATATGAACATTTGAATATTGGTCATTTTCAGGAAAAAACTGAATTTTGAGCAAAAAACTGAGAAAATTGCATTTTTTTCCAAAGATATTGATTTTCAAGATAAAATTGATTTCCTATTTACATTTTTGACTCTTTCTCATTTACCAACAGTAACACTGTATTCAAAACCACAAAATAAAATAATAACAACAATAATAATAACAAACAGCTCTAAAATATCTCATCATTCCACAAAATGTTAGAGGAATCCACACCAAAACTTAGTAGTAGTAGTAGTTTATTCAGTCATGACAACACCAAAAATTGTACACAGTATTGACATTTCATGCAAAGGAAAGAAAAAGAATCACAGAATCACAAAATCAAGAATCTTGTGTTGAATAATGTGTTGAATAATGACTGAAAAGGTATAGGCAGAAGCAGACTGCTTATCAAGGCCTATCCTATATTACAACTTTTTAGGCTACCAACCTCCAAAGAAACAACAACAGATAATTAATTGCATTTATAAGCTTCAAAAATAGCTTTACAAACCATTTTCTTAAAAACCAAAAAAGAATTACATGTTTTTAAATTTATGTTGGCATCATTCCAAAATTTAACTCTAATAATGGACACACATCTCCTTTTCATACCTTTTTTAGCTTTTTTGACAGTAAATTTGCAAACACCTCTGAAATTATATGGAATGTCCTGAATTGAAAAGAACCTCTGTATTGGGTCAGGGAGCATTTTTGATTTTGCTCTGAACATAACTTGCATTATTTTATAATAAAAGAGATCATAAAATTTCATCACATAAGAATTTAGAAAAAGTGGCTCCGTGTGAGCATAATAGTCAGCCTTATTGATAATACGTATAGCTCGTTTTTGCTGTTTTATTATTGAATTTATAGTGGTTTTGAAGGTGGATCCCCACAATTCCACACAGTAAGTTATATAGGGAACAATCAATGAGTAATAGATTAAATGCAAGGCCTTGGAGTTCAATACATTTCTAGATTTATACAGGATTGCAAGTGATTTTGAGATTTTCCCTTTAATGTATTCAATGTGTTGTTTCCATGTTAGCTTTTGATCAACGACAACTCCAAGGAATTTAGTCTCAGAAACTCTTTCAATATCAACATTACAAATTTTTAATTTAACATTACAATCACTTGCATTTAGATTCCCAAAAACCATAAATTTTGTTTTCTTAATGTTTAAAGATAATTTATTGACATCAAACCAAGTCTTAAGATTTTCCAGCTCCATTTCTACACTACACAGAAGTTCCTTTAAATTCTTTCCAGAGCAAAATAAATTGGTATCATCAGCAAATATTACATACCTAAAAAAATCTGTTACATTGCAGATGTCATTGATATAAAGAATAAACAGTTTTGGACCAATCACTGATCCTTGTGGTACACCGCATGTAATCCTTCTCAGTGCTGACATCGTATCATTAATTTGTACACACCGGTGTCTATTACCTAAATAACTCTCCAGCCAGGAAAGAACAACCCCTCGTATTCCATACATCTCTAATTTCTTCAATAGCTGACTGTGATTTATGGTGTCAAACGCCTTCTGTAGATCAATATACAGACCAATAGAACACTCACCATTTTCATTTGCATTTGCTATTTCTTCTACCATTTGCATTACTGCAAAAGCAGTAGTTCTGCTTTCTCTAAATCCATATTGATTTTCGCTTAGTAATTTATTTTTATGAATAAAGGAATTTAATTGTTTCACGAACAATTTCTCTAAAATTTTAGAGAATTGCGGCAAAAGTGATATTGGTCTGTAATTTTCCATACAGTGTTTATCTCCATTTTTATGAATTGGGATCACCTTTGCTAACTTCATATTATTAGGAAAGATTCCTTTTTGGAAAGACAGATTACAAACATAGGTCAAGGGTCTGACAATATAATCAATAACATCTTTAATAATTACTGTATCAATGGAATGTATGTCAAATGTTGTCTTGTTTTTTAATTTTCTTACAATGTCAGTAATATCAGTTTCATGTACCCCACTTAGGAACATAGAACTAGCATTAGTGTTAATCAAATTATTAAACTTATTTTTGTTGTCATCAGATACAGTGATCTGTTTTGCCAAGGAAGCTCCAACATCTACAAAGTAGTCATTGAACTCATCAACAATATTTTTTAAATCATCCACTTTATTATTAACTTTATTTATTAAAAAAATCTGGGAGTTCTGAATTATTACTTTTATTCTGAATAATACAATTGATTACTTTCCAAGTTTTTTGTACATTATTTTTACTGTCCTCCAACATTTTACTATAGTATTCCTTTTTTTGAGTCCTCATAATGGTAGTTTGTTTGTTCTTATAGCGCTTATATTTTTCCTCACTATCACTAGTTCTCTGCTGTAAAAACTTTTTGTACAGTTGATTTTTTGTATTACATGCCTTTTGCAGACCTTTTGTAATCCATGGTTTACCTTCATATTGATCTTTCACCCTACACATTTTTATTGGACAATGCTTATTATATAATTTTAAAAATGCAGACAAAAATGCATCATATGCTAGGTCTGGATCATCAACATAAACCTCGTCCCAGTTACAATTCCAAAGATCCATTTTTAAGGCTTCAATTCTTTCTGGTGTTTTCAATCTCCTTAATTTGCAGGGACGTTTATTTTTATCAACCGAACATTTAGCAATTAAATTATGCACAACTACAAAAACAGGAAGGTGGTCACTGACGTCACTTATAAGCAAACCGCTTGTTACATGGTGATAAGTATTCGTAAAAATATTGTCTATAAGTGTTGCACTGTCTTTAGTTGTTCTACTCAGGTTTTCAATTAGAGGCCAGAAACCTAAACTAAACATTGTGTTGTAAAATTCTGTTGTCATGCTATGCTCATTCCACTTCATTAAATCAATATTGAAATCTCCACAAACGAAAACTTGTTTCTTATCATGTACTTTACCTAAAATGTCAACCATGGAATTAACAAAGAAATCAATGCAGGAGCCAGGTGTCCTATATATGCAACTCACAATAATACTTTTCAGATTAGTGGAATGAATTTCAGTTGTCAGACTCTCCATAATATCATCCACAACTGTACTGTCAACCACTCTACACTGAAACTCTTTCTGTACAAAGAAAGCCACTCCACCACCCCTTTTATTTTTGCGGTTTACACTAAAAAGATTGTATCCCTCTAATATGAAATTGGAGCCCTTTTCATTTGTCAACCAGGTTTCACTGATGGCAATGACTTGAAAACTATGTTTTAATGATTGCACATTTTCTTTGATTTGATCAAAATTTGCATAGAGGCTTCGACTATTAAAGTGTATAATTGAAAATCCATTCAGACTGAGTTCATTAAACTGATTTTCCGTGTAGTACTTGGACCCAGAGTTCCAATCTTTGTGAAAATTTACATCTGGATCAATGTCTTTCTCAAAGCTAAATGATTTATGTTCAGATGACTTCAAAAAACTTAAGTATGACTCTTCATATATTCTATTAAAACAAGGATCAGCTAAATAGTTTTCGTTCTCATAGAAATTGTCATACTCCTGTTCTAAAGAAAAGATATATTTTTATCCGTCATATCCTAACTAATAAAAAAAAAAAAAAAAAAAAGCAATATCAACAAAACAAGTCACAAGATTGTAAGATGTGCATGTATAATACAACTGTTCTCTTATCTTCATAAAGCACAGGATATAACTCAAAGTAAAAAGCAACAAATTCTATTTCCATACTGCAAACTTGGCACAAACTCATTATCTTGCTTCTTTGTTCCAATAAACCAAACATTTTCCAGTCCTCACTGAGTGTGCCGTTTGCTAACCGAGCTGTATCCATTATCACTTGTATTGTTCCAGGTCTCTCAGATCCCTCACTGCAATCACCTTTGCCTGCTCTGGTGGTCCATTTAACTTGATAAATGTTTTCCCATTCCTTGTCCATGTTGCTTGAATTTTATTTTGTTTTCTGAGTATGCGACTATGCCTAGCTATTTCAGCGTTTTTCTTTGTCAAATGTTCATTTATGTAAACCCCTGTGCCCTTTAGTTTTTTTGCTTGTCGCAGTAAATTAATCTTAAACTTTCTGTTGGTAAGCTGAACAACAATAGTTGGTTTGGCATTTTTATCCTTTGCGTGGGAGGCTGTGGCAAGCTGAGATGTTCACACTCTCCAGATCAATGTTCTTACTGCTCAAAAAGTTAACAACTTGTGTCTCTAGTGTGAGCAGTTCTTCAGGTGGTGCATCCTCACCTTGCTGGTCACTGGCTGCAGCCCTGGCATAGCTGCGATGTCTGGTATCCAGCCCAGTGATGATCAGATCGTTTCCCCTGGAGTACTGCTCCAAGTCATCAATCCTTTCTTCAAGCAGGTGGATCTTCTGGTCTTTAAGTTTGATTGTGGCCTTCAGCTCACGGACTTCTTCCACTAGGCCCATCAGACTGGCTTGCTGCTTAACCACTTTGCTGATCTCCTCAGACATGAAATTGAGTGTTTTTTTAATCTCTTCCAGCTCTTCTGCCAACTTTTTAGTTGTTGTCGCCATGTTTTCAACCTTTTTTTACAAAGACATGCTTCAGGAAGCTTGAAGTTGTGTTGTTGGTCACCATGTGCTCTCAGGCCCCTTTGAAAATCCACAGTCAAAAGACACCAAACTAATCAAATGTCCATAAAAAGTAAACCAAAAAAACACTTTACCACCAACAATGCTTTCATAGCACATGGATGGCAGCAGTATTTTGGTGATTTTAAGCAGATTTACAAGGAGACTCTACAGCAGGAAGATTAGTGGCAGCCATCTTGTGATGTCACCTACAAAAACTTAGACCAAACATCTTCTAAAGCACCAGGTTCCTTCTAAACTTTACACATTTACATACGTCAGTTATAAGTCTTCCACATAGTAGTTTAGTTTTTTGATATAAACACTTCAATATTCCTCATTTTCAAGAAAAAAAGAAACAAATGCACTAAATACTGTAGATTTCTGGCCTTTCCTTGGCTGCACCACGTCCTCCTGTTGGACCAGCTGCTGTGTTTGATCTGTAAATAATTATATGGACATCTAGTTATTTATCTATGTATGAATATACAGTCTACTCTCGTTAAACCGCCTGCCGTTTTACCGCCATTTTCACTCACCGCCGACCAAAACCATTGCACAAAAATCCCCAATGCATTATTCCATTAGCTACCGCCATTTCCACCTATCGCCATCCGCCAGCCCAGTTCCATGCACAAACAACACTTATACCATTTATTTCCCGACCGTTATACCGCCAGCGTGATTGCCATCGAATACACATAAATTTTAACAATGCACTGAAACAAACGCGCCAGACGCTGATCGCGACAAGCTACGAGTAGGTCTACGGAACGGCCACCATTCATTTATCGCAGAACACTCGGTAGGTCAGGATGTCGGGAAGAGGACGTGGGATTAAGCCAAAGCCTCAAGATGATGGGGTGTCATTTCCCGACACGGTATAATAATGCTTAAAAGGTTTCCCCACTTTAAATGATCCCTTACAACATAACAGAATCAAGATTTATTTAGAAACGCAATTACAACGGGTTAACGGAGGCAGCATAGACATCATATAGTAAAGACATGCACATTATGGACGCAACCCGTTGTAACGCCATTTTCGCTATACCGCCAATTTGGCCGTGAACGGAAGTTGGCGGTATAACGAGAGTAGACTGTATGTATTTATTTATTTATTTCATACTAAAGCCAAATCAAACTGTCTTACCTGTGTCCCTGCTGACATTCTACAGCTGAATCTGTTCTGTGTCCTCAGTCTGAATCTGAACTCACTCTAACAGATGAACACTAGCTGTCCTTCGTCTTGTCCCATGTCTGTGTGTCTGTCTTCTCCTTGAATGTCCTCTATAAATGTCTCTTTTCTCTTCCTCCTGTCTGTCATTTTCTCTGTGTCACTCCGTGCCCTTCCTCTTTCTCATCTCCGTGTCGGACCTGAGCCGATCCGTGTTTCCCATGTTCCGTGTCCGTCTCCCTCACCTTCTATTTCTCCGTTCCTGTCTCTAAATGGTTCTTCTGTAGCTCCATCATATGTTGAATTGTCAGACTCTGTCTCCACAATCATCTTTAAGGCTTTTGAAACTGCGCGTGGTTCCTGCAGAGTCTGCATTTCCTAATTCACAGTGACTGGTGCTGTATGCGTTGCCATGGGATATGGAGGCTCCAGTGCGAAAACGTTAAACCCAGTCCGTCATTTTTCAGAAAAAGCTGCTTAACTGTTTGTTTTTGGACTAAGGAAAGTAATTCACACGATCTGCAACAGCTTCAACTACAGTATAACTGTGAAAACACGGAGTGACGGAAAATCTCGTCATTGGCGGGGAAAGAGTTAAGTTGTGGAAAAAATGCCATATTTATTTATTTTCTCTCCCTCCCTCCATGAGTCTGTTACAGTGTGGCAACTCTACAGTACAATTTTGAAAACTGCACATTTCTTTCAGCTACAAGCAATGCTTCATTTACATGTTGGTAAATGTCGGTGAAATCAAGGCATTATTTTATCAGTTTTAATGATAGGCAAAAAAAATAACGATATTCACCGATATTACATTTTTATGCCAATATTGGGCCGATAATATCGATGGGCTGATATTATCGGACATCCCTAATAAAACCATAACAGCACAAACGAGAATTTTAACGGCACAAACCAGCACAAACGAATGAGACTACTTATCCAGAGAATTTCATTGGGTGGGGGGCCAACTTCACGCACGTACTGGGACGATGTTCAGAGTGCAGAATATGGATCATTTAATTGACTCTGTGGCAACAGACAAACCCATATTTGGTGCCACAACACTGTGGCAGTGGCAGCCATTTTTATTTACCTGGTAAAAGAATTCCTTGTAATTGTATGGTTTGTGTTTCTACCTCGGAGTTCTGGAAAATTTATTCCCATTGTTACGGTCTCCAAACGATAAGAAAGTAAACTGGCTCAAAGGAAAAGGAGACCCCAACATAAAGGAAGGACACCACAGAAAGTAAATGATTTAAAGGATTTTATTCACCAAATCAAACAAATGTAATCCAGATCATTAAGAATGAAATCATTTCCAAAAAAATAACAGGAACTCAAAAGGCAATACGTACCAAAATAAACTCAAAGAACCAAAAGGACCTGGAGGTGCTGGCAAAAATTTATAAAATGGAGGGGGAAGGCAGGCCACACCCTATAGGGACATTGAAGCATTTCCCCTTCCCGAACTGAAAAGAACTCATTCCACTAAATCTAAGAATGAAAAAGTTGACACCCCCCCCCCCCCAGGCCAAATTAAAAGAAATTAACTTGAACGTTAACTCCAGTTCTTCTGGCATTTGTGGCATTTGTCGGGCTATACTTATGTATTTTTGACCTTTTGTATCTTATTCAACGCCATTTAATTGTGTGTCAATTTACGCCAAGATCTCCCGTTCACGTAACCCTAACCCTCAGTGTGTGGTATTTGACGTATCGATTCAGGTTGGACAGGGGGCTAATAATGGCGTGAACATACATGTGGAAAACTATTAATGTGTACAGATAAAATGGCAATTAAAAGTGGCGTACAAATTGCACCCTGGGTATAGCACGCAAAATGCCAAAAGAACTAGTGTGACATACGCCATTTAATGAGGTCAGTCAAAAGTTCCCAGTAGTGGGGTGAACTGTTGAGATGTACTTAAACCAGACCAACACCTGGAGTTGGGGAGATACTCTGACCCGGTCATCATCGTTATAATCTGACCTTTGACAAAGTTCCTCAGGTCCTTATATAGATCATTTTGTGGATTTGAAAACTTTGGCTTCAATTATAAATGTTGGAAGAAATCAGAGACACATGAACATGGAGAAGATGCACCTTATATAAAGACATCAGAAAATACAAAAGTTGGAAATGAGGGTTTAATGTTTACCAACGTGTCCGATCTGCATCTAATCAGTAACGAACACTGGAACTCAGAGAGAGGGGTGTTGGATTGGAGAGAAAACATGATGAATAAAGGAAAGAATCAGTGGAGTCGAGGCCATGTCTTCAGCTGCTGCTGTTCTTATTCCCAGATGAACTTCAGACCAGTGTCTCCAAGTTTCTCCTGAAGCATCCGATTGACTCGTTCACTCTGAGCCACGGTGAACATGTTCTTCCAGTCGCCGATCTGACCTGTGAAGAACAAGAAAACGTAGAAGAACAAGAAGAAGAATGAACCCAATGTTTGTGTTGAAGTCTGGATGGTGGTGGTAGATTGTTTTACCTTTACGCATAAAGTCACCGATGCCCAAGTCCCTTCTGAAAGACTCATAGTTGGCCTTGGAGTCTTTCTTCATGTTCTTGAACGTAGCTTTTTCTACGACTTGATCGATGCCTTTGTCGCTGAGGTTCTTCCCCAAGAACCTGCAGATCTTAGTGACCGCCCCCTTCAGGTCCTACAAAGAAACAACAAGCAGCGTCAAAACCTTTCCGTGATGATGTCATTTCCATGAACAGAAATGAAGAAAGTTGAAGAACTTAGACCGAAAACCTTCTTCATTCTATAAAGGTCCGCGGTCATTTCAAATACTGAAGTTAATACCTTATTTTCGGGTATAAATACAACATTTTTAGTCAAAGTTGACTCCATTTTCTCTACATCGTCTAAATCTTGTTCAGTAAATTTCATTACAGTCAAAATTCAGGGACATACAAACTCATCGGGTAAAAGTGTGACTTCTAGATCAGAAGTTTCCAGACTTTTTCATTTCTAGACAATAATGAAGTTGACTTTCTGTACTTTTTAATGGTGAAATACTGCGAATAAATGCACTGTAGACACAGTGTTACATCGATCACAGCCAGAAAAATTTCAGTCAGGTAATGGTAGCGAGTCAGAAAAACACAGTCACTAATTCAAATACCAACATGTATAGCACATCCATGACTTTTACACCAAAACACGTCTGTCCTCGTTGGTGCTTTACTATCTTAAAGTTGTAATATCACCGACGGCCTCTAGATGCTGCTCCAAAAAGTCCTGGTTCCCTTAGGGTGTATTCCCACCTGAAAAGTCCTTTGGTCTGCTTATTTGATTCGGATCGAATGGAAACTTTATTTTTTTCATTTGGGTCGGATCACATTCTCATTACACTTTTTGCTAGTGGACCAAACTGCGTAAACAGAAGCACGCATGTGACGAACTGCGCTGGCATTGGACAGAAAAGTCGGGGGTGGGGTGAATCGGCGATGGCGAGTGTTGATGAAAACAGACGTGGAGGTCCTACATATAATTATCATGTTCGTAATAAGTATTCTATTTTTACAGACACACATTTATGAAAATACTGTTAACTGTCAACAACAGTTCATTCGGAGCCAGTTTCATAATGTGGGCATCTGACCAAATGCCAATGAGACATTCAATCTCCTCATTGCTCTATGTCTGTCCAGGGCAGAGGTCGTGTTAACCGAAAATATTCCGTCATTGACGGATTTTTTTTTTTAAATGACGGAAAATTCTGAAGGCTGTCCGTCATTTTGACAGATTCAAACACTGAGGGTAATCTACTGTTAACCTCTCCTGCTCGGCTCATCCGACCGTAGTCAGCGAGCACAGGGCAGATTTCCTCCAGGGCCGATGTCGGGTTAACTCCCTTGTCAGTAGTGGAAGACAGCAGCTTTTATTTATGCACAGTATATCGATGTTTGTACACTTTTTCCTTCTGTCCTCTGACACACTCATACTCAAAACTGCCGCTCCCTCACCTTGCTCGACCACTCACACCATACGCACATGCACGCGCCACACACCGCTCTCGCACTTAAAGGAACACGCACACACACACACACACACCAGTCTCATACTACCAAAGAAAGTTTTCACACAACACTGTGAACAGAACCTGTTTGCAGAATCGCTGGTCTGTCTGTCTCTTAACAAGGCATCAAACAGTCCATACCAGCCTCCTACCTGTGTGGGACCAACAGCACCACTGTTCACAACTCCACTGAATACAACAGCGGTACTGCAGTCACATGACTCACCATTAGTCCACCTGTAGTAGACCCCCTGTCCAATTGGTGCCAGTGTGAACATTAATCAGTCAGTGTCCAGTCTTGGGTCGTTGTTTAGCTGACTTTAGCCAAAATTAGATGCTACTTTGCTAGCGCAAACTGTGAAGACAGCCGAGTCTCCTTAGTTATTTTAGAAAGCCCAGTTAAATCCGATGTCATTAATAAACGCGGTGAAAAAAGAGGGACGGATGACGGAAAAGCAAGGAATACGCCAATGGCATTTGGTGCGCTATATGTACGCATTTTCTACCTTTCATGTGTTATTTGATGGCATGTCAATTTGTGCGTAGATCTCTGGTTCATATAACCTGAACCCTAACCCTCAGTGCATAACACACCAATTAAAAGTGGCGTATATAATTATGCGAGTCATGATATCACGTTGGTTTATCAGCCAGCAGCAACTACAGTTGCTGCATCATTGAAATGTTTTTGAACATTAAATACTACTAAATATGTCTCTTTATCATTAAAAAATAAATATTTGAAATGACGGATAATAATATGTTATGACGGAATTTTTACGACCCTGTCCGTCAAAATGACGGACAATAAAAATGTCTAGCGCAACCTCTGGTCCAGGGCTCATGGCTGCTGCTAGTAGCTCTGACTACCCATGAACCTCGGCTACGTCCAGCTGGTACAGGGGCCTGTCATGCACAAAAAGGCGCAAGATTCTGTGGTTTGTTTCAGCTTGAGGCCGGTTATATTCACACCAGAAGTTAACCGGCTCAGAGTCGTTTGCAAGCGGACGGTCTCGGTCCGCCTGTTTGATTTGAATCAGAGTTCGCATTTTTGTATTCACACCTAAAAAAAAAGTCCGGACTTTCCAGGGAAATGAACTCCGATCCGTTTTAAACGGACCCAACGATGTAGGTGTGAATACACCCTTAGACTTACATTCAACCTGTGACTAAAAATACTGAATGTTATGTCCAGGAGTCACTGTAGGTTCATAGTTTTTACCTTCGGCCCTCGCTGCAGCCTATTGTCATCAGTTCATCGTCCATCCTTCCATCCGTCCGTCTGTCTGTGCAAAAACTCTGGCGTGGACTGAAGGCCGAGTGTTTTCCAGGGTGGGCACATTATTACCTCCGCCAAGGAGGTTATGTTTTTGCCAGGGTTTGTTTGTTTGTTTGTCTGTTTGTTTTTTTGTCTGTCCGTTAGTGTGCAACATAACTCAAAAAGTTATGGACAGATTTGGATGAAATTTTCAGGGTTTGTTGGAAATGGGATAAGGAAGAAATGATTAAATTTTGGTGGTGATCGGGGGTGGGGGGGCCCACAGGGGGCGCCACTGATCAGCCTTGGCGGAGGTCTGCGCTCTCCGAGTGCTTCTAGTATTTAATATGTGGTCTTAGTACCGCCCAGTTCAGATCCAACAAAGCAACAGCAAAACCTACCAGTATATCAGATCTGAACCAGGTCTTACCAGAATCATGTCCTCGTAGGTGAGGAAGAGGATGTTGTACTGGTCTCTGTTCAAGTACCAGGCTCTGATGTGGTCGAACCATGATGATCCTCCAACTGTTGAACAGTGAATAGAACACGTTAGGAACATGGATTTCATATGATCGAGTAAATTTAAGATGAGATTGGTCACCATTTCCTGCCAAATACTGCTCCAGAAAGGCCTCAAAGCTCTTGGGGGTGTCCCATGTTGTGACGGACTGGCTGAAGTGGAAATATGACACCACGATGTCCTTTGGGTTTTGCATCACATAAATGATCTGATTAATGAAACAAATCATTAAGAACACACTTGCAGCGTTCAACACTTCTGTTCCCCCTCCATGTTTAATACTAGACTGATCTTATGAAATTTGGTTGTATGTCATGCCAGTTCTTTTGGCATTTGGCATGCTATACATATGCATTTTCGACATATTGTGTGATACTCAATGCCATTTGAAAGTCCTGACCTTGGTTTTCTTGTCCTTCAGGCCTGGAGGCATGAAGCGGGGTGGAAGGTGGGAGGTGAAGAGGCGAGGTGAAGGTCGGAGGGAGTAATCCTCCTCTTTCATCTTATTCTCCAGCCACCTCATCTGCTGGCAGTTGTTGGGAAACTCGTTCAGACCGCCGTCCAGTTCACAGATGGAGATGATGATCTGCTGAGTCCATATCGTACCTGAGTGGACGAACATCAGTAGAGACACGTGACTGTAATCTGTATTTGTATCCAGTGTCCAATGTCATTCATTCATCTTCTGAACCACTATATCCTCACTAGGGTCGCTGGCGAGGAGCCTATCCCAGGTACCTATGGACAAAGGCGGGGTTCACCCTGGACCTGTCACCAGTTCATCGCAGGGCTGAGCATATAGAGACTAGAGGTAAGATCGGGCCTAAAAAATCCAGCCCGACCCGACCCAGGCCCGCGGGTATTAAAGCCCGACCCAGCCCGAGCCCGACCAATTAACTTGATTTGCAGGCCCGAGCCCGAAGCAAACGCGAAATTTCATATTTTATTTGTGAGGAGGAGGGAGGAGGAGGGGTGATTTATGATAACAAATTAAAGCCTGTCTTTTGTAACGAAATCTAAGTTAAACAAGACTGTATAAACATTTACATCTTTTATATTTCTGTGTCTGCAGAGGTTACATTAACCGACAATTTTCCATCATTGACGGATTTTTTTAAGAGTTGACGGGAAAAATTTAAGGCCGTCTGTCATTTTGACGGGTTGAAAATTGGGCCATAAACCACAGCAGCAGTACGTCCTTAAGAATCTAGCGCAGCACTTTAAGAGAGAGAGAGAGGCAGAGAGACAAAGAAGAACAATGACGGATGCTCTGGCTCTGTCACGTGCGCAAAGCGTGCTCTGGCTCTGCGGCTCCTGTTTAGTAGTTAAATAGCAATTACCTTACAGCGCCTTCTCTGTTTTATCCAAATTATTTATTTTATAACAAGTATTCCTTAGTTTAGTATCCACACATCGTTTTAGTATACATTTTTATAAACATATATTTATTTAAAAAAAAGTCAGCGAGAGAGAAGCCCGGCCCGACCCGACCCGAACGTAATGATTGACATTTTAGGCCCCACCCGGCCCGAAATTCGGGTCGGGTCGGACTCGGGCTTGGGCTTAAGATCTTACCTCTAATAGAGACAAACAATCACTGTCACATTCACATCTATGGGCAATTTATTTTAACCCATTAACCTATCAGTGCATGTGTTTGGTTGCTGGGAGGAGCTGGAGAGAACCCATGCAAACACGGAAAGAACATTCAACCCCCACACAGAAAGGTCCCACCGCCCATCGACTGGTGTTGGAGTCGAACCCAGGACCTTCTAGCTCAGTACTAAAGTCCACTCCAGTTCCTGTCGAGTCCCAACCCTCAGCCCGATGAGTCATGGACTGATGGTTACATGTTCATTAACTCTGGTTTTCTTTCTTTTTTCTCTTTATTGAGTTGATGAAAATACTGGATTTCCACCTGTGCATCAATAAAGTGCACCTGAATCTTTTTCAAACAAGTTTTTCATAAAAATGTGTCACCTATACAGTCGCTAACCCTAAGTCTAACCCATCTTTACACCTTGTCTCTCGTTGATGGACCATTAAAATAATTGAAGAAGGCCTCTGTATCTTCCATTACTCTGTTTCTGTCCTGATTTTGGCATTCCTGACACTGGCTTCCATGTACTACTGACACCACAACTGTCACTTTCTGCCACCAGTTAGGCCCCACCCACAAAATAAATCATAACTGTTTAGCAACATCGAAAGGGTCTCTTGTCGATAGAAGCCTTTGTTCTGGATGATGGTTCCTGTTAGTGTCCACAGACTGTCTTATGTCTCCTGTGGGATGGTGGTCCACTCTTCCTGGGCCAAAGCCTCCAGCCTGGTCCAGTTGGATGGTCTCCTACCCATCACTCTGGTCTTCAGCTCCCTTTTCAGATCCTCTTTATGGTTTAGGTCTGGACTTGGACTGGGTCATGTCCTTGAACCACTGCTGCACTACCTTGGTGGTATGCTTGGGGTCAGTGTCCTGCTGGGACATCCAATCAGGACCAATCTGGAGTTTCTCAACAGACGCTTTCACAGTATCATTTCAGTTCAGCGACATTCTTTGGATGCCTGGTGTGAGTCCCTCTCGAGGTCATGCCACAGCATCTCAAAGGGGTTGAGGTCAGGACTTGGACTGGGCCAGTCCAGAAGGCCTGTTTTCTTCCATTAAATCCATTCTGTTGTTGATTTACTTCTGTGCTTTGGGTTGTTGTCCTGTTGCATCACCATCCTCAGAGCTTCAACTGGTGGACAGATGACCTTAAGTTCTTTTCTGTAAGTCTTTAGCTAACACTCAGATTCTTCTTCAGGTCATTAGTCATTCTGTGCTGTGCTCTAGCAGTCCTCTTAATAGGATGGCCCCTCCTAGGGGGCGCTGAACTTTCTCCATTTATAGACGGTTTGTCTTACCATGGAAGGATGAACATCAGGACTTTAAGAGATACTTTGGTAACTTTTAGCAGCTTTATGCAAATCAACAATTCTTCATCTTAAGTGTTCTGAGAGCTCTTTTGTATGAGGCATGGTACACATCAGAGAGTGCTTCTTGAGAATAGCAATTTCAAAGGTGGTCTGTGTTTTTTATCGGGCAGGACAGCTTTAACCAACATGTCCAATGTCGTCTCATTGATTGAACTCCAGGTTCACTAACTCCTCGGTTCACACACTTTTTCTTGCAACTGTATAGACAATAGTATCATCAGCATACAAGTGGATATTAAAGTGGCCAACGCCATTGGTTTCATTGTTGATGTAAATATTTAAAATTACTGGGCCAAGTATGGACTCTTGAGGGACACCTGACTGTATGTATCCAGAACAAAAGCCATTGAGTCGAGCTTTAGAGCTCTGAGAGACCGAGATAGAGCACACCTGAATATAAGCCGCACCCACCAAATTTTAAAAGAAAAAATATTTGTACATGTATAGGCCACACCTGACTATAAGCCGCAGGTGTCCACGTTGTAACATGAGATATTTACACAGAAAGATGGTAAACAGAAAGATGAATTAAATATTTATTTCCATACCTTAACTGCTTTTTTCCAAACAGTGCCTGTGACACGGCAGTAAAACGGCAGGAACACAGCTGGTTAAAAAACCTGGAAAAGTCATTGATCTCTATCTTCATCTTCCTTCTGCTCATTGAAACCACTGCAGTTGTCTTCTTCAGTATCGGAGTTGAACAGCCTCAGAAAGGCTCCGTCACACTCCTTCTACGTCTATCTTCCGTTGTCTCTCATTGTCTCTTCCGTGCTGCCGCTCTGTTTCCTTCTTAGACAGACACATCGATTGGTTTTAAGTTAAAATCTGCATCATATGCATTTCTTCATGTGTTTTCCATGATGAGGGTTTGTGTATTACACGCAAAATTATTGTTAAAAGTTAACTTTAAAACTTCTCCTCTTCATCACCTCTTCCACCTGTCTGTATCGCTTTTGTGCTTCCTGCTAGAGCGCCCCCTGGAGGCCATTAGCCCGTAAAAATCTATACTTGAGCGGCATCGTTGGACAGGGTTCAAAGGGTGAGAAAAAAGTAGTAGCTTATAGTCCGGAAAGTACGCTATATCGCCAACATGTATCAGTCCTGGATATGAGCTAATAGTCCTGAATACACATAATCTGTGTTATCAGCTGATTTGTCATGTGATCATGAGGATTGGACTCACCTGACTTCGGGTAGGTGACGAGGAATACGTCGCTGTCCCGGATCTCGAAGGTCTGGAGTGAATCGATGTACTCCTCGTTCACAGGCCACAGGAAGAAGTTGTGGTCCTTGTACTTGAAGAGTTTTTCACCGATCTGCTCCATGTTGAATCTGTCAATGATCAGGGGATGAAGTATTGGAAAATCCTGGCCTTTGGACTGTGGTGATGAGGGGAACACTGGTGTTGGTGTTCGTCCAATGGGATCACAGGAGGACAGGACTCAAGACTCACCTGGAAGGAACAGTGTAGCTCAAGAAGTTCTGCGACATATAAACTTTGCGTGTGTTTGCTCATGGTGTTGTTACATGCCTGAGGGCATGTGTATGTATGTGTGTGTGTGTTTCCCCCAGGCCAAACTATAAGAAATGAACTTAAACATTTATTCCAGTTCTTATGGCATTTGTCGGGCTATACCTACACATTTTTTGACCTTTTGCATCTTATTCAACGCCATTTGATTGTACCAATTTATTTACCTGGTAAAAGAATTCCTTGTAATTGTATGGTTTGTGTTTCTACCACAAAGTTCTGGAAAATTTATTCGAATCATTTATTTAGGTTTTCTTTGTTTTGGTTTCAGAGTGAAATGATTTTATTAGAGCTGAAACTAACAATTACCTTCCCCCTTAATTAGTCTGTCGTTTATTTTATTGATTAATTGATTAGCTGTTGGCTTGTTCTTAAATTATTTTTCTTAAAATGGATTTAAATGGGTTTTTACTTGACTTTGCAACAAAAACAGAAGTTGGGACACGATCTGAAATGCAATAAAACTTAGTCGTCTTTTCCACCAACATTACCAGGAACTTTCATATCCGACTCAGTTCTGCTGAAAGTCTTTTGATCATATTCTGTAAATCCACTGGACGAGGTCCAGGCTGATTATCCAGGTAATTTAACCCCTTGAAGACTGATCTCAATAAATAGCGTTTTAAGTCACTCCAGTTCTTCTGGCATTTGTCGGGCTATACCTACGTATTTTTGACCTTTTGTATCTTATTCAACGCCATTTGATTGTGTGTCAATTTACGCCAAGATCTCCGGTTCACATAACCCTAACCCTCAGTGTGTGGTATTTGACGTGTGGATTCAGGTTGGACAGGGGGCTAATAACGGCATGAACATACATGTGGAAAACTATTAATGTGTACAGATAACATGCCAATTAAAAGTGGCGTACAAATCGCACCCTGGGTATAGCACGCAAAATGCCAAAAGAACTGACATGACATACACCATTTAATGAGGTCAGTCAAAAGTTCCCAGTAGTGGGTTGGACTGTTCAGATGTAATTAAACCAGACCAACACCTGGAGTTGGGGAGATACTCTGACCCGGTCATCATCGTTATAATCTGACCTCTGACAAAGTTCCTCAGGTCCTTATATTGATCATTTAACTGATTGGAAAACTTCAGCTTCAATTATAAATGTTGGAAGAATTCAGAGACACATGAATGTGAAGAAGATGCACTTTATACAAAGACGTCAGAAAATACAAAAGTTGGAAATGAGGGTTTAATCTTTACCAACGTGTCCAATCTGCATCTAATCAGTAACGAACACTGGAACTCAGAGTGAGAGGTGTTGGATTGGAGAGAAAACATGATGAATAAAGGAAAGAATCAGTGGAGTCGAGGCCACGTCTTCAGCTGCTGCTGTTCTTATTCCCAGATGAACTTCAGACCAGTGTCTCCAAGTTTCTCCTGAAGCATCCGATCGACTCGTTCACTCTGAGCCACAGTGAGCATGTTCTTCCAGTCACCGATCTGACCTGTGAAGAACAAGAGAAGAAGAAGAAGAATGAACCCGATGTTTGTGTAGAAGTCTGGACGGCGGTGGTAGATTGTTTTACCTTTACGCATGAAGTCACCGCTGAACCAGTCCCTTCTTAAAAACTCATAATTGGCCTTGGAGTCTTTCTTCATGTTCTTGAACGTAGCTTTTTCTACGACTTGATCGATGCCTTCGTCACTGAGGTTCTTCCCCAAGAACCTGCAGATCTTAGTGACCGCCCCCTTCAGGTCCTACAAAGAAACAACAAGCAGCGTCAAAACCTTTCCGTGATGATGTCATTTCCATGAACAGAAATGAAGAAAGTTGAAGAACTTAGACCAAAAACCTTCTTCCTTCTATAAAGATCCGCAGTCATTTCAAATACTGAAGCTAATGAGTTATTTTCAGGAATAAATGCAGCATTTTTAGTCAAAATTGACTCCATTTTCTCTACATTGTCTAAAGGCTCCCACACTGTGTGATTTTTAACAATCTTATAAGTTAACAGCGAGCCACTGTATGACATGAAGTTTGTTGTGTTTCACATTGCACGATACTGTGTGTAGATTACACAATGAAAACACAAGTGAGTCAGAAAAACACTGTTGCTAATTCAAATACCAACATGTATTAACACATGTGACTTTTACACCAAAACACATCTGTCCTCATTGGTGCTTTAGTATCTTAAAGTTGTAAAACAACTGATGGCCGCTAGATGCTGCTCCAAAAAGTCCTGGTTCCCTTAGACCACAGGTGTCAAACATGCGGCCTGGGAGCCAAATCCAGATCGCCAAAGGGTCCAGTTCGGCCCCTGGGATGAATTTGTGAAATGCAAAAAATACACTGAAGATAGGGCAACTCGATTATAGAAAAAAAAAAAAAAATCACGACTATTTTAGCAATAATTGAAATCACGATTATTAAAAACGATTATTTGTTAACCTGAAAGTTGTTTATTTTTTTCTTGCAAAACAATGTAAAATATACTCTTTAAACATAAATAAAGCTTTTAACCACTAAAGCAAAGTATGTTCACTTTTGTACGAAACAAAAAAAACCTTTGAATGCAAATAAGTATGCTGTAAATTCAAGTATGTTTCCTTTTCATAAATAAATAGTGCACTGGAATTAAACTGCTATAGACTTGCCATAGAACTGAAGCAATTAAAAAAAAAAAAAAAAAACGTAAAGTGCAAATTATAAATTCAAGTATGTTCAATGTAGTATGAAACAGTAAATTCAGTGGCGTGCCGTGAGGTTTCAGTTCAGGCCTTCTGTATACAACAGCCATCTAGAATACGCATGTTAGGGTTATACGGGTTAGGTTAGGTTAATACGGGAGTTGCAGCGTAAAGAGATTCAGAAACTGAAGATTGCATTGCGGACGAAGTTGTTTTTATGTGTTTTAGTTTTTCATAAGATTATGATAACAGTGGCGGTGGTTAAACTTTAAATGGTTAAAAAGGTTTGTTGTGTTAGTGGTCGGTGCGGACACAACTACAAAACACTTTTTGCACGTGATGTGTTTTTGCTCTTCGTCTTCTTCATCAAACCCAAAGTGATTCCATACAATTGAATTTGACTTGCCTTTTTTGTTTACCAAGCACTTCTGCTGTGATTCTCCTGCCATTTTTCCAGACCACTAGGTACAACTTTCCTCTTGGGGTGGACCTGCCGGCTAGCAGGCAGCTATAGCTTAGAGGGGGGCGGGGCAGAGCAGCTCATGGTAGCTTGCGTGCGCGTGAATTAAAACAACTCAAAATTAATAATCGTTTTTTCTCGATTACATAATTTTTGTAATCGTTGCGTCTAATAATCGAAATCGTAATTGAATTTCGATTAATTGCACAGCCCTAACTGAAGATATTAATCATTTAAGTTCAGGTTCCACATACAGACCAATTTAATCTCAAGTTGGTCAGATCAGTCAAATACTATCATAATAACCTATAAAGACTCACAACTCCAAATTTTTCTCTTTGTAAATGTAAACATTTTCATGTCATTTTACTCTATTTACACTAACACAAACTAACATTTCACAAAAACATGAATAACTGCAACAAATATGAACATTTTGAAATGTCCGAAGTGTAATTTTAACAATATTCTGCCTTTTATGAAATGTTTTGTGTATTTGTCAATCCACTGGGATCTGTAAGTTGTCATTTACATGTTTAAATGATAAACTGAGACATAATATTGTTAAAATTTCACTTAGTTTTCTTAAGAAATTTCAGTTCATGTTATTGACATCGTTTTAAAGGATGGTTGGTAGATGTAAACATTTTCATCACAATATTTTTACTTTTTTTTGCTCTAAAACATAGAAGAAAGTTTGAAGTTGACATTATTTTTATCTTATTATGTTATTATTTTACTGGTTCGGCCCACTTCAGATCAAATTTGCCATAATGTGGCCCCTGAACTAAAATGAGTTTGACACCCCTGCCTTAGACTTAGATTCAACCTGTGTGTAAAAATACTGAATATTATGTCCAGGAGTCACTGTAGGTTCATAGTTTTTATTAAGTGGTCTTAGTACCGCCCCCTTCAGTATATCGGATCTGAACCAGGTCTTACCAGAATCATGTCCTCATAGGTGAGGAAGAGGATGTTGTACTGGTCTCTGTTCAAGTACCAGGCTCTGATGTGGTCGAACCATGACGATGCTCCAACTATTGAACAGTGAATAGAACACGTTAGGAACATGGATTTCATATGATCGAGTAGATTTAAGATGAGATTGGTCACCATTTCCTGCCAAATACTGCTCCAGAAAGGCCCCAAAGCTCTTGGGGGTGTCCAGTGGTGTGAAGGACTGGCCGAAGTGGAAATATGACACCACGACGTCCTTTGGGTTTCGCATCACATAAATGATCTGATTCATGAAACAAACCATTAAGAACACACTTGCAGCGTTAAACACTTCTGTTCCCCCTCCATGTTTAATACTAGACTGATCTTATGAAATTTGGTTGTATGTCATGCCAGTTCTTTTGGCATTAGGCATGCTATACATATGCATTTTCGACATATTGTGTGATATTCAATGCCATTTGAAAGTCCTGACCTTGGTTTTCTTGTCCTTCAGGCCTGGAGGCATGAGGCGAGGTGGAAGGTGGGAGGTGAAGAGGCGAGGTGAAGGTCGGAGGGAGAAATCCTCCTCTTTCATCTTATACTCCAGCCACACCATCTGCTGGTAATTGTTGGCATACTCGTTCAGACCGCCGTCCAGTTCGCAGATGGAGATGATGATCTGCTGAGTCCATATCGTACCTGAGTGGACGAACATCAGCAGAGATACGTGACTGTAATCTGTATTTGGATCCAGTGTCCAATATCTTTCAGGCCTAAATCAACCCCTTTGAGATGCTATGGCATGACCTCAAGAGAGCAATTGACACCAGACATCCAAAGAATGTTGAACTGAAACTATTTTATAATGAGGAATGGTCCAAAATTCCTCCTGACCGTTGTACAGGTCTGATCTGCAACTACAGGAAACGTTTGGTTTTTGCTGCCAAAGGAGGGTCAACCAGTTATTAAATCCAAGGGTTCACATATTTTTTCCATTCTGTGCTGTGAATGTTTACATGTTGTGTTCAATAAAAACATGAAAACATGTAATTGTTTTTGAGGTATTAGTTTAAACAGACTGTGTTTGTCTAGTCTTGTGACTTAGCCCACATTCAGACAGAAGGTCTTAACCCACAAGTCAGATTTTTTGATGAAATCCAGACTGATCTAATGAAATTGCGTTGTATGTCATGCCAGTTCTTTTAGGATTTGGCGTGCTATACGTACGCATTTTCATCCTGTCGTGTGATTCAACGCCATTTGATCGCGTGTCAGTGTACGCCAAGTCTCCAGTATATGTACCCGTAACTATTAACCCTAAACCTAACCGCTAACTGCGCTAGCTGTGAATTGCACTAATCAGTAATCAAGCTAATTGCGTGTTGTTTTAGGTGGTGTGAACATAGATGCGGAAAGCTTATAATGCGTACAGGTAATACACCAATTAAAAGTGGCGCGTTATCTGTACGCAATTCATAATATCACATTGTGAAATCCGATTTTTTTTGTGTGTGCTTGTTCATATTCCACATTAAATGCAACTTCTAGCAGTTTTGAGTCTTAACTGAATGTGACTGAAAGTGACCCACATGCACAAAAGAGGTCCTGATGGAATACGAGACCATGCAGACACACACGGGGTTTACAGAAGTAACACTCCTGGGACGCAGAATTTTAATGTTTGTCGCATTTCAATGATGTAAAGGTCGGATAAATGCGACCTGGCCGTTCAGACTGAAGTTGCATTGTAAAATATTAGATATGTATCAGATTTAGGACCACATGTGAAAGTGGTCTGGGTCAGATTTAGGACCACATATGAAAGTGGTCTGGGTCAGATTAGTGCTGTTCAGCCTGTCTTTAACAGATCAGATACAGGTGACAGATGGACAAAAACATTGGATTTGGGCAACATTTACCTGTAACTGAACGTTGCCTTACAGTAGATGAAGACCAGATGACAATTTATGACCAATTTACACAGAAATGTCGATAATTCCAAAGGGTTCACATACTTTTGCTTGCAAATATAATGACCACAGGTGTCAAACATGCGGCCCGTGGGCTAAAACCGGCCCTCCAAAAGTTCCAATCCGGCCCGCGGCGTGATTTTATGGAGTGCAAAAATTACACTGAAGATATTTTTACAGTCAAGGGTGTTGAACTGGTTTAAGCCCAATGTGATCTAAAGTAACATAATAGTCTAATAACCCTCACGATAAAATGTGAACAACCCAAAAATCAAGTACAATTTTAACAGTATTCTGTCTGTTACTAAATGTTTTGTGGATTTGTAGATCCGATTTAGAAGTTGTTAATAAGTTGAGAGATAATATTGTAGACATTCTTAGTTTAGTTACACATTCCAAACTTCAAAATTTCAACAATATTGTTTGTGTAATATTGTGTGTAATGCACATGTACAAGTGATAAGTTGAGGCATAATATTGTTAAAATTTAGCTTATTTTTCTTAAGAAATTCAAATTTTTTCTGGTTATTCACATCTTTTTTGTGAAAACATAGTTTGGAAATGTAAACATTTTCATAATTGAATGTTTTTTATTGCACTAAAATGAAGGGAAAAACTTGGAGTTGTCATTATTTCCAGGTTTTTATGCTATAATTTTAATGGTTTGGCCCGCTTGAGATCGAATTGGGCTGAATGTGGCCCTGAACTAAAATGAGTTTGACACCCCTGGTATAGACAATAGTATCGTCTACATACAGGTGGATATAAAAGTTGCAAACGCCATGGATTTTATTGTAAATATTTAAAATTGTTGGGCCAAGTATGGACCCTTGAGGGACACCTGACTGTATTTCGACTTCAGCTCTTCAGCTCTGAGAGACTGAGATTTTATCACCAACATGTGTCAGTCCTGGATATGAGCTAACAGTCCTGAATACACATAATCTGTGTTATCATCTGATTTTTCCTGTGATCATGAGGACTGGACTCACCAGACTTCGGGTAGGTGACAAGGAACACATCGCTGTCCCGGGTCTCGAAGGTCTGGAGTGAATCGATGTACTCCGGGGTCACAAACCCCAGGGGGAAGTTGTAGTCCTTGTACTTGAAGACCTTTTCAGTGATCTGCTCCATGTTGGATCTGTCGATGATCAAGTGATAAAAACCTGGCGGATCACTGGTATTTAAACATCCTGGACTTCAGACTCTGGTGAGTTTCCCAGTGATGATGTGTTTAAGTCTGTTCAATGGGATCACAGGAGGACAGGACTGAAGATTCACCTGTAAGTGACGTCACATTTAAGAGTTTTACACACGCTTGAATTCACAAAAAAGTCCCTCATATGTTTTACAGCTGAAGGACCAGTGAAGAGGGAGTGAAGATTCAATCACTAATGAAGGAAAAGTCATGAAGAAAACTGAAGTCAACTCATGGAAAAGTCAAGGTTCTCAAATCATTATGTAAGGTACCCAAAATAATGACTGTTTAATAAAATAACCTTTTTTTTTTTTTTTTTTTTTTTTTTTTTTGGTTTTTGGTTTTTTAGTTTGGTGTATGATTGGTGTATGAATATAAAATAAGCAAAAAAAAAAAAAAAAAAAAAAAGACCAATGTAATCAACAGAACAGAAATGTGTCAATAATTAATTGATTGATTGATCAATGTATTTATTTCGAATATGAATGTCAAAACAGAAGAAAATAAACAAAACACTTAAACATAAGATATATAATTCATATTCGAAAAAGAGTGAGAAGAAGTACAACTTATAAACGCCACCTCTTCTCCTTATATAATTAATAACATTAATAACCTTTCTAGTCTAAGCATATCTATACTACATACTATAATATGACTGATACTTATGAAATAATTTGGTTTCTGGCTTTGTATTATTATGAACAAATATAATATGATTTACATAAACACATAATACAAAAACACATTTATGTAAATGCATATTCATACACAGATCTATACACACACATACACATACACATAGCACCATTAGCAAAAATTTTTTTAAAAAAATCATCCACACAATGAAACAAAATCACTAAAATAATGAGCAAAATGACAATAAGAATAAAAAAAAGAACAAAACTTAACAAAATAACCAACTAAATTAATGTGAATAATAGTAAAACACAGAAAAAAATACACTTGGTAAGATTTAGACTGTTTTTTCCAGTGTGTGTAATTTTTTGCTTTTCACACATTCATCCCAGGGGCCGGATCGGACCCTTTGATGGGCCAATTTTGGGCCATGGGCCACATGTTTGCCACCTGTGATATGAACAGAATAGATGAAGGTGGTTTCTTTGTGTGTTGTTATTTTTTATTTATTTATTTAAATTAGTATTGTTGTTGTTGTTATTGTAGCCCTGTGGAGAAATAATGGGTAAAAAAAAAAAAAAAGAAAGCAGTGACCTATTACAAAGGTTTACTTCAAAGTGTAACAGTATGTTTTATGTGATAAAAATGTTATTGATTTGTAAATATTATTTGGTCTAAATAATAGTATCGGATCCTATATGTATTTTTTATATTTATGTCCTATATGTATTCTATTTCCTGTGACTGTGCTCTTGTCTCCATGTGGTTCATTCTCATTGGTCGCTGGTTGTCGTCTGTCAAAGTAGTCAATGGTGATTGGCTGATGTGACGTAGAGGGTATGTACTTGGACGTTGAGGTGAAGGACAGGGAAAGAAAGTGCCCGAACTCACGAAAACGGAGGGAAGATGAGCGGGGATGGACAGACGGATCGTTCCAGATTTTACACCTGAGAAGTGGGTCCCGGATCCAATAAATCCATTTGAAAACTCTTAGAGCTGCGAGAAAGAACTGTGTTGGATCCAGAGCCAGAGGACTGACCGTAGGAACCGGACATGCGCAGAGGTAACCGTGGACAACGAAGCTGCGCCGCAGAAGGCTAACGCTAGCCTAGCAGTTAATCAACCGGACTGTGGTTTCCACGCACTCAGTGTTTTTCCACAGTTATATTTCAACGCACCCAATGTTTGTCCAGGACTCCGTAGGCCTGCAAAGGATTTTTGTTCGTGGTTCGTGAGTAAAACTGTTAAAGTTGTGAAGTATGACTGAATTTGACTGTGTGCGTGCATGTTGGTCTACCGCCACCGCCATTTTGTTTAATGCTAGTTAAACTAATCTGCGCGTGGCCGAGGTTCCATTTTGTGACAAACTATTGTATGTGTGTGAATTATCCAAGGTTATATTTCAGTTAAACAGAGATATTTTGTATGGAGTTGAAACTGGGAATGCAATTGAAAAAAAAACTCTTGTATTGTTTTGTTCATTGTTATTCATTTATTATTCAGTCATTCATATATATAATTATCAGTACAAATATTCTTAAATTATTAGATCTGGTTAATCTCCACACTGCTGTATTCATCTATAAGTCACACAACAACCTACTTAAGTGTTTTTCAACCTTGGGGTCGGGACCCCACGTAGGGTCGCCTGGAGTTCAAATGGGGTCGCCTGAAATTTCTAGTAATGATTAAAAAAAATAATAATAATAAAAATATTTGTTGAGTTGAGAAGGATGAACAGAATACATAAAAGACATGACAAACTGTGAGTCTGAAACTGCAGCACTGTGGTTCTGTTTATCTGTCAAATATTCCTTGTAGTCGGTTTCAGATGCTGCAGCTCTTTGATAATTCATAGTTTGAGTTATTGTTTGTTCAGTATTAATTGTCCGAGGACCAAGGAAAATAAAATTCTCACTTTGTGCAGTAATCTACACCTGGCTTTTCTGCCTCTGTCCATAATAATACACATTATATAGACAAAATGTCATCTAAAATTAATTTTTATTTGTAACATAGTAGAGCAAACTATTACATGATCAAAAACTAATTAATTTAACCCTCCAGTATCCCGTCCAGCAAGGCCCTTACTAAGCACCAAGTGTGCCGTTTTGGCACACTTGTGGAATAATGTCAATAAAATTTTCATACAGTTTGATTTTAATTCTTTTACACTTTTTTCTATTTCATCAACTTGAGCCGTAAATAAAAATACCAAATACTCAATAACTGTCACATTTTTTAACCCTTTAAATGCCGTGTTTGTAATGTAAGCAAACCATTTCTTTGGATGCAAAAAACACAAAAAATTATTTTTTCCAATATACTACATAAAAAGTGGTTTACATATTATTTGATTTTTGCAGCCTGGCATATGTCAGTGATTAACTCCAACACTGGTTAATTTGTATTATTATTTTTGGCACTAGGTCAAATGTTCAAATATACTAGCATCTGTCACCAAGTGTGCCAAAATGGCACACCTACAAATCAAACAATTAAATGTTATATATTGATTTTTCTGCTCTAATTTGATTTTATTTTTGTAAATCAAGGTCAGCCCTAATCATACATATCAAATAATCATTCATTTTTACATGTTTTTAACCCTTTAAATGATCTCTTTTGATCATGATGTCACTACATTTTTTGATGCAAATAACACAAAATATGATTTTTTTTTTTCAAAATACTACATAAAAATTGGATCACATATTATTTGATTTTTGCAGCGGGGCATATGTCAGTGATTAACAGCAACATTGGTTAATTTGCATTATTATTTTTGGCCCTAGGTTAATGTTCAAAAATACTAGCATCTATCACCAACCTGCATGAAGTTGGCCCCCCACCCAACGAAAATCTCTGGATAAATAGTCTCATTCGTTTGTGCTTCATTAATGCTGGTTTGTGCAATTACAATTTTCGTTTGTGCTATTATGGTTATTGAGTTATGAACAATTCTTTGAAAGGTCATTCTGAGGTCAGCTAGCCCCCCACTTACTCCAAATTTAACCAAAATGGTGGCGTTTGTTTGTGCTTTGTTAGTGCTGGTTTGTGCAATTAAATTTTTTGTTTGTCCTATTATGGTTTTATAGATATTACAAGATTTATTTTCAGCCGATGACATCACACAGCCACCCACTTCCTCTAAATTGAGTGGAAATGGTTACGTTTGTTTGTGCTTCATTTGTGTTGGTTTGTGCCATTAAAATTTTCATTTGTGCTGTCATGATTTTATAGATATTACCACATTTATTTTCAGCTGATGATGTCAGTCAACCCCAGCCCCCTTTGCTACAAATTCATCCACCCTCCATACTAGACACGCGCGCACACACACACACACATGCCCACACACTTACACACGCACACAACAGGGAGACATGGCATGGCACTGAGGATCAAGGAAACGCCCCCTTTGGGGCCGTCCACACTGGGAGGAGCCGCAGGCCGTGCCATCGGGGGGACCAGCACCCAGGCCCCCCGACTCCGACAGACAGGTGGACCCCCACATCGAAGGGAGGACCCCCAGCCAGCCGGGCCAAAGGGACCCAAGGACAGTACCCCCACTAGCAGACCAGACACAGCTCCCAGTGTGGAGGACCCCCCTGAGGAAACGCTGGTGTTAAAGCTAAAGACTAAAAGCATAACATAGGACTAAGAAAATAAATAAAATAAAATAAATACAGTACCAAGAGTAAAACACGTAAGATTATAAATAAAATAGAATAGATAAAGTATCAGTGATAAATAAAACAAAATAAGAACAAGAAGAGTTTAAAAAATTAGTTAAAAGCCTGATTAAAAAGGTGTGTCTTTAATCTTCTTTTAAAAATAACAACAGTCTCTGCAGTCCTGAGTCTCTCCGGCAGGCTGTTCCACAGGTGGGGGCCATAGTGGCTAAATGCTGCCTCACCGTGGGTTTTTGTTCTGGGTTTTGGTATGGTTAAAAGGCCAGTGCCGGACGACCTCAGGGTCCGCGAGGGTTGATATGGTAAAAGCAGATCAGATAAATAGGAGGGCGCAAGGCCGTTAAGACATTTAAAAACCAGCAAGAGAACCTTAAAATCGATCCTGAAGCGTACGGGGAGCCAATGCAGCGACTCTAAAACCGGTGTAATGTGCTCCCGCCCTCTGGTCCTTGTCAGCACGCGTGTGGCTGAGTTTTGTAGTAATTGGAGATTTAAAATACTCTTTTTGGGAAGACCAGAGAGCAGGGCATTACAGTAATCTAAGCGACAAGAAATAAAAGCATGCATCAGCACCTCTGTACTGGCCTGAGAGAGAAACGGGCGGACTCTGGCTATGTTCTTAAGGTGATAAAAACCTGTTTTTGTTATATTTTTGATATGTGGGATAAAATTCAGCTCAGAGTCAAAAATCACACCCAGATTTTTTACTGATTGTGTTGGTTTAAGATCTTTTGGTTGTAAATGTGTAAAGTACAATGCTCAATGACTGAGAATCTTTATTTATGCTAACATTTACACATTGGAGACTTAGATTTTAGGGCTGGTTATCATGGCCAATTTCCATAATCAATTCGATTTCGATTCATAAGGTTCTGAATCGATTAATCATGATTCGAATCGATTCAGTATCGATTCAATTCAGTATTAATTGATTGATTCAGATTAATTTAGTGATACCAAAGTACAATTTTGAGTTGTAACTTGATTATTTGACTACCACAGTCATGCAACACATCAATACTGGGATTAATATTAATATTAGAAAGGAAATAAATCTGACATTTCAGCAGGAAGCAGCTGAATCTGCTCTGAAATAATGAACAGGACACAAACGTCCATGTTTTTACAGTGGATCAGAACAGACTTCGTCATCTTTGGTCTGTTTTATGGCTGGAGGCTTCTACACACTGAGGGGGGAGGGGGGCTGGGGGGTGTGCGCGCTCCGTGAATGTTGGTCGCGGAGCGTGCACACTCTGGGGGGGGGGGGGGGGGGGTTAGCGTTGCGGTCGGACGTTGTCGCTGTACTCTTCCTCTAACTCCATACTCAGCCATAGGTAATAGAATGGATCCAAGTTATTATTCTAAGAACAACCGGCTTCCGCGACTCGCCGGGCGGCCTGTTCCTTCACACTGCAGGTTCGAGTTTAAGGCCGGAGGACCTCTAGCGGAGGGGGTTTCCCCTCTGTGTCTTTTTTTTAAAAGTGAGACCAAGTCTTCCTCAGGTGTTCGCAAGATGGAGCTTCCTGCAGTTCTGCGTACTCCCGGTCCTGCTCTGAAAAATCAATTTCATCCATTATTAATTGATTATGCAAAATTAAAATGAGATCGATCTAAGATCGGTTAAATCTATTTTTTTACCCAGCCCTATTAGATTTGCAAATCCTCAAAGATCTTAATATAATATAATCACTGATAGAAAAATAAAGTCAAGAATTAAGTGATCAACATGAATTATATTTGTGTTCTTAAACTAGATGCCCAAATAACCTGCAGTGGACACAGATACCGTTTTTGCAGTTCTCTGCACATCAAAAGAGACCATACTCCAAAATGGCAACATAGCCACTCCAAATGCCACTGTATGGACAGAGCTGAGTGAGCAGCTGGGAAATATAATCTCTGCAAAGGTACTGTACACCTTTATTAAATTAAACAGACACAATGTCTGATCAACTTTAGGGTTCAGTCATCATACAAGTGATCCTGAAACTGATGACACAGGCTCTGAGTCAGGTTCCCTTTCTCATGTCCTAAAAGATTATCAGACTTTTCAACTCAATGTTCCTTTTGACAAATGGAGAGAATTTATTCCATAAAAGGCTGAGTACAATGACAAATATTCTCAAACTTAAAAAAGACAATATATCATTTTGAAGCCTGGCACCTGGACTTGTGATAAATGAGCAGATTTGGAAAGCAGTGAAAAGTCCTTGCACATTTATTTATAAAAGAGCCAAGGTCTATCCATCAGTCACAATTATACCGAAATCAGAGGCTACTGTAAAGAGTGTCATGGATATCTTGACATAACATGTGAGAACGAGTCGGCAATTAACGGCCCAATGATGTTCAAATGTTGCATCAAAAATGCTGACGACTCCCTCCGCACTGGCTGTTCGAAGTGTTTCATGTCTGGAAACATGCAGGTGCAGATAGCCAAAGAACTATGCGAAGGCAGGATGAAACCCCATGTATGGCGGGCATCACAGGCAAAGAAGCTGATGAACTTTGGAGATCCCTAACCAACCCATCTACCTAATTTGGCCACACTACGCAAAGCAAAACAAGAGAGAGATGATTTGGAATTAGGTGACAAAGATCCCATTTTGTCTTTGCAGTTGTTAAAATACAGTGCACCTCATAGTAGTAGCATTAAAGACATTGGAATGGATAGTTTTTCTGTCACTACTGGAGTCAAACACAAATGCACAAGTACAAGACCTTATTAAAGTAAACTTACTCAACAGCATGTTTCGATGCAGCTGGCTCAGTAGTTAGGAAACTGGTCAGACCAAATGGCTCGTCTGGCCATATCTTCCTGTATCAGGGAGTTCTGACAGGGCTTAACAGCTCAAGTGTCCCAGTGGGGCAAATGTTGTCGGAGAGACATGATGTTCATGCTATCACACAGTGGCTGACAGAATGGATTCGTGCAGGTGCAACTGTTCCAAAAGAGGTTGTGAGTGATTTTTCTCTGGCCATTCTGGGAGCTCTGGTCAAGGCTTTTACCCCTCTCCCTGATTTGAAGACCTTTATCAATGAATGCTTTAATGTACTACTTGGAAATCAATCTGCAAAACTACCACCTTGTTTTGTTAGGGTTGATGTTGCACACTGCATCAAGATGGTCTGCCAGTGGGACTGCCTGAAAACAAAAGCACATCGCATTAAAGATTTCTTTATAAGGTCAGAAGTACAGCTTCTTAAGTCACAATCGTTGGAACATGCAAAGGAACTTATACGTGCTATCACTATTGTGGCATTCAGGGAAGCAGAGGGTAATAACAGTTCTGGAGCCCCTCTCACATCAGAAAGGTGCAAGAAATACCTGAAAGCTCAAATTGCAGAAGAATTTGTCACCATTCCAGAAGAAAAGGGTGAGGGACAGGAGCTAGTGGATGCGTGTAATCAGATCCAGACGAACATCCAACTGTGGGTGACAGAAATATGTGAAGAGAGCAGGTCACTTGCCATGGCTACTGGGGATCGAGATAACATCCACCACCTCCCTGAGATCATTCCCCATATAATAAGACTTGTAAGTTACTTACCACTCTGGACGGAATAACGGTCCCTCTCTTCAGAAGCACCAGCATCACTGCAAGCTCAGCTGTTGAAGTCGAGTTCAAAAACCTCAAAACAGGCTTTTTAAGCATGAAAATTTACCAATTCGGGTGGATCGATTCATAGCTCGTCATCTTACTTTCATTGAAGGAAACGTGAATTTGTTCTGCAAAAGAGAAAAGTGAGGAGAATGCAGCTGTTGCTACTATGAGTGTCACAGGAACCCCTCTGTATCTACTACTGTCCACATCAAACAAAACAGAAAAACAGATGCTTTACCCTTGTGTGGAAACTGACGCTGCTACAAACATTCATCCAGCAGATGAGGACACTGTTGAAAACTGGAGAGGCTTAGTGGTTATGCCCAAAACAAGGAAGATGAATTCCTACCTCTCTCCTTGTACAGAATGGCTACATGCAGATACATCTGTGAGACAGAAGAGAGTTAAAGTGCAATTGTTAAAAAATGGAAATCATCAACAGCCTGTTAAATGTAGCAAATCAAGAGTGTCTGTGCTAAACACCTGTGCATTTGATGCATTTTGTCAGAGTTTATGTTGTTCTTTCTGTGACAGCCTTTCTTTTAATAACATTGTTAGCAGTAACGAATCTGACAACCACTTCCTCCAGCTGGTGAAAGCCATCGCCACACAGGGCATGACCCAACAGGTCTATATACAGAGGGAGAACTACTGAGGCCAATATTCAAAGCTGTCCAACTGAAGTTTGGTGCCATCCAAGTAGATGGACAGAGCTACATCTCTGCTGTAGTGGAGAGAACACTGAGGAACACTGAGGAATCTTCCAAGTGTGTATTTCACCAAACAATGTTCCTCACAGTACTGCAATCAGCAAACAAACCACAAGGGAGGTTGCGTTTGTTTCCACTTCCATTGCTGTCCTGCAGACTTCTGGCATGGCTCATCTTGGCAATGCTATGGGAACGAGGACTCAGCCTTCCTGAGTCTCCCTGCCTCAGACCGATCCAAAGTGCATCTCAGTGCCCCCTGCATTCAAAAAAGAAGACCTCAATACAAGAAAAGTGCTGTGTGCAGGCATGGTTACTCACAGCTACAGTCTGGGAGAATTTATGTGGATTGACACTGACCTTGGCAGCCATTTCACAGCAACTCCACCAACTCCACAACAGCTGCAGAGAGACTTCCCTTTAAGTGAATTTCCCTCCACTCTGGTGCTCCAAGGAACCACATTTACCTTGAGGGCAGTCATTGCTTTCCAGGGAGGTGTGACCCAAGATGCTCTTCGACATTATGTGTCATACTGCTAGAGGACTGCATGTATGTGGGAGATGTATGATGACCTGGGAAGTGGAGTGAAAACAGCATTAGAAAACACCAAAATATACCCACATGCTGTGTTCCACACAAAACAGTGATCAGTTCATTGCATCATTTAACTCATTTGCAGGATTATTTTGCCATTTCCCGGACGCCTCCCTGGGGAGGTGTTCCAGGCATGTCCCGCCGGGAGGAGACCTCGGGGAAGACCTAGGACACGCTGGAGAGACTACGTCTCTCGGCTGGCCTGGGAACGCCTCGGGGTCCCCCCGGAAGAGCTGGAGGAGGTGTCTGGGGAGAGGGAAGTCTGGGCATCCCTGCTTAGACTGTTACCCCCGCGACCCGGCCCCGGATAAAGCGGAGGATAATTGATGGATGGATGGATTTTGCCATTTCTTACTTTTTAGTACAATTCATGCTTGTAAATATCCTTTTAAAATCCTTACTTAAGTTCATAGTTCACGTTCAAATTTTGTGTATTCCTGTTTAAAATCCAGCAATTTTTATGTTCTATTTTGCACATAAAGTCAGTGCTACAAACCTGTCATTTTTTTTCATGAAGTCATTAACTTCAGATGCATGTCTTTATCCATCTATAGATATACATACTGTACATATATCTGTAAACATACACATGTATTTGATCCATCTGCAGTTTTATTGTTTGTAGGCAGTGTTGGGCAGTAGTGCATTACTAGTAGTATTACTGTAATTAAATTACTTTTTTCCAGTACTAAAACAGGTTTGGGTCTCACTCCTTGAACAAACACACTTTCTGCTCAGAGGTTTGAGAAGCTTCTGCTAATGACATACAATCACAGTTTGACTAGTAAACATTAAGCCCCTGCTAAATGTTTCACTGCAAAGACAAACGAAATGTTAAACACTCCTCTTATATCACATTCAGCACTTTATTCAATGAGCTGATCTTCGCTGTTCTTATAAGGGACAACGTAGAAAGTATTACTTTAAAAGTCAGTAGAGTTCCTTCATTTGGATTTTTTGTTTACATGTATATTATTGACAGTCCATTACATACTGTGTCCCATCAGGTGATGAAACACTGTAGTGTTTACAACTCTGTTTTCTTCTGCAGAGTTAAGCTTATGTAATGCTCAAATAAAATAAAGTGTGTCTAGTTCCCTGAGGAATAATATGGTCGAGATCAACTTAAAAGTAATGAAACTAATTGATTTAGCAACAAAGTAATAGGTAAAGTAACATTTAAATGAGTAATAATTTAAATGTAAGTTATTACTCTTTGTTAGTAACTACACTGTAAGTGCATCCTAAAATACGCATATTTGTTCTTATTCTGTCCACTTTAGCTACCTGTAAACCAATGCCTTATTAACCAATTAATACTAATCACTCAAATAATTACTGTTTAGCACAATAACCTAAAACAGCTGTTACCAAAAATATGTGCAGCCTAGCAGTTTGTCAAAGCAAAGCAACACAAATGTATGAGGAAATCTCAACATTAAACAACAATATTGGTATAGCTAATTGATCAGATGATGATAATATCCTTGCATTATTTTTTTCTACAGTCACAAACCAAGCAAAACACTGTAACACGTAAAAATATTTATGTGGAGTTCTTACTCAGGGTGACATCCCAAGAGCTTGACTGGTTGACTGGAGGCTGAGTGAAAAACACACTCAAACAGACAGAACTAGGTGGGGAAAAAGACGAGCGTGGGCCACAACTTCATCTCAAGAATCTGGTTTGTGCTTCACCTGTTTTTAATGCATTTTGATGAATGGGAAACACAGACAAAACCATTTCTTGTAGTTAACTTGGAGCGGAGCGGGACAGGGTTAACGCTAACGGCACAAATGAAACTTTAAATGGCACAAACCAGCACAAACTAAGCACAAACGCAACCATTTCCACTCAGTTTAGAGCAAGTGGTGGGCTGTGTGACGTCATCGGCTGAAAATAAATCTTGTAACATCTATAAAACCATAACGGCACAAATGAGAATTTTATCGGCACAAACCAGCACAAATGAAGCACAAGCAAACGCCACCATTTCGGTTAATTTTGGAGCAAGTGGGGGGCTGGCTGACCTCAGAATGACCTATGAAAGAATTGTTAATAACTTGATAACTATAGTAGCACAAATGAAAATTTTAATGGCACAAACGACACAATAAACAAATGAGACTACTTATCCAGAGATTTTCATTGGGTGGGGGGCCAACTTCACGCACGTACTGGGACGATGTTCAGAGTGCAGAATATGGATCATTTAATTGACTCTGTGGCAACAGACAAACCCATATTTGGTGCCACAGTACTGTGGCAGTGGCAGCCATTTTTATTTACCTGGTAAAAGAATTCCTTGTAATTGTATAGTTTGTGTTTCTACCTCAGAGTTCTGGAAAATTTATTCCCATTGTTACGGTCTCCAAACAATAAGAAAGTAAACTGGCTCAAAGGAAAAGGAGACCCCAAATAAAAGGAAGGACACCACTGAAAGTAAATGATTTAAAGGATTTTATTAACCAAATCAAACAAATGTAATCCAGATCATTAAGAATGAAATCATTTACAAAAAAATAACAGGAACTCAAAACACAACTCAAAGAACCAAAAGGACCTGGAGGTGCTGGCAAAAATTTATTAAATGGAGGGGGAAGGCAGGCCACACCCTATAGGGACATTGAAGCGTTTCCCCCTCCCGAACTGAAAAGAACTCACTCAACTAAATCTTAAGAATGAAAAAGTTGGACCCCCCCGGCCAAATTAAAAGAAACTAACTTGAACATTAACTCCAGTTCTTCTGGCATTTGTGGCATTTGTCGGGCTATACTTATGTATTTTTGACCTTTTGTATCTTATTCAACGCCATTTAATTGTGTGTCAATTTACGCCAAGATCTCCGGTTCACGTAACCCTAACCCTCAGTGTGTGGTATTTGACGTATCGATTCAGGTTGGACAGGGGGCTAATAACGGCGTGAACATACATGTGGAAAACTATTAATGTGTACAGATAAAACGACAATTAAAAGTGGCGTACAAATTGCACCCTGGGTGTAGCACGCAAAATGCCAAAAGAACTGGCGTGACATACGCCATTTAATGAGGTCAGTCAAAAGTTCCCAGTAGTGGGGTGAACTGTTGAGATGTACTTAAACCAGACCAACACCTGGAGTTGGGGAGATACTCTGACCCGGTCATCATTGTTATAATCTGACCTTTGACAAAGTTCCTCAGGTCCTTATATAGATCATTTTGTGGATTTGAAAACTTTGGCTTCAATTATAAATGTTGGAAGAAATCAGAGACACATGAACATGGAGAAGATGCACCTTATATAAAGACATCAGAAAATACAAAAGTTGGAAATGAGGGTTTAATGTTTACCAACGTGTCCGATCTGCATCTAATCAGTAACTAACACTGGAACTCAGAGTGAGAGGTGTTGGATTGGAGAGAAAACATGATGAATAAAGGAAAGAATCAGTGGAGTCGAGGCCACGTCTTCAGCTGCTGCTGTTCTTATTCCCAGATGAACTTCAGACCAGTGTCTCCAAGTTTCTCCTGAAGCATCCGATCGACTCATTCACTCTGAGCCACAGTGAACATGTTCTTCCAGTCACCGATCTGACCTGTGAAGAAGAAGAAGAATGAACCCGATGTTTGTGTTGAAGTCTGGACGGCGGTGGTAGATTGTTTTACCTTTACGCATTAAGTCACCGATGCCCAAGTCCCTTCTGAAAGACTCATAGTTGGCCTTGGAGTCTTTCTTCATGTTCCTGAACGTAGCTTTTTCTACGACTTGATCGATGCCTTCGTCGCTGAGGTTCTTCCCCAAGAACCTGCAGATCGTAGTGACCGCCCCCTTCAGGTCCTACAAAGAAACAACAAGCAGCGTCAAAACCTTTCCATGATGATGTCATTTCCATGAACAGAAATGAAGAAAGTTGAAGAACTTAGACCAGTGGTTCTTAACCTGGGTTCGATCGAACCCTAGGGGTTCGGTGAGTCAGTCTCAGGGGTTCGGCGGAGGTCAAGACACACACTCGACTCATTAGTTGGGTGTGTGTGTCGGGCTAGGTCTGTGTATGTAAACAAACAGCTTCGGAGACTCTTTCTCTGATTGACATCCAATATATGCGGTGTATTGTTGTTGCTTATAGCACTACAACACATCCGGAAGTGTTTATAATCTCTTCCACTCGTCTGACGATGAATTATTTGAGTATTTTCCACATCGCTGTTATGACTTTTGCTACTTCCTGTTAACCACGGAGGCAGCCATGTGTAGCGTTTGTTTACATTTTTCGGTCACCGCACTGGTCAGTTACAATCATGTGACGACCGACGCACCGTCGCGGATGGAGAAATTGTATTACGCTAAAGCCGAGCTAGTGCCGTAATAAGGATGCTGGACATAAAAACAAAGAAAAGGAACAGACTTTGCTGTGAAAATGGCAAGAGAGTGGCACTTGCCAAGGTGAAGCCACGCACTTCTGAACTGGTCTCTCAAAGGCAACAGCAGAAGTCACACTGATTTGCAGTAAATATTCATTATTATTGTAGCCTGATGGAAATTAGGTGATGGGTGTGTGTTAAAATGTTAAAAATGATAAATAGCATAAATATAGTAAGTTCATTTTTGGAATACAAAAATTAAAACCATTTCAGTGTGGTAGTATTTAGAAAGGTCATGTCTTTGTGAAAAGGTATGTAATTTGTTGTGAGTTCATGCATTGTATTGGTTTTGTTCTTTGAACACAGTGATGTTAATGCACGGTTCATTTTGTGAACCAGTAAAACATATACCTGTGTCTTGAATTTGGAAAAAAAATCATATTTTATTTTTTAATAAAGAAGGGTTCGGTGAATGCACATATGAAACTGGTGGGGTTCAGTACCTCCAACAAGGTTAAGAACCACTGACTTAGACCAAAAACCTTCTTCATTCTATAAAGGTCCCCAGTCATTTCAAATACTTAAGTTAATACCTTATTTTTAGGTATAAATACAACATTTTTAGTCAAAGTCGACTCCATTTTCTCTACATCGTCTAAATCTTGTTCAGTAAATTTCATTACAGTCAAAATTCATGGACATACAAACTCATCGGGTAACTGTGCAACTTCTAGATCAGAAGTTTCCAGACTTTCTCATTTCTAGACAATAATGAAGTTGACTTTCTGTACTTTTTCATGGTTGAAATACTGCGAATAAATGCACTGTAGACACAGTGTTACATCGATCAAAGCCAGAAAAATTTCAGTCAGGTAATGGTAGCGAGTCAGAAAAACACAGTCACTAATTCAAATACCAACATGTATAGCACATCCATGACTTTTACACCAAAACACGTCTGTCCTCGTTGGTGCTTTACTATCTTAAAGTTGTAATATCACCGACGGCCTCTAGATGCTGCTCCAAAAAGTCCTGGTTCCCTTAGGGTGTATTCCCACCTGAAAAGTCCTTTGGTCTGCTTATTTGATTCGGATCGAATGGAAACTTTATTTTTTTCATTTGGGTCGGATCACATTCTCATTACACTTTTTGCTAGTGGACCAAACTGCGTAAACAGAAGCACGCATGTGACGAACCGCGCTGGCATTGGACAGAAAAGTCGGGGGTGGGGTGAATCGGCGATGGCGAGTGTTGATGAAAACAGACGTGGAGGTCCTACATATAGTTATCCTGTTCGTAATAAGTATTCTATTTTTACAGACACACATTTATGAAAATACTGTTAACTGTCAACAACAGCTCATTCGGAGCCAGTTTCATAATGTGGGCATCTGACCAAATGCCAATGAGACATTCAATCTCCTCATTGCTCTATGTCTGTCCAGGGCTCATGGCTGCTGCTGGTAGCTCTGACTACCCATGAACCTCGGCTACTTCCAGCCGCTACGGGGGCCTGTCATGCACAAAAAGGCGCAAGATTCTGTGGTTTGTTTCAGCTTGAGGCCGGTTATATTCACACCAGATTTGAATCCGAGTTTGCATTTTTGTATTCACACCTAAAACAAAAAGTCCAGACTTTCCAGGGAAATGACCTGTGGTCCGTTTTAAACAGACCCAATGATGTAGGTGTGAATACACCCTTAGACTTATGTAATATGTATGTAATATTACGTCCAGGGGTCACTGTAGGTTCATAGTTTTTACCTTCAGCCCTCGCCGCAGTCTATTATCATCAGTTCATCGTCCATCCTTCCGTCCGTCCGTCTGTGCAAAAACTTTGGCGTGGACTGAAGGCCGAGGGTTTTCCAGTGTGGGCACATTATATTTAATAAGTGGTCTTAGTACTGCCCACTTCAGATCCAACAAAGCAACAGCAAAACCTACCAGTATATCAGGTCTGAACCAGGTCTTACCAGAATCATGTCCTCGTAGGTGAGGAAGAGGATGTTGTACTGGTCTCTGTTCAAGTACCAGGCTCTGATGTGGTCGAACCATGACGATCTACCAACTGTTGAACAGTGAATGGAACACGTTAGGAACATGGATTTCATATGATCGAGTAAATTTAAGATGAGATTGGTCACCATTTCCTGCCAAATACTGCTCCAGAAAGGCCTCAAAGCTCTTGGGGGTGTCCCATGTTGTGACGGACTGGCTAAAGTGGAAATATGACACCACGATGTCCTTTGGGTTTCGCATCACTTAAATGATCTGATTAATGAAACAAACCATTAAGAACACACTTGCAGCGTTCAACACTTCTGTTCCCCCTCCATGTTTAATACTAGACTGATCTTATGAAATTTGGTTGTACGTCATGCCAGTTCTTTTGGCATTTGGCATGCTATACATATGCATTTTCGACGTATTGTGTGATACTCAATGCCATTTGAAAGTCCTGACCTTGGTTTTCTTGTCCTTCAGGCCTAGAGGCATGAAGCGGGGTGGAAGGTGGGTGCTGAAGAGACGAGGTGAAGGTCGGAGGGAGTAATCCTCCTCTTTCATCTTATTCTCCAGCCACCTCATCTGCTGGCAGTTGTTGGGATACTCGTTCAGACCGCCATCCAGTTCGCAGATGGAGATGATGATCTGCTGAGTCCATATCGTACCTGAGTGGACGAACATCAGCAGAGACACGTGACTATAATCTGTATTTGTATCCAGTGTCCAATGTCATTCATTCATCTTCTGAACCACTATATCCTCACTAGGGTCGCTGGCGAGGAGCCTATCCCAGGTACCTATGGACAAAGGCGGGGTTCACCCTGGACCTGTCACCAGTTCATCGCAGGGCCGAACATATAGAGACAAACAATCACTGTCACATTCACATTTATGGGCAATTTATTTTAACCCATTAACCTATCAGTGCATGTGTTTGGTTGCTGGGAGGAGCTGGAGAGAACCCATGCAAACACAGAAAGAACATTCAACCCCCACACAGAAAGGTCCCACCGCCCATCGACTGGTGTTGGAGCCCAGGACCCAGGACCTTCTAGCTCAGTACTAAAGTCCACTCCAGGTCCTGTTGAGTCCCAAACCTCAGCCCGATGAGTCATGGACTGATGGTCACATGTTCATTAACTCTGGTTTTCTTTCTTTTTTCTCTTTATTGAGTTGATGAAAATACTGGATTTCCGCCTGTGCATCAATAAAGTGCTCCTGAATCTGTTTCAAACAAGTTTTTCATAAAAATGTGTCACCTATACAGTCGCTAACCCTAAGTCTAACCCATCTTTACACCTTGTCTCTCGTTGATGGACCATTAAAATAATTGAAGAAGGCCTCTGTATCTTCCATTACTCTGTTTCTGTCCTGATTTTGGCATTCCTGACACTGGCTTCCATGTACTACTGACACCACAACTGTCACTTTCTGCCACCAGTTAGGCCCCACCCACAAAATAAATCATAACTGTTTAGCAACATCGAAAGGGTCTCTTGTCAATAGAAGCCTTTGTTCTGGATGATGGTTCCTGTTAGTGTCCACAGACTGTCTTATGTCTCCTGTGGGATGGTGGTCCACTCTTCCTGGGCCAAAGCCTCCAGCCTGGTCCAGTTGGATGGTCTCCTACCCATCACTCTGGTCTTCAGCTCCCTTTTCAGATCCTCTTTATGGTTTAGGTCTGGACTTGGACTGGGTCATGTCCTTGAACCACTGCTGCACTACCTTGGTGGTATGCTTGGGGTCAGTGTCCTGCTGGGACATCCAATCAGGACCAATCTGGAGTTTCTCAACAGACGCTTTCACAGTATCATTTCAGTTCAGCGACATTCTTTGGATGCCTGGTGTGAGTCCCTCTCGAGGTCATGCCACAGCATCTCAAAGGGGTTGAGGTCAGGACTTGGACTGGGCCAGTCCAGAAGGCCTGTTTTCTTCCATTAAATCCATTCTGTTGTTGATTTACTTCTGTGCTTTGGGTTGTTGTCCTGTTGCATCACCATCCTCAGAGCTTCAACTGGTGGACAGATGACCTTAAGTTATTTTCTGTAAGTCTTTAGCTAACACTCAGATGCTTCTTCAGCTCATTAGTCATTCTGTGCTGTGCTCTAGCAGTCCTCTTAATAGGATGGCCCCTCCTAGGGGGCGCTGAACTTTCTCCATTTATAGACGGTTTGTCTTACCATGGAAGGATGAACATCAGGACTTTAAGAGATACTTTGGTAACTTTTAGCAGCTTTATGCAAATCAACAATTCTTCATCTTAAGTGTTCTGAGAGCTCTTTTGTATGAGGCATGGTACACATCAGAGAGTGCTTCTTGAGAATAGCAATTTCAAAGGTGGTCTGTGTTTTTTATCGGGCAGGACAGCTTTAACCAACATGTCCGATGTCATCTCATTGATTGAAGTCCAGGTTCACTAACTCCTCGGTTCACACACTTTTTCTTGCAACTGTATAGACAATAGTATCGTCAGCATACAAGTGGATATTAAAGTGGCCAACGCCATGGGTTTTATTGTTGATGTAAATATTTCAAATTATTGGGCCAAGTATGGACTCTTTAGGGACACCTGACTGTATGTATCCAGAACAAAAGCTATTGAGTCGAGCTCTAGAGCTCTGAGAGACCGAGATAGAGCGCACCTGAATATAAGCCGCACCCACCAAATTTTAAAAGAAAAAATATTTGTACATGTATAGGCCACACCTGACTATAAGCCGCAGGTGTCCACGTTGTAACATGAGATATTTACACAGAAAGATGGTAAACAGAAAGATGAATTAAATATTTATTTCCATACCTTAACTGCTTTTTTCCAAACAGTGCCTGTGACACGGCAGTAAAACGGCAGGAACACAGCTGGTTAAAAAACCTGGAAAAGTCATTGATCTCTATCTTCATCTTCCTTCTCCTCATTGAAACCACTGCAGTTGTCTTCTTCAGTATCGGAGTTGAACAGCCTCAGAAAGGCTCCGTCACACTCCTTCTACGTCTATCTTCCGTTGTCTCTCATTGTCTCTTCTGTGCTGCCGCTCTGTTTCCTTCTTAGACAGACACATCGATTGGTTTTAAGTTAAAATCTGCATCATATGCATTTCTTCATGTGTTTTCCATGATGAGGGTTTGTGTATTACACGCAAAATTATTGTTAAAAGTTAACCTTAAAACTTCTCCTCTTCATCACCTCTTCCACCTGTCTGTATCGCTTTTGTGCTTCCTGCTAGAGCGCCCCCTGGAGGCCATCAGCCCGTAAAAATCTATACTTGAGCAGCATCGTCAGATAAGCCACAGGGTTCAAAGGGTGAGAAAAAAGTAGCAGCTTATAGTCCGGAAAGTACGGTATATTGCCAACATGTATCAGTCCTGGATATGAGCTAATAGTCCTGAATACACATAATCTGTGTTATCAGCTGATTTGTCATGTGATCATGAGGACTGGACTCACCTGACTTCGGGTAGGTGACAAGGAACACGTTGCTGTCCCGGATCTTGAAGGTCTGGAGTGAATCGATGTACTCCACGGTCACAGGCCACAGGGGGAAGTTGTGGTCCTTGTACTTCAAGAATTTTTTACCCATCTGCTCCATGTTGAATCTGTCAGTGATCAGGGGATGAAAACCTGGTGGATGATAAGTACTGGAACATCCTGGCCTTTGGACTCTGGTTAGTTTACCAGTGATGAGGTGAACACTGGTGTTGGTGTCCGTCCAGTGGGATCACAGGAGGACAGGACTGAAGACACACCTGTAAGTAACAGTGTCACTCCACAAGTGCTATGACGTACCTGATTGCCTCTGAAGTAGCAAAAGGCAATGAAGCCCTTTCTGTGTTTGTTGGCGCTGCAGCCATAATACAGCTACTTGGAACTCCACTTCCCACAATGCATGTCGGGACAAATTTCCAAAAATGCCCTAGTGACCTACCGGGTCTGTTTGTAAACAAATGGACTGTTAATGGTTGAGTACACTGAAATTATTCACCGTGAGGGAAGAGATTCAGATGAGTAATCACAGAAAGACTCACAGATTTGTGATACTTAGGTTATGACTCAGGTTTTACAGATCTGATGAAAAATTGGTGAGGAAAGTCATTTGCATCTTTAACCCTATAACGCCAGATGTATATTTGATCCATGAGTTTTGAAGCCCTCTACATGATCAGTGTGATATTTTTTTTTCTTGAAAATCCCATGTATACAATTAGATACATGCGATACACAGGTAATCCACCAGGGAGAGGAGTTCATTCACCAGAGGCCTTTCCAGTGACACTACAAGACTGTCATTTATGAGGAAGGAGGAAGAACTGGGACCATTTAGAAAAAGAATTACCAATTTGTTTGTGTCATATTATGTTGTAATTTGTTAAGAAATATTTGAGCATTGAGACCTGATGGATCAAGCATGATACAAAACTGAAAGTCATACATGGAAATTGATGTTTGAAAAAAAAAAAAAAAAAAAAAAAAAATTTTGGTTCAGAAGGACCAATAAAGGCTCCAGTTTCAAAGAACTGGAATTTTTTGTCAATGATTCAATAGTTCAGGCTTTACAAGGTTAAAATAAGACCTAATCACCTAAAGAGTAAATTTTTCCGTGGGATACAGGAACTTATTTTTATGTTTATGTTTATACATTTGGCAGACGCTTTTTTCCAAAGCGACTTACAGGGGAAAACCAATTAAATCACTCAATCAAATTTTATTTATATAGCGCCAGATCACAAAAAAGTTATCTCATGACACTTTATATATAGAGTTGGTCAAAACCAGACTCTAAGCCAATTTACAGAAACCCAACAGAATCCTCCAGGAGCAAACACTTGTGACTGGTGACAGTGGAAGGAAAAACTTCCCTTTAACAGCAGAAACCTGGAGCAGACTCAGACTCCTGGAGGATGGACGTCTGCCTTGACCAGTTGGGGTTAAAGAGAGAGGGTAAAGAAAGAGAAAAAGAGAGAGCAATAGAGATAGAGACAGGGGGAGTAGGGGGAGACACATGGAGGCAGTTGAGGATAAGTGAGTGGTGATGATGAGGGCATGGAAGAGGCCGGACACCGCAGCACGTCCAGAGATAATCCTGGAAGAATCTGTGATAATCCTGGGAAAAACCTTATTAGAATATTTAAAATGGAATGTTTGAAAGTGCTAGGATAGGAGGTGCTCTCGGAAGAGCTGGGTCTTTAGGAGCTTCTTGAAGGTAGGCAGGGGTGCCTCTGTTCTTGTAGCACTTGGTAGAGCATTCCACCAACGTAGAACGACCCATGAAAAGAGCCTGGATTGTCTTGTACAAGGTCTGGGGACCACCAGACAACATTCCCCAGATGAGCGGAGTGGTCGTGGGGCAACGTAAGCTTTTATCAGTGCACCTAGGTAGGTAGGAGCAGACCCACTGAGAATTTTGTAGGCTAGGATTAAAGATTTGAATTTGATGCGGGCAGCTATGGGTAGCCAGTGTAACTCAGTAACTCAGCCAGTGTATTTTTAGACAATAGCTCTTGAAAATCTTATTTCAAGAAATCTTACCAAGATAATTTTAATTTGTTCCATTGGAAGATTTTTTTTTTTGCTTGAATAAAGCCAAAAATTTTTTGAATTAAGCAAAAAAGATTCAGATTTCTTGAAATCCGATTTTCCAGATCTATTGTCTATAAATCAGTTCTTATAGCTCACTGAAAAGGTACTCTTTAGGTGATTCTGTCTGATTTTAAGTGTGATGAGAGATGAGATATAGACATGTTTGTGTTATATTATGTTTTTGCTTGTTCAACAATAATATTTGAGCATTGAGACCATGGGTGTTTTTAACCTGTTTTGGGGGCGCTGAAGCACCCCTAAATTGATTCCCAACACCCCTAAAATATTTTAAGATTGTGAAATTTTTTTTTTCTTGTTTACTTTTTGTGCATTCTGAACATGCTAGAAAAATGTCAAAACCATATACAGTACATGCAGTGGTGTAGTCTAGTTTATTCTAGTGGGTATACTCTGATTTTTCCCCTCCCAGCCTCATACACCCCCATCCTGGAGCAACATCTGTACCACAGCACCCCTCCCAGAGCAGCAGCTGCTCCAAAACGGCCCCACAAGAACCACCACACTCATTAATGCATCAAGTATACATCCACACATAGGTGAGATCATGACAGACTGGTTATGTATTATCTAAATGTAAATGTAATGTAAGCAAGACAAGATGTGTAACTGTCATTAGCAGCTGGACTTCAACTAACTATTCAACAGCCAGTGACAAGACAAGACAAAGATGTTTCAAATCAAGAAAAGTGAATGAATAAATAATATAATCTGGAGGTAAACACAAACCTGGAGGTAAACAAAAATATCCGTAATTAACATTAAGTATAACACAAGCTGTCTTTTTCGTATCTATGTTAGCATTCAGACCTGCTGAACAGGGTCCAAACCTATGAGTGAACTGTTTACAATCTTCAGCCATGGCTAAGAAAATGCATGAAAAATAAACAAAAGGAGGCAAAAATTCCGCTCTTTCAAGGGCTGGAATTATGATATTACATTATCTAACATATCAGTCATTTAATGGTGTACATGGTGTCTTAATTAATGGACCGTTAAGATGCCAATGGGACCAAATTGAGCGAAAGTGAACATCAGTGTCATAAATTGAAGTTTCATCTATCATTTCTTAAATAGGCTCATTTTTAACTTAAGAACTCTATTTTATTGAACTGTTTACAAAACTTCAGTATCACATGCAGAAAAAAAGAAAGATATAATCAATATAAAATTAACCTAAAATGGACTAAAATATGTAAATGCACTATTAACTTTAATAATATTTGTGCTTGCTTGTGTCAGTGATATTTTCAGTCTGTGAATCTGACGGAACTAACAATTCAACAGTACAACTAGAAGCACTCGGAGAGCGCAGACCTCCGCCAAGGCTGATCAGTGCCCCCCCCCCCCCCCCCCCCCCCCCGATCACCACCAAAATTTAATCATTTCTTCCTTATCCCATTTCCAACAAACCCTGAAAATTTCATCAAAATCTGTCCATAACTTTTTGAGTTATGTTGCACACTAACGGACAGACAAACAGACAAACAAACCCTGGCAAAAACATAACCTCCTTGGTGGAGGTAATAATATAGAAAGGTTCGGTCCAATCCAATTATTAGTCAGGTATGCTCTGCTATTATCTGTATATATCACTACAGTTGGAATATGTGTGTAAATAAAAGTTTATTAGCATATTTGTAGTGCTTTAGTTAAAGCCAAATCTTTTACTCTGACTACTGAACAAAGGTACAAATTGCTGTCCCTGTGTCACAACATATTAGTGTTCATAAAAACTTATTTCAATATTTTTATCCAATATTGATTACAATTGTACTTCAACATCATAACTAAAGCCCTATAATTCATTTAAGATCTATTTCTTATGAGACCAGCATGTTTTGTACATGCGTTTATGAAAGGTGAAAAAAAAAAAAAAAGTTACTTTTGAGTCCCCGTGTCACACTCAGTAATTTTAAGTATTTTTACCCAAAATTTTCTTTCTGTAAATTGCAACATGTCATGTGAAAGTACGTACTCAGACCTATTCATACATGTATTAAACATGGAGATCAGTTATTTAGTTTAAACACAGACTATTGAACAGGAAATGTGTCGCTGTGGCACCGCTGGATCTAGTCTGATGAATTAATTTAATTTTTATTAACAATTTTATGAATGAACTATATTAACATTTGAATATAGCATTAACTTTGTACATTTACATGGTTTCTACAGCTTTATCTGTTGTCTAATATTTACCTAACTTTCCATTTCTTCACTCTAACCAAGGATGTCTGTTTTTGAATTCTCTTGTCTGACTCTCACTCCACAAAGATGGACAGGTCCAGTTCTCATCTACAACGCTCTCACACACACACACACACACACACACACACAGCTGCAGCCGCACCTCATTAACTTCAACCAAACCACCAGTTAGCTAATGTTCGATATAATTCAATGTGCCAATCACTTGCTGTTACAATAGCGGTTACTATTTTTATAATTACACATGAGTTACACTTCCCAGGCAGGACGGTGTCATCAGCAGACTGTCCTTCTGTACCATCAGCTAAAGCTGCTGTGGCCTCTGCAGTCAGCAGCCTCTCTGACAGTAATACTAGCGTTAGCATTAGCCACAGCTGGACTGTCCCCTGAAGCAGCAGTAGTAATAGTGGACTTACTGAAACACTGAAACAGTGTCATTTGGCTTTGTTTTCTTTTCATTTTTTCAACAGAATCCTTCACTGACTAGTGTTAGACCAGTCGTTCCCGCCGTACACTTTGACTGCTTCCTTAGTAGTAAACGTCAAGTAACGTTACGCTTGACGGAAGCCTCATATGGTCCAAAAATGTCCGCTTTGTACCACAGAGAAGTGGAATTTATGAACGGTAAAGTGAAAGTTATGTCACAAAACCGTGCCAATACGTATCTTTGCGCATTTTCAGGGGTTATACGGAAATTTGGGACCTTTTGTAGTGGGTATATGACATATACCTGCGTATCACGTAGACTACACCACTGAGTACATGGTTGAAACGTAATATTTTGACAACAAGAATACAGCACCCCCCACCTTGTGTTGAAAATGGTTTGGTCCTGCAGAGCAGTGTGGCTGGCTCTGCCTTCCAGAGTTGGGTACAGTAGTGGTGGAAGTACCTGGGTTAAACCAGGACGTGTGACACATTTCTTTACTTCTACCATTTAATGTAACAGGGTCAATTATTTCGCAGCAATGTAGGTATGTAGATGATATTGTGTATTGTTTTTAGAATTACACACACTGTTCATTTTGTTTTCATTTCTTTGACATTGACATTATGGGCCTACGAGTCAGTATGTGGAATTTTTAATTTGAGTCTGTTCCCCAACGAGTAATTTACAGTGTGACACTGCCGCTAGAACTAGAGTTTTCACGCCTTTACCTCTTCCCTTTAGTTCCAGATCTCTACAGGAGCGGTAAGCAGCCACACAGTTGGAGAAAATTTTTGGATTAGCCTCTGCTAATTACATTTTTAAATGAACTGGCTACTTCAAACTGTATGAGGTGCTTATGATGTGCTGAAACCAGTGGCGATTTCTCACAGACTGCAAAGGAAGCCAGGCTTCCCCTAAAATTATGAAAATTAAATGGTTAAATATGTACAGTTGTGTTGACATTTCATTGACTACAAATGTGTTAGAACACGTTCATCTCACAGATGAGTTCGTTCAGAATCAGCTTTATCACAAATCAACAGACTCGATGTCGTTCACTTCTCCTCCGTTCCCGTGTCTCTGTTTTCTCCTCCATCTCTGCTCAGTGCATTTGTCCGTAGACTGTGGGCGTCTCTGGGCTTCAATGGGACTGAGTGGAACAGTTTTTTTCATTGCCTCAAAACTGGACGGTAATTGGATAAATGCCACGATGTTGTCCTGTCTCTCTGGGGGTGAATGGAGCTGTGGGCGGAGCTCGGCTGGGCTGGACGCCAGAATCTCATGTGCTGATTGGAGGATCAGTCGAAAGGCTGAATCCCGTTTGATTGACAGCTGTTTTCAGATCTGCTTCACTGACACAGTTCAGTTTAATACCGTCACACATTCTGCTGTGAAAGAGAGAGAGAAACCACTACAAAATTACTTGTTCATTTCTTGCACTGTAAATAAAACACTCATTGTACTTCCTTGTTTTAATTTAACATAATTTCAGCGTTTTCTTGTTTGTTACATAATTTAATCATTTCTTGTTCGAGTTTAATATCGTTTTGTAGATAGTTAAATCAATCAAACTGTCGGCTAGGTCGCAGTGAAAGGAGCATCTGTAGTTTAAAAAGGCTGAAGTCTTCCACCCACAACACAATGGGCCAAGGCCGTCTGAGCAGCCCAGCTCTGCTGGACATTCAGAGGACACTGGTCCAGTCCCTGGAAAAGACGCCTACTGGTACGATAAGGTCACTGAGCATTTTCTTAAAAAGGAACGGAGGGCGGAATGTATGTTTAAATAACTTGACTTTTTTTTTTTTTTTTTTTTGATGTAAGCCGACAGTGAGCTTCCCCTGTCTGAAAGACGAGCAGCCGCCACTGGCTGAAACACATTTCTGTATCATTTGGTTTGTGTAGGAGTTTGTTTTACGGGGGTCGCTGATCGGAGGTTTTTGGGTCTTATGCCACTTTTGTCAGGAGCCAAAAAACAAACAGAGAGTGCCTGCAGAGTTACACGTGCAAGTCTCGTCCATAAAAAAATACAACGCAGAGTCCGACACCACCGGTTACATTAATACTAATGCATTATTATCATCACCAGTCCCTATTTCTGCTGTATTGAAACATAGATCACTGTTTATGCTGTTAGGTGGGAGTTATCTGATTATTTTTCTAACTAGGAAATGTTCCATGTGGTTCAGTCCAACTCTGTCTGTTTAAACTGGACTGAGAGAAGCTGCTGTTTTGTCTGTGCATGTGTTCAGATTAAATACAAGGTGTTACTGACTTTATCTGACTGGATGAACATTAACTCCTATTGTGTGTGTGTGTGTGTGTGTGTGTGTGTGTGTGTGTGTGTGCAGACAGCCTCATCTTATAAAACACTTTGTTTGGTTATTTGCCTTTTAGTTAAAGCACAAAGAGAAAAAGGGGAGCAGAGACACTGAACATATACACTGGTCTACAGTTTATTAGAAATGATCTGCCTCAGATTAAATGTGTTAATGTTACATATTTTAATCAGATTAATTGGAAAACAAATGACAAAAGTGCTGGTTTGCTGATGTTTTGACGGTATATGATAAAGTGTTCCTCCACATATACATTGGTTTATGTCCATTTATCTAACAGATTTCTAAATGTTCCACTGATAGAACCTGTAAAGTGAATGTATTATCACATACAGACAGTGTTTGAAATAGATCTGGTCGATCTGACACTAATATTCCTCTGCAGTTAAACCCATTCTCTCGTAGATGTATACACTGAGGAGCTGCTGTATCAAACAGGATTGTCTTCCACCAGAAATTAGAGTCAGGGTCAATTTCTTTTATGATTCCAATCCATTCCTCTTTTACTGTGGCTCAGCATTTAAGTAACTTTAATCAGATTTGATGGTTTAGTCAGAGGTTCTCATACCCAAAAAATGTTATGCTTTTCTTTCACAAATGTGTGAACGATGGTCCAAAATTGCGTTAAAATGTACAAAACAGTGAAGTTTCTTTTGCCTGGCCAGCCAGCACTCTGGGTGACCTCTGACCCTAGAATCACCCCTGACTGACCCAAAGGATCAAATATGATACAAAATTGAAACTCATACATGGAAACTGATATTTGAAAAAACATTTTTTTTTGGTTTGTTCAGAAGGACCAATAAAGGCTCCAGTTTCAAAGAACTGGAATTTTCTGTCAATGATTTAATAGTTCAGGATTTACAGGGTTCATAAAACCCAACACCTGCAGTTGTGGAGATACTCTGACCCGGTCATCATCGTTATAATCTGACCTTTGACAAAGTTCCTCAGGTCCTTATGTCGATCATTTAACTGACTGGAAAACTTCAGCTTTGATTATAAATGTTGGAAGAATTCAGAGACACATGAACGTGGAGAAGATGCACTTCATACAAAGACGTCAGAGGATACAAAAGTTGGAAATGAGGGTTTAATCTTTACCAACGTGTCCGATCTGCATCTAATCAGTAACGAACACTAACGAACTAGATTTTACACGGATCCAATAAATGCGTTTGAAAACTCTTAGAGCTGCGAGAAAGAACTGTGTTGGATCCAGAGCCAGAGGACTGACTGTAGGAACGGGACATGCGCAGAGGTAACCATGGACAATGAAGCTGCGCCGCAGAAGGCTAACGCTAACCTAGCAGTTAATCAACCGGACTGTGGTTTCCACGCACTCAGTGTTTTTCCAGAGTTATATTTCATCACACCCAATGTTTGTCCAGGACTCCACAGGCCTGCAACGGATTTTTGTTTGCGGTTCGTGAGTAAAACTGTTAAAGTTGTGAAGTATGACTGAATTTGACTGTGTGCGTGCATGTTGGTCTACCGCCACCGCCATTTTGTTTAATGCTAGTTAAGCTAATCTGCGCGTGGCCGAGGTTCCATTTTGTGACAAACTATTGTATGTGTGTGAATTATCCAAGGTTATATTTCAGTTAAACAGAGATATTTTGTACCGAAATTCCAAATTTTTTTTTTTTTTTTTACCCCAAAGCTCACAGTTACGCCGTAGACTTATAGTTACATGCAACACAGTAATTACACAACATGCAATCAGAGGTCGCGTTAACTGAAAATATTCCGTCATTGACGGATTTTTTTTTTTTAAATGACGGAAAATTCTGAAGGCCGTCCGTCATTTTGACAGATTAAAATACTGAGGGTAATCTACTGTTAACCTTTCCTGCTCGGCTCGTCCGGCTGTAGTCAGCGAGCACAGGGCAGATTTCCTCCAGTGCCGATGTCGGGGTTAACTCCCTTGTCAGTAGTGGAAGACAGCAGCTTTTATTTTATGCACAGTATATCGAAGTTAGTACACTTTTTCCTTCTGTCCCACTTATACACTCATACTCAAAACTGCCGCTCCCTCACCTTGCTCAACCACTCACACCAGACGAACATGCACGCACCACACACCGCTCTTGCACTTAAAGGAACACACACACACTAATCTCATAACACTACCAAAGAAAGTTTCTGGTTTGTCTCTCTCTTAACAAGTCATCAAACAGTCCATAACAGCATCCACCTGTATAGAACCCAACAGCACCACTGTTCACCTCTACACTGAATACAACAGCGGTACTTCAGTCACATGACTCACTGTTAGTCCACCTGTAGTAGACCCCCTGTCCAGTTGATGGTGAGTGTTCATATTAATCAGTCAGTATCAGGTCTTGTGTCGCTGTTTAGCTGACTTTAGCCAAAATTAGATGCTACTTTGCTAGCACAAACTGTGAAGACAGCTGAGTCTCCTTAGTTATTTTAAAAAGCCCAGTAAATGGGATGGCATTGATAAACGCAGTGAAAAAAAGAGGGACTGGTGCGGTGAAGGATAACGGACAAGCAAGGAATACGCTAGTTCTAATGGCATTTGGTGCGCTATATGTACGCATTTTCTACCTTTCATGTGTTATTTGATGGCATGTCAATTTGTTCCCAGATCAGTTGTTCACATAACCTGAACCCTAACCCTCAGTGCATGGTATTTGACACTGCATGAACATACACAAGGAAAGCTTATAATGTCTGCAGATAACACCAATTAAAAGTGGCGTATATAATTATGCGAGTTGTGATATCACGTTGGTTTATCAGCCAGCAGCAACTACAGTTGCTGCATCATTGAGATGTTTTTGAACATTAAATACTACTAAATATATCTCATTATCATTAAGAAATAAAAATTTGAAATGATGGATAATAATATGTTATGACGGAATTTTTACAACCCTGTCCGTCAAAATGACAAACAATAAAAATGTCTAGCGCAACCTCTGCATGCAATCTTTCCAAAAACAATCTTTTCCCGGCAAAACTACCACAGTAACAACCCTTGACAATGTGCGTGGTCATCAAAAATGATATAATTATTCCAAAACTATCATAAACATAGTAGGTAGACCGTCTGACGGTTCAAAACGACACGAATTGGCATCTTTTAAGATCGTGGCGCCCTCTTACCAATTTTTTCTAGAAAAACCCCTGTATATTATTGTTTAAAATTGTGCTATCTTGTTTTGCTCTGTAACTTTCCTTTTTGTAAATAGGGTAGGCATAAATAAGCTGTTGCTTGTGCCTACGCTTTTTTGCCCATGTTTAATATAGGAATCCAAACTGTATGGATGTATATATCATGTTTTGTTAAATGGACGAATTAATTAACTTACTTACTAATATTGTCCAAAATAGTGTGTCTATTTGTTTGTATGTATTTTTGAGTAAAGTATAAATAGTTGTTTTGCTGAATCATTAAGCATATTAAATCTAATGGATTTATATTTTATCCTAAAGTTGAACGTCTCTCTGGTTCTCTTTATTTTAAATTAAGACTTGTTGGTATACATAGGCTATATATTTACGTTATATTCTTTGGAATTATCCACTAAACTGGTACACCTTCATGGTATCTACCTAAATTGTAAACCAAACCCCACAGCACCCTCCATTCCCATTATAAAGAGGGGTGAACGGATGCTACATCCTTATTATTATAAAATCAATTCAAAGGAATAGAAAACTCAATAAAATGAGTCAAAAATAAATAACTCAACAGAGTAATGAACAGAAAGTCACTAAAATAGAATGAGTCAAACAAAATTAACATAAATAAGTAAAATGGTCAACAAAATATGCAAACTTATCAACAAAATGAACAAAAAGGATGAAAATAATAAAAGAAATGAACAAAATAATTAAAACAATCAATAAAACCAAGTAAAATGACTAAAATTATGAATAAACTGACCAGTACAGTCAACACAATGTCCAAAATTAGAAAATAATCAACAAAAATGACCAGAAATCACAAAAATCCTAAACAAAAATGAACCAAATCAACATAAATGACCAGGTTTGTTTGTTATCAGTACAAACGTCAGTGTGTTATCAATGATGGGAGGAGGAGGTTGAAGTCCAAAGTCCTGGAGGTGGATTCTCCTGGACCTGGGTCTGCTCTTCCCTTCATGTGTCTGTCTGTGTCTCTGTGAGGAACATGGAGAAGGTCAGCGAACACCTGTTCAGGTACAAGGACTACACCTTTCCCGTAGCCTACATCACCCCTGAATATGTCGACTCACTGCAGAGCTTCCACATCCGAGACTCCGACGTCTTCCTGGTCACCTATCCAAAGTCAGGTCAGTCCAGTGTCCGGGTTTTGTCTTAGTGTCCGGACCCGTTTCACCGATGGTGTCTGTTCAAGTCAGGTACAGTCTACTCTCGTTATACCGTCAACTTCCGTTCACGGCCAAATTGGCGGTATAGTGAAAATGGCGTTACAACGGGTTGCGTCCATAATGTGCATGTCTTTACTATATGATGTCTATGCTGCCTCCGTTAACCCGTTCTAATTGCATTTCTAAATAAATCTTGATTCTGTTATGTTGTAAGGGATCATTTAAAGTGGGGAAACATTTTAAGCATTATTATACCGTGTCGGGAAATGACACCCCATCATCTTGAGGCTTTGGCTTAATCCCACGTCCTCTTCCCGACATCCTGACCTACCGAGTGTTCTGCGATAAATGAACGGTGGCCGTTCTGTAGACCTACTCGTAGCTTGTCGCGATCAGCGTCTGGCGCATTTGTTTCAGTGCATTGTTAAAATGTATGTGTACTCGATGGCAATCACGCTGGCGGTATAACGGTCGGGAAATCAATGGTATAAGTGTTGTTTGTGCGTGGAACTGGGCTGGCGGATGGCGATAGGCGGAAATGGCGGTAGCTAATGGAATAATGCATTGGGGATTTTTGTGCAATGGTTTTGGTCGGCGGTGAGCGAAAATGGCGGTATAACGGCGGGCGGTTTAACGAGAGTAGACTGTACAAAACCCAGTATTTTCATCAGATCAGTAAAGAAGAATAAAAACAGAGTTAATGAACATGTGACCATCAGTCCACGAATCATTAGGCTGAAGGTTGTGACTGGGCAGGACCTGGACTGGACTAATTTAGTGCTGGATTAAATTTATTTAGGACTGGATTGGATTTATTTAGGACTGGATTGGATTTATTTAGGACTGGATTGGATTTATTTAGTCCTGGATTGCCTACTTAGAACTGGACTGGATTTATTTAGTACTGGATTGGATTTATTTAGTCCTGGATGACACTGCTTCCAAACTGTGGACACAAACAGTCAGGTGTCCCTCAAGGTTCCATACTTGGGTTCAGGTGAGGAATAATACAGAGCAGAATACAGTGACATATTCCTCACCACCTACCTGAAGTCAGGTGAGTCCAGTCCTCATGATCACATGACACATCAGATGATAACAGCACAGATTATGTGTATTCAGGACTGTTAGCTAATATCCAGGACTGATAAAGCTTGGCGATGGTAAGGTTTCACCGATCTGATATTAGGATCGGATATCAGCCCCAAAATCAACATTTTAGCTGGATCAGGGATCTGTGAAAGCACTTCTTCCCCTTTTGTGACACAGGCTGCGTCTGTTGGTGTGTAATAGGACAGGAGATGTGAGTCAGGTCTGTCATATATGCTGAACTGTGAACCGGCTCCAGAGTGCTGAAACAACAGCAACACTTCCTCCTGCCTGTTGGCCAGTACCATTAACATGTAAACAGTAGGGGGAAGCTGGCCCTATAGAACAGTTCCATAACTACGTCATGCATGCTCAGAGTTGATGGAATTGTTCAAACACAGACAGGAACATGGAGCGAACTAATGGTCTGTGATGTGGAGGCATTTCAGCCGGACCGCACCAACAGTTTGGAACGTTTGTAAAGTGAAAGATTCCAGAGGTGGTGGTGGTGGTGGCGGCACTGCCAAATAAAAAACCACACATTTAAAGAAGCACCTATCAAAGGAGATCCAGGAACTCCAGCAGCTGGAGGTAGAACACAGCTAACGGTGGTAGATGCTCTACATTAGGGGTGTCAAACTCATTTCAGTTCAGGGGCCACATTCACCCCAATATGATCTCAGGTGGGCCGGACTCAATAAAAGAATAACAGAGAAAAAAGAAAAATGACATTATGATAATGTTTACATCTACAGCGTTTCCTTAAAAATCTGAATAACATGAACAACTTGAAATGTCTTAAGAAAAACAAGTGCAGTTTTAACAATATCAGTTTATGAGTTTATCATTTACACACGTGCATTACAACTTATATTACAATTACAAATACACAAACCATTTAATAACAGGCAGAATATTGGTAAAACTGCATTTACTTCTCTTAAGACATTTCAGGTTCATATTTGTTCAGGTTATTCACATTTTTTGTTGAAGGATAATTTAATATAAAGGTTTTAATGTAATTTTACTTTTTTACACTAAAACGAAGATGAAGTCTGCAATTGTCACTATTTATAGGTTATTATGATAGTATTTTACTGATCTGACCCAGTTGAGATCTAATTGGTTTGTATGTGGAACCTGAATTAAAATGATTTTACCATCCTTGATTGATAATATCTTAAGTGAAATTTTTGCATTTCACAAATTCACCCCAGGAGCCGGTTTGGACCCTCTAGCAGGCTAGTTTTGACCCCTAGGCCGCATGTTTGACACCTGTGCTCTACACAGACTGGAAACATTTACAGATAATTAAAGAATATATAATAGTTCATTGCATTTGTGACGACCACAAAAGTACAGTACATTTGTGTTTTGAAATACTGGTTGAAATACAGATTTACTGTACATGCACTTTATTGATGCCCATGTAGAAATTCAGTGTTTTCATCAGCTCAAGAAAGACAAAAGAAAGACAAACTGACTTAATGAACATGTGACCATCAGTCTGTGAATCATCGGGGTGAGGTTTGGGACTGGACGGGGCCTGGATTGGATTTATTTAGTCCTGAATAACATTAGACGCATGTCTCAGCTGATGTTTGTCCACTCAGGTACGATATGGGCTCAGCAGATCATCGTCTCCATCTGTGAACTGGCCGGCGGTTTGAACGAGTATCCCAACAACTATCGGCAGATGGCGTGGCTGGAGTACCGGGAGGATAAGGAAGACTACTCCCTCCGACCTTCGCCTCGACTCTTCACCTCCCACCTGACGCCGGCCCTCCTGCCCCTGGGCCTGAAGGACCAGAAAACCAAGGTTCACCACCCATTCTACAGCTCCCATATACACTGTTAGAGCTAGGTTCGAATTTTGTATCATTAAAAACCTCAAATCAATATGTAGAACATCATATGGGCTTTATATGGTGCACTTTATGTATCTTCTGCGTTACCTTTTTGCGTTTCTGTACATAGAAGTAATAATGATAATAATAATTGTAATGGTGTGATCTCATGTTGAACCCTCAAACCCTGTCATGTGACCAAATCTTTCCCAAACTATTGGGAAATGCAGTAGTAAAAAAAATAGTCACAACTGACCAAAATAGTGCAGAAAATGAAAAATAATGATCAAAATAATCAACAAAAATGACCAAAATAATCACATAATAACAGAATGGTTGACATTAATAGTTAATCAACAAGAAATGAGCAGAATAATGAAGCAAATGAGCAAAATATTCAAGTAAATGAAACAAAAATGAGCAAAAATAATCAAGAAAATGAACAAAAATGAGCAAAATAATAAAAAAAATGGGCAAAATAATCATGAAAATGTACACTAATAATCAAAATAATTAAAAAAAAAAAAAAAAGATTAAAAAATCAGCAAAATGAACAAAAATATGCAATGCAATGAACTAAAATGATGAACATAAATATCACCAAAATAATTTACAGAATGAATAATAACAAATTCATCAACAAAATAACCAACAGAATGGCCCAAACTAATAAATAAAGTGACCAAACATCAACAAAATGAACCAAAATGATGACAGTTTTCAACAACATTCAACATTTGACAAGGTTCCAGTTTTATTCTCTTCAGTTTTTGGAAACGGTCTCCTTATTTACGTATGCGTCTCATTACATTGTATTATTTTCCCGTCAGATCATTTACGTGATGCGAAACGTGAAGGACAACCTGGTGTCATATTTCCACTTCAGCCACGCCTTCTCTGGATGGGACACACCCAAGAGCTTCGACGACTTCGTAGACCAGTATTTGGCAGGAAACGGTGAGGAAACGGTGTCTAAGGCTACGTTCACACAGCAGGTCTTAATGCACAATAGGGATTTTTTGGTGAAAAACAATTTTTTTGTGTGCTTGTTCATGTTACACATTAAATACGACTCCTATCAGTTTTGAGTCTGAACTGAATGTGACCCTGAAGTGACCCACATGCACTAAAGAGGTCCTGATTGAATACGTGACCATGCAGACACACACTGTGGAACGCAGAATTAGGACGTTTATCGCATTTCAATGACGGAAAGGTCAGATAATTGCGACCTGGCTGTTAAGACTGAAGTCGTACTGTAAAATATCAAATCTGTATCAGATTTAGGACCACATATGAAAGTGGTCTGGGTCAGATTTAGGACCACATATGAAAGTGGTCTGGGTCAGATTTAGGACCACATATGAAAGTGGTCTGGGTCGTATTATTGCTGTTCAAACTGTAACAGATCGAATACAGGTCACATATGGGTGAAAAAATCGGATTTGGGCCACATTTGGCTGCAGTCTGAACATAGCCTAAGACTCTGGGTCATGTGATGTACATTTCAGTAACATGTTCTTTTCACTGTGATCCAGTTGAAGGATCGTCGTGGTTCGACCACATCAGGGTGTGGCACCAGAGCCGAGACCAGTACAACATCCTCTTCCTCCACTACGAGGACATGATTCTGGTAAGACCTGGTTCAGATCTGCTCTGTTTTTATGGAGCAAAAACATGGATAATGTTTGTCGGTGTTGGGGCGGTACTTAGACCACTTATTAAAACCTATGAACCTACAGTGACTCCTGGACATAATATTCAGTAATTTTACACACAGGTTGAATGTAAGTCTAAGGGAACCAGGACTTTTTGGAGCAGCATCTAGAGGCCGTCGGTGGTTTTAAAACTTTAAGATAGTAAAGCACCAACGAGGACAGACGTGTTTTGGTGTAAAAGTCATCCATGTGTTAATACATGTTGGTATTTTTGAATTAGCAACTGTGTTTTTCGGACTAGCTAACATTACCTGATTCTGAATTTTTTCTGGCTGTGATCGATGTAACACTGTGTCTAAAGTGCATTTATTCGCAGTATTTCGACCATGTTAAAGTACAGAAAGTCGACTTCATTAGTGTCTAGAGATGAAAAAGTCTGGAAACCCCTGATCTAGGTGTCACATTTTTACCTGATGAGTTTGTACGTCCCTGAATTTTAACTGTAATGAAATTTACTGAACAAGATTTAGACGATGTAGAGAAAATGGGGTCGACTGTGACTAAAAATGTTGCATTTATTCCTGAAAATAACTCATTAGCTTCAGTATTTGAAATGACCGCGGACCTTTATAGAATGAAGAAGGTTTTTGGTCGAAGTTCCTCAACTTTCTTCACTTCTGTTCATGGAAATGACATCATCATGGAAAGGTTTTGACGCTGCTTGTTGTTTTTTTTGTAGGACCTGAAGGGGGCGGTCACTAAGATCTGCATGTTCTTGGGGAAGAACCTCAGCGACGAAGCAATTGACCAAGTCGTAGAAAAAGCTACTTTCAAGAACATGAAGAAAGACGCGAAGGCCAACTATGAATTTATGCCAAAGGAAATGATCAGCGGTAACTTCATGCGTAAAGGTAAAACAATCTACCACCATCGTCCAGACTTTAACACAAACAGTGGGTTCATTCTTCTTCTTGTTCTTCACAGGTCGGATCGGCGACTGGAAGAACATGTTCACTGTGGCTCAGAGTGAACGAGTCGATCGGATGCTTCAGGAGAAACTTGGAGACACTGGTCTGAAGTTCATCTGGGAATAAGAACAGCAGCAGCTGAAGACGTTAACGTTGTTATTCGTAGAAAACCACAACCCGGAGCAGCTTCATCAGACCTACACAAAGTCTGACATTCTTATCAAACCTCTGATTATAAGCTGTTTATCTGGTTCAACTGTGAATACTTTAACAGAACAATGGAGACATTTGATAAAAGGCAATAAAAAACAGAATTTTATGACTTGTTTTTTTCATTTTAACCTTTATTTAACTGACAAGTGACAAAAAAAGACCTATTTAATCGTGTTTATTGGAGCTGTTGTAAATGAAATTATGCATCTCCCAACATTAAGCAATAAAATGTCCAGCCAATATTTGCAATAATTTATTGATTTAATCCGTTAATAAGTATAGTTTGTTCAAAGATGTAAATCTCATATTCTTTGCATGTATTACATTAACACGACACATGACTTTCATCGATCTGAATGTTTTTGTGGTGGACCTGGTCATACATGAGCATTATTAACGGAGAGTGGGCCTAGAATCTTTTTTTTTTTTTAAAGCAAAATCACTTAAAATATCAACAAAATGAACTGAAATGGGCAAAAATACCAGCAAAATAAACCAAAAAAAGAACAAAATATTAACAAAATGAACAGAAATGGGCAAAAATATCAAAATAATCCAGAAAATGAACAAAATATCAACAAAATAAACAAATGGGTAAAAATACCGGCAAAATGAACAACAAACAAGATGAACAAAATATCAACAAAATGAACAGAAATGGGCAAAAATATTAGCAAAATAAATAAAATGAACAAAATATCAACAAAATGAACAGAAATGAGTAAAAATATTAGCAAAATAAACCAAAAAATAAAGAAAATGAACAAAATGAGCAGAAATTGGCAAAAATATCAGCATTTGCAGATTTTTTTTTTTTTTTTTTTTTGCTTGAATTGAGCGAAAAACTGAACAGACAGAACGATAAAACAGACTGTGGAGTGATGGGTTTAAGTTTACAAAAACAGAATCCAGAGCAGCCACAGCGACTGTGGCTACGTAACTGGAGTTTCACTTCTCTATCAATTTTTTTTATTCGACCATAGATGAAGGAAAGTCAAAAGAACTGATGTTACATATGTTAGTGATTACATAAAGAGTCACACTTGACTTCATGTTGCATGACGAACAGCTCAACACTTCAGAATCACCTACTTCTTTAGTGGATTCTGTCTAATTTTAATTGTGATGAGATATTTGGACTAGAAATGAGAAAAATACGCTTGGTCAGATTTAGATTTTTGCAGTGCATGACCAAATAACTGTTAAGTCCAATTTTTAAGGTTGAATGTGCCAAAAAAAAAACAAACAACCAAAACATGCCTCTAGAATTCGTAAGTAAAGATTCATCCTCGTTATGAGATGTTATTTCCGTTTATTTCAATAAAAGTAGTGGCAGTAGCTCACACTCGTACACCTCAGATAAACCCATAATACACTGTACTATAGATTATTAATTAGAGCAGGACAGAACAGTATTAATGACACTTCAGTGACCTTTAACCTCCTTCTAAACATCATCAAACCTCATCCTTGGAGTCCACACTTTGATGTTGTGATGTTAATTCACCAAACAGCCCTGCCCGTCCTCCGGTGTTTCATCGTCCTCAGTTTTTCTGGGTTTTTTGGTCTTAACGTCTGGATAAAACGGCGTCTCCAGGACGTGGTGTTTTTCCTCAGACGTCTGTTGACCCCTCTGCAGTGAATCGTGGATCTTCTGCCACGAGTCGACCTCTGAACGCCAAAGACCAGCTCTGGCTCTGATGAACTGGGACACCTCGGCCTCGATGCCACCTTTGGCCAGACTCACGCCGTCTTTGCAGATGAAGATAACGTCCATGCCCAGGAAAAGGGCACTGAGTACGATGGCCCCGCCCCGTGCCGCCTTGGAGAGGGCAAGCGGACCTTTGGCTGCCGCTTGGCTGATATCTGGGACATCTGCGGCCACTCTGGGAACGCTGCCCAGAGCTTTACCCTCCTGAGTCGCCATCTTACCCGCATTTGCAACCAGCTCTTCACTTTTTAGCATTTTTACAGCTGAGCTACCCTCAACGAGTATCCCAATCCTTCGTCCGACACCACCAGCTTTATAAAGGACCTTCCCGACACCCAGAGCTACATCCAAACTACTTGTTTCTCTTTGTTTTGCAACTTCCTCAAGAGTGTCCTGGAGAACCTGGACATCCTCCATGAAGTTCCGGAACACCTCATTAGCTTTCTTCTCGTGTTTGCAGTTGACTCCAACCTCTGCAGCTGTAGTGACGGCGCTGTTCACCCCGCTAGTGATTCCCAGTCCGATACCGGTCATCATCAGAACCAGGGATGCCCCGGCTGTTACTGGTGTTAACGCCAAACCGACGATAGAGAGCACACCTCCCACCGCCCCCACTGAGCTGCCGGCCACACTGGAGATCTTCGAGCCCTTTTTCATCCTGTCGAGCTGAACGGCGCTTTCTTCCAGGTCGTTCAGGAACTGCAGCATCCTCGGCCGACGCTCGCTGAACTCGGTGATGAAGTTAGAACACGACCCTTGGAACAAGAACACCATCCTGAAGTCCCGGTCATTCCTGATGGAGACACAACACTCACAAATGAAGATGACGCACTAGAAGGTCTGGCCGTACATGTGTGAATAATTCCTACCTGAGCTCTTCAAGTCTATTAATGCGATCAACCATGTGTTGGACGTCATCTTCAGACAGATCTTCGACCATGTCAGCCACAGTTTGATCCACACAAAACCTACTGAAGGAGCTGGAGAAGACACAGATGTGTTCAGGATCTACAAATAGTAGCATTCCGCAATAATTAAAAGAACTCAATGAGATCTTTAGTAGGGATGAGGATTGATCTCAACTTAGAGATGCTAGTTCCCGTATAGATATTATTTATCAATTCAATTCCACATCAGTTTTATTATTTATTCTCGTTAGATTATGGAATAAACTGTTACAAATGGCTTTGTTTGCGTTAACTCTCTGTTAAATATGTTCTAGCATTTGGCATTGGATTGGAACTCTGGGGTACCGTAAAGGGGAGGTAAATGTGACGAATTCCTGGGGCCCAGCATTTCTGGGGGGCCCATAGAGCAGTTGAGGGGGTCCAGTGGACACAGGTTAGAAGCTGTGAAAATTTTCTGTAAGATCCACTGAATAACAGAGGAATAGAAGCCGACGTTGAAAGAATATTAAATTTCACTTTCGCTTCAAACCTGTGGTAGTTACGTTAGTCAAGGACAAATCAACAAGATACTGAATTTTATAAAGGGCCCACAACGTTTACCTTTCATGGGGCCCATGCTTCCTAGCGGTGCCCAAGTTGGAACTAAACTCATAAAGGTTTATAAAGGTGTGCTTAAAGGAGTGTTAGCGCTACCTGCAGCTCCTCTGAACCTGGTCGTCATTAGGGGTGTAAGAAAATATCGGTTCTGCAATATATTGCGATATTTCACTTCACAGTACTGTATCTATATATAAAAGTACTGTATCGATGTTTTTAGGTATTTATTCAAATGCAGATATTGTGGAGGTTCATTTTTGTTTTTCTTTTTTGTTTATATTTTAGTTTTTATTATTTAACATTCTTTTATTAAATAATGTTCATTCCTTTGTTGGGATCGCACAAAAATAATGTTCTGATGTTAGTTATGAACTAATATGAACATTTGAACAGGATCTTAAACTATAATGTCTGTAAAACAGAATTTCAGTTTGAACATAGGAACATTTTGTGATAAAGCCTTAGATCCTGTTCTGATCAAATAAAAATGTGTTAAGTTTTTGTGCAGATTTCTGGTGTAATTCAATTCTTAAAGGAAATAATCACAAAAAAATTGGCCTTTTTGACAGTATTGTGATATATCATGATATATCGTATCGTGATCCTAGTGTTGTGATTTGTAGTGTATCGTCAGATTATTGTTGATACACAGCCCTAGTCGTCATGGAGATTATTCCTAAACAATAGTAAAGCAGGTTGACAGTGAAATGACGCTAATATTAACAGTATCGATAGAACCTGTAGGAGTTTTATGTTAGCGGCTGCGACAGAGGACGCCTTGCTGTGAGCTCTGCCTCCGGAGTCACCGCCCCCTTCACTAAGCAGCCAGTCAAAGACATTCCATTGGTGCCCTGTAATTGGATGCCGTGGTTAAATGTTTGGGCCTGTTGGAGGTATTTAACCCTTTGTCTTTACTGTCTGAAATGGTTCTGTTGTCGAGAGGGAACCAATAATTGGAATAATTTCGCAAAACAGGCTAATGATCCCAAAGACTTGACCTACTGCGAACCGGTTCTTTATTTTCATCCCTACCCTTCACCGTTGTCCATCATTTCCCCTCCCAGCCCTACCTTCCACTTTACCTTTTTCCTAAGGTTCCACACATGGTCTGGGTGGTCTGCATGTATCTGTCCAGCTGAAACACCAGCACCTCCACATTCTGAAGTCTGGGCGTGAAGAAGGCCGACGCTTCTCTTTTGAACTCGAGGATTAGCGGGCAGACGAGTCGAGCAGCCTCGATGGCGTCCTGAACCGACTCCATGCCGCCCCCTCCTGGCAGGTCCTTGAACACATGCGTGGAAGTGACCGACAGCCTCTCCACGGCGTCCAGGAAGCGGTCCAGCTCCTCCAGACCTCGCAGAGTCTCCTTCAATATGGCGGCCAGCTCCTCCTCCAGCGCCGTCCGCCTGCTGGCTACGTAGAACTTGCTCTTCACGTACTCCTTAAACGCTGCACCCTTACTCTGCGACGCAGTGACGTGACGGACGTTCAGGACGATATTATCAGCCCTGTGTTTGACGTCCTTCAGCATGTTTAACTCCGTCTGTCTCACCAGCAGCCATTCACAGCTGATCTGAACGAATTCTGTCACCGTGTCGATGGAGGCGAAGGTGTCGGCGGCGAAGCGACACAGCGCTTCCTGCAGCTGCTTCCTGTGCAGAAAAACAACCAAATCCAAACCAGTTATTGAACTGCGGAGTTAAAGTCCAACTGCAGCCAACACAGATGGAGGTGATGGAGGTCTGGATGTGAGACCGGAGGAGTTAAGACGACTGAACCAGATGAAGCTCTGAAAGCGGGAGGGGGGGGGGGTGTCCAAACTCATTTTAGTTCAAGGGCCACGTTCAGCCCAATATGACCTTAAGTGGGACCAGTATAACAAGACAAACCCAGCCTATAAATATTGACAATTCCACATTTTTTCAGCTTTGTTTTACTGCAAAATTAAAATTAAATTATGAAAATGTTACAATATCTACATTTACAAAGATTCCTTTTGCAAAAAAAATAATGAATAAGCTAAACAACCTGAAATTTTTTTTAAAGGAAAATAAGTTCTATTTTAACAATATTCTTCAGATTCAGAAAACTTTATTAATCCCATAAGTTGAATTCATTTGCAGCTTTACCACAGACATCAGTCAACATTCAGAGGACAATGTGACAAACATAAGTTAGTGTTCAAATACAAGTTTATAGGAAGGCACCTACAATAAATGCTTTAAATATTCAACAATAAAGAATCAAGTAGAAAAGCACTCGGATACCCCCCCCCCCCCCCCCCCCCCCAATCTCCACCAAAATTGTATAATTTCATCAAAATCCTTCCATAACTTTTTGAGTTATCTTGCTAACAGTCAGACCAACAAACAACCCCCTGCCCCTCCCCACAAAAAATATATATAATTTACTCTGAATCTAAACTTTCCTAAGTGATTTATCATGTATTTGACATTTTTCAGCGAAACACAGGTATTTTCTACATTTAATTCTCTGATCATGCAAATGTTCATTAAAGTTCTGTGTAAATTTAAAGGTTATTTTTTCAGAAACAGAGAAAAGTGTCTTTCAGTCCAATCTGTCAATAACTGAACATAAACCCAGTGTGTCCATCCACTGTCATTGATCCAACTTCATGGGACGGTGTTTCCGCGGTAACAACGAAGCCTCTGATCGTCCAAATGGGTCATATGTGATGACCATGAAAAGTTGAAGAACTGTATTTTACACCAATTATTGACATGTATTGATCAGATTAGTGGATCAGCAGGTATTAAACAGTTTAGATCAGTAGATGGTTTTGGTTTTTGAGGGTTCACTGAATAAATCCAGGGTTCTGGATGGTATGAAATTATCAAGTCTCAATTTTTCAACTATTTTTGCTCATTTTCTCTTCACTTTAGAAGGATTTGTTGACTTTTCTGCCACATTTCAAGGTTTTTTTGATTCATTTTTTCCTTATTTTTCAAGTATTTTGCTCATTTTATTCTCATTATATAACATGTACATTTTATACTATGAATAATTGAGATAAAACTGCATTTTATGCCAATTATTGACATGTATTGATCAGATTAGTGGATCAACGAGTATTAAACAGTTTAGATCAGCTGATGATTTTGGTTTTTGTGGGTTAAAAATAATGTGTTTAGATATTTGTAGACATTTTTGTTCAGTTGATAGTTTTTATGTTTCCGTCTTCTACTAATAAAAGACAGACAGGTGAAACCATGATGCACACTGAGGGTTAATAAACTCTGAGTTCTAGGATCAGTTCCACGTATGAACAGAGTCCGTCTGCATTCTTGGTAACTTTAACTTTTCTATTGTTTCTGTTGGAAGGTTTGAAAGTTTACCTTGTTGCCGACATTTCCTCCTCTGTGTGTTTTGTCCCACGTTTTATCCAAAGATAAAACAATAATCCGTTCACCGTTGGACAAAGTTTTAACTCGTTTGACGTCAGGAAAGTGCAGGTAAATGTGGAGGTGACGCAGCAGTTCACGATGGCTTTGTTTTGTTTTTTTCTGACTCAACAGGTTTGACGGCTTTAACACATTCCACTGAACTGAGGTCAGATTCATCCCACTGTGAGGACACAGATCCTGCACTAACAGGGTAATTCTGCGAAGGCCCAGTCATTATATAAGTTTACAACGACACATGGAGAAACACAGCTTTGACTTGTGTCTGTATCTTTTAGTGGATTTTTAGTTTCATCTGTGGTTTTGAGATCGTGTGGAGGATCTGGAGCTGAAACCGGGCTCATCATCCATCCTTCATCTGAGCAGTAGGGGTGTTAGACAATATCGGTTCTGCAGTATATCATGATATTTCATTTTCACAATACCGTATCGATATTAAAAATTACACTGTAAGTCTGGAATTTGTATTTACTAAAATGCTTTAATTACAATGCACTGAAATGATTTAAGTTTTATGATGTTACTATAAAATGTTCAGTATATTCTACTAATTTGTAGACATAGTTGAAAGTACAAAAAAGTTTAAGTTGAATGGAATTAAATCACTAAGGTTTAGTCATGACCACACCTTTTCATCTTCGCATTGCATTGTGGGTATTGGGCATGTTGTTGAAAATGTGTTATTTTTCTGTGCAGGGGTTCAGCGGGGTTGTGGTGTTAGTGTTGATTTGGATTTAATGTGTGTATGGCAGTGTTTACTGGCCTTTTTGTGTTTGTTTTTGTATTTTTGTAGAGCTGCACCATGAGTCAGAGCCAGAGGAAGAACTATGGATATACTGTTCATCTAAACCTGTTGTTGCACAATGGAAATCTAAATGTCTTGTCAAATTTAAAGCACTTCCTGTACCGCCAAATGATAATGAACTAACTTCCATTCATATTACAATACATTAGGTTAAATAACTTCATAACTATTTTAGTCAGGGAAAGGATTCTGAGTTTGATTAACTTAAAATAAGTTGTTGAATCAATGATAAGTTAATCTGGCTGCAATTGAGAAAATTAGTCAGTGTAACCTGAAATGCTGAGTTGAATGGTTGGATAGTGGGGTTGATTTTACAACAGATTTAAAGTATAAATAACTTGTCTTTTAGTGTTTTCTACTTAATAGTTTAAGTTGAATACTTTTAGCATTAAAGTTGAACCTGCTTAAACCAGTTGATTAGTCGATCATTACTCAAATCATTTAAGTGCAATCACGTGCCTCACATTTTTTGAGTAAACTACTTATCCGGGCTTACAGTGTACTGTATCGATATTTTTAGATATTTATTCAAATGCAGATATTGTAGAGGTTCTTTTTTGTCTTTCTTTTTTGTTTATATTTTAGTTATTATTACCTAACATGGTTTTATTAAATAATGTTAGTTCCCTTGCACAAAAATAATGTTCTGATGTTAGTTCTGAACTAATAGAATATGAACATTTGAACAGGATCTGAAACTGTAATGTCTGTAAAACAGAGTTTCAGTTTGAACACAGGAACATTTTGTGATATTGCATTAGAACCTGTTGTGATCAAATAATATGTGTAGTATTTGTGCATATTTCTGGTGTAATTCAATTCTTCAAGGAAATAATCATTTAAAAAAAGAAACAAAATTGTCTTTTAACAGTATCATGATATATCGTGATATATTGTATTGTGATCCTAGTATTCTGATTTGTATTGCCAGATTCTTGCCGATACACAGCCCTACTGAGCACATAGCATTTGGCGTGCTTTACGTGTGCATTTTTACCTTTCACATGTTATTCAATGCCATTAACCCTAACCGCTAATCGTGTGTTATTTTACGCAGCGTGAACATACATGTGGAAAGCTTATAATGCATACAGGTAACATACCACCTTTAATTGACACATTTTCCACTAAGGGTTAAGACTGATTCTGACCTAAATGGACGAAGCAATGACACATAAAAAAGATGATCTTTGGTGAATCCATTGATGAATACCATGAAAAATGTAACAAGACTAAAATCAGACAAAAGGCAGAATGAATATGAGAAAGTCTTCATTTACAGAGAACAGACCCAAGAACTGAACGAAGTGAAAACGGATACAAAACAAAAAAAGAAAAAAAAAAAAAAAAGAAAAATACATGATGAGAAACAAGTGCAAATAATCAAAGATAGTACAGACTTACAGAAAGAAGTAAGTCTGTACTATCTTTGATTATTTGCACTTGTTTCTCATCATGTATTTTTTTTTTTTTTTTTTTCTGTGTGGAGTTTGCATGTTCTCCCCGTGTCTGCGTGGGTTCTCTCCGGGTACTCCGGCTTCCTCCCACAATCCAAAAACATGCACTAATAGGTTAATTGGTTAATCTAAATTGCCCATAGGTGTGAATGTGACAGTGATTGTTTGTCTCTATATGTTCAGCCCTGAGATGAACTGGCGACTTGTCCAGGGTGTACCCCGCCTTCGCTCCTATGTAGCTGGGATAGGCTCCAAGCGATCCCCGTGACCCTAGTGAGGATAAAGCGGGTTCAGAAAATGAATGAGTACAGACTTACAGCCATAACAGGAAGGAATAAAAACAAACAGAGCTGAGGTTTGAAATGTCCAAATGTGATCAGACATAACTGGTGGATTAAATGTAATCAACATGGTCTTCAACTTAAACCTGGAGTAAAATAATTTCCAATGGTCCAGTCGATGGTGACGTCTCCAAAAGGGGACCTGTTCAAACCGAATATGTTCAGGCCTAAAATTGACCTCAAGGGAATAGACCTGGTGTCCCCTAGAAAGACCTATGTTCAAGACACACTAAACTGCCAAAAGTATCAGGACACCTCTCCAACTCATTGAATAAAGGGCCCCATTGGCCCCTCCCCCCTTAGCCCTACCCCTCCATTTTGCACGTTCACAAGAAGGGGTAGGGGTGTCCTGATGAAGCTAAGGGGGAGGGGCTGTTTGACCCTCCAAATGGAGATTTTCCAGGACCACACTACAAACACAGGGGTCTGAGAAATCTCCCATAATTCATTTCCAATCATCGGTCAGATGGAGGTAAACACAGCAAAAAAGAGCAGCAGTGACCAAAGAAACACACAAGTGTACGAATTTTCTTCGTAAATGACTGAATTATTTGATCAGCGGTTTAATGCTGTTTCAGTGTGGTATAAATCGCATTTCTGCGATTTGTGGTTGATAGTCATAAACAGACGTCCAAAGCCCATGTAACAGAGATGGTTCCAGCTGCTGACGACATGGAGAATTCTGTCGCAAACAAAGTTCGAACATCTGTTTATACTGACATCGATGACTGATGATGACGGAATGAGTCTGGAAGGGTTGGAGCATTTCAGAGAGGAATTTTTACACCACTACCCCTTAGAACTCCGTTTCAAGGGGTAGTGCCAAGTACAAGGGCCAAGGGGGAGGGGCCAAGGGGTGAATTAGGATTGGACCAAGGTGTTCAGACCACTTCCATGTCCACAGGTAAATAAATTGTGATTCTACAAACATCAGTGTTAGAATGAGTCGACTCTCAGGAGCTCAGTGAAGTCCAGCGTGGACCCGTGAAAGGACGCAACCTGTGGAATAAGTCCATTCGTGACATTTCCACACGACTAAATATTCATCAGTGGTGTTCGACCTGAATCGATGTGTCAAATACCACGCGCTGTGGGTTAATGTTTTTTGAACCAGAGATCTTGTCTTAAATTGACACGCGATGAAATGGTGTTGAATAACATGCAAAAGGTCGAAAATGCGTACGTATAGCACGCTAAATGCCTTAAGCTCTGGCGTGACATGCAACACCATTTTACGAGATCAGTCTTCAGAAACAGTTTGACATAATGTTACAAAATTTGGGACAAATGTTCAGATGGACTGAAAAGATTTTGGTGGTCTAAGTTCAAAGGTCAAACTCACAGCAGCCTTGTCTATGTCCACTTGGACTCAAGGATGTCCTGATTAGAATTTGGAGGTTAAAGGTCAAGGTTTTGCCCAGAACTCTTTTTCCATCTTTGTAGATCTACTCGACTCTATCCTTTTACGACTCGTTAACCCCAGTACCATTTGTTCAGATTATGGAACACGTGGTAACCTCTGTTCCTCTGCAAATAGCTACAAGTTCTGCAGGCGTGTTCATGACCGAACCAAGAGTTTACGACCTTAAACCTGTTTCTCCAGTTGAAGTAGTTCATGTACTCGTCAGGATTTCGGTCGAGGTAAATTAACCTCTCTGCCAGTTCCTTCGGAGAGGCGAAGTCATTGACATGAATGAAAGCATCTCCAGGGATGTGGTCCTCGTAGTTTTCCCTGGGAGGACCGAGGACTACGGGGACACTGCCCAGCCTCATGGGGTTGTACAACTTCTCTGTGATGTAGTCTTTGTACACAGAGTTTTCAAAGGAGAGGTAGAATTTACAGCTGGAGATGATGGTCGTATAGTCCTGGTCCGTCAAATGATGGCCAAACGGACTTCCGTAAGCGCGAACGTTGATATAGTTTTTCAGTTTGTCGTAATACTGGACCCTTTCATAATGTGCTCTCCAGTTGCTCACGATCCAGCAAACCAACTTGTCCTTCGCTGGTACTTTGAAAACCTCATCCTGGGACATCACCGGCACCAAATACCCATAAGGCACTGGGATGTTTGAGTCGTAGCGGTAGTTACATGTCAGGTTGAATAAGTGGTTCAGTGCAGGGATCTGAGATGAGTGCGCCGGTGACTCCATGTTCCACCAAACCCATTTCTGGAACCAGGGACGTGGTTCATTGGGAAACCCGTCCAGATTCCCGTTAATGTCTCTGTGGTGGAACAAAACCCCGTGGGCTTGGTGGTACAGAGTCCTGTTGTCCGTCAAAAGACACCTGGTGATGTTGAAAACACGGCAGCTGAGGTCATGTCTTTGTCCGAACGGCCACGTCCAGATCAGTACAACGGTATTGGGCTCGGTCTGGGTCCGGGGGGTTTCATTGACCAGTGGGTCGGCGTCGTCACAAGAACAGTTTGACTTTTTCTGGGACGTCGTACAAAAAGCAAAAGTGGGAACTGAAATGTCTGAGGTGTAGTACGTGAAGAGAACAAGAAGAAAAACTGAGATGAAGATGATGAAGTGTAGACAGTTCCACTGGATGGTTGAAGACGACATGGTTCAGGTCTGGAAACAGGAAACACAAGGTGCACAAATGAACCAGGTTTTCTGAACAGGTTTGTCCTTTAACAGGTGTAGAACCTTCATTTTCTGTATTTGATCGTCTACATTACATCTGATATTATGGGCATCAATTAAAAATATTATTCATATTAAAAGTAATTTATAATATTTTAGCGCATAAACAACATTTAATTAATATTTATGCTTGTTTGGATTTTTTGTGTTCGTTGATCAGAAGATCCAAAGACGAGTTCATTGACCTGGAGGTTGGATTGAATTTGATCTGTTTGTCACATGAGATTGACACATTAGATTAGATTACATGAGATTAAATTAGATTACATTACATTTGATTGCATTAGATTAGATTAGATTAGATTAGATCTCATTGGATTAGATTACATTAGATTAGATTGCATTACATTAGATTACATTGCATTAGATCAAATTACATTAGATTACATTACATTGCATTAGATTACATTAGATTATATTAGATTGCATTAAATTAGATTGCATGAGATTAGATTACATTACATTACATTAGATCACAGTGCAATACATTGCATTAGATTGCATTAGATTATATTAGATTACATTACATTAGAATACATTACATTAGATTCGATTGCATTAGATTATATTACATTAGATTAGATTACATTACGTCATTTTACATTAGATTACATTACAGTAGATTACATTAGATTAGATCACATTACGTTATCTTACATTAGATTATATTAGATCAGATTACATCACATTAGATTAGATTACATTACGTTATCTTACATTAGATTACATTAGATCAGGTTACATCACATTAGATTAGATTACATTACGTTATTTTACATTAGATTACATTACAGTAGATTACATTAGATCAGATTACATTAGATCAGATTATATCACATTAGATTACATTACATTGCAAATGTGTTTTGCATCGATATATGCATTTATTAATTTAAACACTGTGTGTTCAGAATATGACATAAATAATAGAATACATGTTTGGAATAAATGTGGTTTATTTATAAAATGAACCCAGAATGATGACACTAAACTGGGTCACTGAACAAACATTCACGCTCACAAAACTACTCACATTTCTTCTCATTTCAAAATACATTTTCCTGTAATTCTAAGTAATTACCGACCCAAACATATAAGTTTGGTGTAGATGATTGTCATTTAATGTTTTTTACCAGATGTTAACCTTCCTCTGACTCCGCCCATTTACAGAACGACAAATAAACCGAACTAAAATAAAGAAAACGGTCAAATTTGTCGTTGTGTTGAGTTTACAGATGAATACCTTCAGTGTCATGAAATAAAACCTACTCTTGTTTTACTATTATTACTACTATTACTACTATTACTACTACGTTCTGATTCATTTGAAGTGTAGTTACATTGTTTTTACTACAGCATAGGATCAGAATAACTTTATGGTTGCGAAAATAACATCAAACTGTTTTTTTTTTTGTTTTGTTTTATTTTGCTTTTAAAGATGAGTTTTCATGTTTTGACGGAGCCATTTGAAAAAAGCCCAAGATCCAAATGTGGTCCAGGAGCCACAGGTTGGACCCCCCGATCTAAAAAGACTGGGATGTGGTTTTTACAGAATATTTCAGTCAGCAAACAGCTGATGGGTCACATGATAACATCTAAACCTCATGAGCATATGTTCCTCTACCGTCTACAGGAGATGTTTGAGTTCAGGCAAAAAAAAATATGGGGAACTGAAATCTGCAAGAAAATAAAATGTAAAACAAACATAAATAGTTTATCTGTTAGAGGGAACATCTGTGGAATAATCTGGAACAGAACTTGTAAATGTCTTCTTCAATTTGTCCATTTATTTATTTATTTTTCCCCAACCTTTGTTATTTGGAGTTTTGCAGAAATTGGGCAAAACTAATTAAAAATTAAGCAAAAAATATAGAATTAAGCAAAATAAATCTTGAATTACGCAAGAAAAAATCTAGAATTTAAGCAAAAAAAACCCAAAAAAACTGTGTTAAGCAAAAATAAAACTGGGATCAAGAAAAAACAGTCTAGAGTTAAGCAAAAAAATCTAGGATTAACGCAAAATAAATCTTGAATTACACAAAAAAAAAAAAAGTCTAGAATTAAGCAAAAACAAATCTAGAGTTAAGCCAAAAAAATATCTAGAATTAAGTAAAAATAAAACTGGAATTAAGAAAAAACAATCTTGAATTTAAAAAAAAAAAAATAGAATTAAGCAAAATAAATAAAATCTTGAATTAGGCAACAAAAACTTTAAAATGTCTTCTTCAATTTGTGCATTTAACCCCCCCCCCCCCCCCCAACCTGTGTTTATTTGGTGTTTTGTAGAAACTGGGCAAAAACTAATTAAGAATTAAACAAAAAATATAGAATTAAGCAAAAAAAAAAAAAAAAAAATACAAAAAATCCAGAATTAAGCAAAAATAAAACTGGAATTTAGAAAAAACAATGTAGAATTAATCAAAAAATATAGAATTAAGCAAAATAAATCTTGAATTAAGCAAAAAAAAAAAAATCTAGAATTGAGCAAAAAAAATATCTAGAATTAAGCAAAAAAAAAAAAAATCTAGAATTAAGCAAAAAATAAAACAGGAATTAAGAAAAAACAATTTAGAATTAAGCAAAAAAATATAGAATTAAGAAAAATAAATCTTGAATTTAAAAACAAAAACAAAAACTAGAATTAAGCAAAAAAATAATCTAGAATTAAGTAAAAATAAAACTGGAATTAAGAAAAAAAAAATCTAGAATCAAGCAAAAAATCCAGAATTAAGCAAAATAAATCTCGAATTATGCAAAAAACAAAACAAAAAAAAAAAACAACAACCTAGAATTAAGCAAAAAAAAAAAAATCTAGAATTAAGAAAAAACAATTTAGAATTTAGCAAAAAATATGGAATTAAGCAAAATTAATCTTGAATTGGGCAACAAAATCTTTAAAATGTCCTCTTCAATTTGTTCATTTATTTATTTCCCCAACCTTTGTTTATTTGCAGTTTTACAAAAAATTGGGCAAAACAAACACTGTATCATATGTGACAAATAAATTGAAAATGAATTGTTGCACACTTTCCCTTTTTTTTTTTCATGTATATAAAAATAAAACAAACCCAAGAACAACTACAGCAACCTTCTCCATTAATAATAATAAAAAAAAAGGCTTGAAAGGTTCACATTTAGAATATTGATGTGTTATGTGTTACACGAGGTAAATTACTGAACAGAAAAACAAAAAAAAGAGTAAAAAATAAAGTAGAATTGAGCAAAACAAACAAACAAAAAACTAGAATTACACACAAAAAAATAAATCTTGAATTAGGCAAAAAAAAAAAAATCTAGAATGAAGCAAAAAAAAAAAAAAAAAAAATCTAGAATGAAGCAAAAAATAAATAAATCTAGAATTAAGCAAAACTATATTTTATATCTCACTGAAAAGTTCCTCTTTAGGTGGTTCTGTCTGATTTTAAGTGTGATGAAATATTTCGACTAGAAATTAGACAAATACACTTGGTCAGAGTTAGATTTTTTACAGTGTACTGGCAGTTATAGACCAGGTGGAAAAATGACCATGAAGGTCAATCTGGAACAAAGGGGAAATTAAGGGAAATGAGTTTTTCTGACCAGTTCAAACAGAGGATTCCAGATTTGTGAGACTTTATCAGCGGAGGAATAAAGTGTCATTCAAATTTGTTTCCAATTTGAGGAAATACAAGACATGTTTGACATGTTTATTGACACAAACAGCTGATGGGTCACATGATAACGTCTAAACCTCATGAGCGTATGTTCCTCTACCGTCTACAGGAGATGTTTGAGCTCAGGCAAAAAAAAAAAAAAAAAAAAATTTAAAAGGAACTGAAATCTGCAAGAAAATAAAGTGTAGAACAAACACAAACAGTCAGATTATCTGTTAGAGGGAACATCTGTGGAATAATCTGGAACAGAACTTTCAAATGTCGTCTTCAGTTTGTGTATCTAAAAGAATTTATGCAACACAATTATCTCTGACTGTCCTGATCACGTCTGTTTATATCTGTAAATTATTTTCTCTTTCATCCACATACGTGTATTTGTTTTTAATTAGTGGTTTTTGTATTTTCAGATCCAGGTTGGGTTGGTATGGGGGTCTCCTTTGGTTCTGGGGGGGTGGGGTGGGGGGTGTTATACTTTGTGTGTCACAAAATCTTATATCATAAAATGTGAATTTCTTTCTTTTTTTATTGTACTTTTGGAGATGCACAATGAAAATAAATTTTAAAAAATTGATTAAAAAAATAGAATGAATAAATCCAGTATAACAGCAAAATATAGAACATTATCTGAATAAGTGAACATTTACTTATAATATACTAATACGCATAAAATACAATATTATTGTAATTAACTCGTGATAAGAAGATATCGCATTTATTGATCATTGTATTTGTGTGTGTATCTACTACTACTACTACCACTACTACTACTACTACTACTACTACTACTACTACTACTACTACTACTACTTCTACTACCACTTCTACTACTACTACTAATGATCTGAAAATATTTGGTTCCATTTCCTCTGAACAAACTGACTTTGTCCAAAAATAGTAAAAAACCAAATGACCACTAATAATTCTGACCGTGTGACAAACCAAACAGTAAAACACAAAACAAATAATGAAAACTCTTCTAATGGATTTGTTTCTGGTTGATAGTTGGTGATGTTTTGTTTCTTCCGTGATGTTTGAAAAGTACATTTTGCTGTACATTTAATTCTTACTGTATTTATTCAACATCGCTGGCTGATGTAAGAGTGGACATAAAGGCAGTTCATGACGTACGCTTGGACTGAAACACGTCTTTTGCGATTGGAAACCAGTGATGGTGCTGAAATAGAAAACCAGCAGAAACCAGATTTTGTTCGTGTCTGGAACAAGCTAAAACTGTGGTCCTGTGGAAATTCAGTCCAACCCTTGTGTATTTAAGATAAGAGGAGGTTACAAATCTTGCTCAGACATTGGCATACAACGATGTTTTGATAAAAGAAAAAACAGGTTTTGCAAAGAAGATTAGATATGATACAGGAGAACATGCATGTGGTTTGGTTCTGATGCAGGAAGTGACATGTTAACGACCTGATATGGACGGAGGATCAGTGTGATACGATGGAACCTGCTCCTGTACAGACGCTCTATCAGCCACGCACTGTAAAAAATCTAAATCTGTGGGTGACTGTGGCTCAGCTGGTAGAGCGGGTCATCAAATTACCGAAGGGTTGACGGTTCGAATCCTGGCTACAACTGTCCACTTGTCAAAGTGTCCCTGGGCAAGACACTGAACCCTAAATTGCTCCCAGTAGAGCCTGGCAGCGCCTTGCATGGCAGCAGCCGCCTGCTGGTGTATGAGTGTGAATGTGAGGAACTGTAAAGTGCTTTGGACACCATGAAGGTGTAGAGACTGTGCTGTATAAGTTCAATCCATTTATCATTTAAATCTGACCAAGTGTATTTTTCTCATTTCTTGTCCAAATATCTCATCATTCTTAAAATCAGACAGAATCACCTACAGAGGAACTTTTCAGTGAGATATAAGAACTGATTTATAGACAACAGATCTGGAAAATCAAGAAAATTCAAGAAATCTGACCAAGATAATTTTCACTTGTTCCACTGGCAGATTTTTTTTTTTTTACTTGAATTAAGCAAAAAAAAAAAATTCTTGAATTAAGCAAAAAAAAAAAAAAAATCTTGAATTAAGCGAAAAAAACAAAACAAAACAAAACAAAGAAACTAGAAATAACCAAATAATCAGTTAAGCAAAAAAAAAAAACTTCAATTAAGCAAAAAAAAAAACAAAGAAAGTAGAAATAAGCAAAATAATACTTGAATTAAGCAGAAAAACAATCTAGAATTAAGCAAAAAAACAAAACAAAACAAAACTAGAATTAAGCAAAGAAAAAAATTGTGAATTACGCAAAAAAAAAATCTTGAATTAAGCAAAGAAAAACAAAACCCTCAAATTAAGCAAAAAATAAATAAATAAATGACAATAAAAATCTTGAATTAAGCAAAACAAAACATCTAGAATCAAGCAAAAAAGTCTTGAATTAAGCAAAAAAAAAAAAAAAAAAAAAAATCCTGAATTAACCTCCTCAGACCCAGCTATGGGTTTTCTGTCCACATTTGCAGACAAGAGTTTCACAACTTTACACAAAAAAAGAAAACTGTCCACCACAAAGGATATTCCATAAAAATTTTAAAAACTGCATCTGAAAAACTGTTGCATCATGATGTTTCCAATAATAGGCACTTATTTAATAAAAAAAAAAAACTAAAAAAAAAAAAAAAAGCTTGTACTTTGCTGACATTTCCTGGGTCTTAGGAGGATATGAAGAAAAAAAAATCTTGAATTAAGAAAAAAAATCTTGAATTAAGCATAAAAAAATTTTGAATTAAGCCAAAAGATCTTTTGTCACATCACCATGTAGACGGTTCCAGAGTTCAGCTTCACTGAACTGAAAGAACCCCAGAACATTTCAAACAACACCTATTGGGTTCTTTGTCATCACTCTTCTAAAAACAGTGACTTGGACGTATTTGTCTGAAACACGGTTGGAGGTAAAGGGCTGAGTCGACCCGGGTCAGGAACAGAAGGACCAACTCACCTTGGAGCAGGAAAAGGCCTGATATGATCCGAACGGGCCTGATGCGGAACGGACGATAACGGACGAAACGTGTGAAAGTCCAGGTGTTTTCCACCGAAGCGACACCGGAGGAGTCAGTGAAATGGGCCGACCGAGGCTGTGCTGGTAGACGACAGATCTGGAATAATGTAAATGAAGGAGCAGAGTGTGTGTTCCTGCCCTGTGTGTGTTTGTATTTGTACAGGTAGATAAGAACAGAACCGCAGACACAGACCGGTGAACCCACCTTCACTCACACAGGGAGCGAGTTTCACCTGAACGACACTTCTGTTGAGGTTCTGTTCAGCCAAGGTGGGAGACGGAGCGGGTTTTGGACCACCAACCCTTCAGTTATTGGACCACCTGCTGTACGTCCTGTGTTTTAGACCTTAACGGACCTGATCTGTTTAACGTGTCTGTTCATTTGGGATTGTGTTTGTTAGAGTTTCAAACTGTCTTCAACATACGATTATTGGACATGATTACCTCCGACAAGGTTAGGTTTTCACCAGGGTTGGTTTGTTTGTTTGTTTGTTTGTCTGTTTATTTGTCTGTTTGTCTGTCTGTTTGTTTGTTTATCTGTTTGTCTGATTGTTTGTTTATTTGTTTGTCTGTCTGTTTGTTTATCTGTTTGTCTGATTGTTTGTTTATTTGTTTGTCTGTCTGTTTGTTTGTCTGTTTATTTTTGTCTGTTTATTTGTTTGTTTGTCTGTTTATTTGTTTGTCTCTCTGTCTGTCTGTTTGTTTGTTTATCTGTTTGTTTGTTTATTTGTTTGTCTGATTGTTTGTTTATTTGTTTGTTTGTTTGTCTGTTTGTTTATTTGATTGTCTGTTTGTTTGTTTGTCTGTTTATTTGTTTATAAATAGTAATAAATATGCATGAATGTGTGTAAAAATAACAAATATGCATAAATAAGTGTGTAAAAATAATAAATATGCATAAATGAGTGTAAAATGATAAATATCCATAAATAAGTGTGCAAAAATAAGAAATATCCATAAATGTGTAAAAATAATAAATATATATAAATAAGTGAGTAAAAGTAATAAATATGCATAAATAAGTGTGCAAAAATAATAAATATACAAAAATATGCAAAAATAAGAAATATACATAACTATCTGTCTTTTAACTAATAAATCATTATTAATAGTAAAAACTAAGTGGAGTGTTGTTGAAATTGCACTTCAGACATTTCATGTTCATGTTTGTTCAGGTTATTCATTTTATTGTTACAGGATAGTTTATATGTGGGCGCTTCTATGAAACTGGGTTTATTTTAGTATCTGTCACTTTTCCATCTTTTTAGACCCAATAATAAAAGGTAAACGTAGACATATTTCCCCCCAGGATGGACCTAATGATGACCCCAGATAAATGCACAAAAAATATCCTCTTACTCTGAGCCATAACATAATTAATAAATTTATAATCAAATATTGGGTCTAAAATAGGACCCAAATATGGACATTAAATCTCCCTAGGTGTCAGTGCATTAGATGTGAAAACTTGTCTGTAAATGGTCTTCTATAGACTCTAAATAAAGACACTGTGTTAAATGTGTCGATCCTAGTGGTTTTTCTGATCCACATGTGGGTTTTTCATCGATCTCAGTCTCATTCCAGGCTTGGTGTGGAACCCACCGTGTCCACTGGTGTTACATGCAGAACCCAAACATTTAAACACATATGAATTGCAAATGATTTTACAACAGCGGTCATTTTTGTCAAACACTCTGCCTTGAATAATTACTTCAATTCCCAAAATGCACCTGTGAGAGAATAAAAAGATGTTTTAAAAAAAATAGCAGGAGGTAATGTTCGTGTCCTTTTGACCGTGTTACATGCAGATTTTTTTCTTGGGAGATCTGATCTGTAATACACATGTGGAAATGAGACGTTAAAGTAGAATATTGTCGAAATTGCTTTATTTTTCTTCAGTAATGCTTGTTTTTTCCAGTTATTCCTTTTCCTATTATTCACATCTTTGTTTGGATAGTTTGTAAATGTAAATGTTTTCAATTTTAATGTTATTTTTTGCACTAAAACAAGAGGAGCTGTCATTATTTATAGATTAGTATGTTATTAGCAGGTAATTGAATATTTACTTCGATTCCCAAAATGCACCAGTGAGAGAATAAAAAGATATTCAAAAAATAGAAGCCCGTAATTTTCGTGTCTTTTTGACTGCGTTACATGTGGATTTTTGTATAAAAAAATTATATAAAATAATATAAAAATGTGTTTTATCTGAAAAATAGTTTCTCTTTTATCTCAGTAAACATTTATTTTTCAAATAGATCCAAAGTTCTTCCAAACCTGCTTCAGAACATTTGTCTACCTCTGGGTTGAATTTTTAGCCCCATGTCCTGTTTTTTGGGACCAGTTTCAGAAACGAACCCATCTACTTCCTTTCGTCACCACCAGGGAGTGCTCTACGAAGCCACAAATGTCGGCTTATCCGGAAGGAACCAACACACTTACTAATGAGAACAGTTGGAATCAGTGGAAGTCAGGTTTTATTAGTGCACATCACTCATTCATCACCTTCATGAACCTGCCTTTGTAAACGGATAAAAACTTTTATTAAGATCATGTTCCATTTCTGCAAATAACGTCCCAGCACCTGACACACGGACAATTAAAAACACACCCATTCCAACTAATAAATGATTTCATTGCTGATTAATTTAAAAGGTGTTACTAATGCCGCGTTTCCACTACATGGAACCGGCTTGACTCAACTCGGCTCAACTCGACTCGGGTACCAGGTCCTATTCCTGAAGACTGTTTCCTTTCCAGGATACTATCGACTTTACAGTACATGGACGTCATAGCAATACGGCGCGTTACTTCCATGTCCTCTGCTCAGAGAGTTGCTGATACACTCGCTCGTTGCGTGTTGTCTTGTCAAACTCATGCTGAATTTTTACATCTGAACCTCCTCAACAAACCATGGTGTAGTTTTACAGACTGTCATCATGTGGATTAACCTACCGCTACATTTACTGTAAACTTCCACATCTGTTTTTTGTAAAACACACAGACAGGACTCTCTGACCAATCAGTGGTCTGCAGTGTTTACACGTCACCTTTTAGTATCTGTTCCCCAGTCTTGGAACCTCGGCGGAGGTGATACCAAAAAACTAGTACCAGGTACCAGATTCCAGGTCCTTTTTCGTTATGGAAACGCAAAAAGGCCGAGTTGAGTCAAGTTGAGTCGAGCCGAGCCGATACCACGTAGTGGAAACGCCGCATTATAATTAATCATTGCAGCTTTTGCCATTTGCGACTCGTGAACCCCAGTGCCATTTGTTCAGATTATGGAACACGTGATACTCTCTGTTCCTCTGAAGTAGCTACAAGTTCTGCAGGCGTGTTCTTTACCGAACCAAGAGTTTACGACCTTAAACCTGTTTCTCCAGTTGAAGTAGTTCATGTACTCATCGGGATTGCGGTCGAGGTAAATTAACCTCCCTCTCTAAATACCATAAGCTCTGGCGTGACATGCAACGCCATTTTACAAGATCAGTCTTCAGAAACAGTTTGACATAATGTTACAAAATTTGGGACAAATGTTCAGATGGACTGAAAAGATTTTGGTGGTCTAAGTTCAAAGGTCAAACTCACAGCAGCCTTGTCTATGTCCACTTGGACTCAAGGATGTCCTGATTAGAATTTGGAGGTTAAAGGTCAAGGTTTTGCCCAGAACTCTTTTTCCATCTTTGTAGATCTACTCGACTCTATCCTTTTACGACTCGTTAACCCCAGTACCATTTGTTCAGATTATGGAACACGTGGTAACCTCTGTTCCTCTGCAAATAGCTACAAGTTCTGCAGGCGTGTTCATGACCGAACCAAGAGTTTACGACCTTAAACCTGTTTCTCCAGTTAAAGTAGTTCATGTACTCGTCAGGATTTCGGTCGAGGTAAATTAACCTCTCTGCCAGTTCCTTCGGAGAGGCGAAGTCATTGACATGAATGAAAGCATCTCCAGGGATGTGGTCCTCGTAGTTTTCCCTGGGAGGACCGAGGACTACGGGGACACTGCCCAGCCTCATGGGGTTGTACAACTTCTCTGTGATGTAGTCTTTGTACACAGAGTTTTCAAAGGAGAGGTAGAATTTACAGCTGGAGATGATGGTCGTATAGTCCTGGTCCGTCAAATGATGGCCAAACGGACTTCCGTAAGTCATAATCTTGATGTAGTTTTTCAGTTTGTTGTAATACTGGACCCTTTCATAATGTTCCTTCCAGTTGCTCACAATCCAGCAAACCAACTTGTCCTTCGCTGGCACCTTCGAAACCTCATCCTGGGACATCACCGGCACCAAATACCCATAAGGCACTGGGATGTTTGAATCAGAGCGGTAGTTACACGTCAGGTTGAATAAGTGGTTCAGTGCAGGGATCTGAGATGAGTGCGCCGGTGACTCCATGTTCCACCAAACCCATTTCTGAAAGCAGGGACGTGGTTCATTGGGAAACCCGTCCAGATTCCTGTTAATGTCTCTGTGGTGGAACAAAACCCCGTGGGCTTGGTGGTACAGAGTCCTGTTGTCCGTCAAAAGACACCTGGTGATGTTGAAAACACGGCAGCTGAGGTCATGTTTGTGACCAAACGGCCACGTCCAGATCAGTAGGATGGTATCGGGCTCCATCTGGGTCTGGTGTGGTTCTATCTGGGACTCCTCAGTTCCACGCTCTTCACAAAAACTGAAAGTAGGAAACTTGGTGTCATACTTATAGTATGCACAGAAAATAAGAAAAAATAACAACAGAAAAGCGTTGGTGAAGACGAAGGGTCGCAGGTAAGTCCACTTGGTGGTTGACGATGACATGGTTCAGCCCTGGAAACGAGAAGAATGAAACCACATTATAAACCAGTATATTAACATTCATTCATTTTCTGAACCCATTTTATCCTCACTAGGGTTTCGGTGGTGCTGGAGCCTATCCCCGCTACCTATGGGCAAAGGCAGGGTTCAACCTAGACGAGTCGCCAGTTCATCATAAAGAGACAAACAACCCCTATCACATCCACACCTATGGGCAGTTTTTTAGGCTGACCAATTAAACCAAGGCTCTCAAACTCATTTTAGTTCAGGTTCCACATTCAGCCCAATTTGATCTCAGGCGGTCCAAACCATTAAAGTTATAGCATAAAAACCTATAAATAATGACAACTCCAAGTTTTTCTCTTCCAGAGTTTAGCTGCATAGAACTGAAACACAGAACTGAAACACATAGAACTGAAACACAGCTTCACCTGTTTAGTCCTGACTCTGGGACCAGCAAAAGACCAGTCCCTGAGGTTCTCAGACCAGTCCATGAGGTTCTCAGACCAGTCCCTGAGGTTCTCAGACCAGTCCCTGAGGTTCTCAGACCAGTCCAGGAGGTTCTCAGACCAGTCCCTGAGGTTCTCAGACCAGTCCATGAGGTTCTCAGACCAGTCCATGAGGTTCTCAGACCAGTCCCTGAGGTTCTCAGACCAGTCCATGAGGTTCTCAGACCAGTCCCTGAGGTTCTCAGACCAGTCCATGAGGTTCTCAGACCAGTCCCTGAGGTTCTCAGACCAGTCCCTGAGGTTCTCAGACCAGTCCAGGAGGTTCTCAGACCAGTCCCTGAGGTTCTCAGACCAGTCCATGAGGTTCTCAGACCAGTCCCTGAGGTTCTCAGACCAGTCCATGAGGTTCTCAGACCAGTCCCTGAGGTTCTCAGACCAGTCCCTGAGGTTCTCAGACCAGTCCATGAGGTTCTCAGACCAGTCCCTGAGGTTCTCAGACCAGACCATATAATTTTTACTTGTTCCACTGGCAGATATTTTTTTTCTTGAATTAAGCCACAAAAAAAAAAAAAATCTTGAATAAACAAAAAAAAATCTTGAATTAAGAAAAACAAAACAAAACAAAACTTGAATTAAGCAAAAAAAAAAAAAAAAAAAAAAAAAAAAAAAAACACCAACAACAACAATCTTGAATTAACCAAAGAAGAAAATATATATTGAACTAAGCAAAAATAATAATTTAAAAAAAATTGAATTAAGCAAAATAAAATCTGGAATTAAGCAAAAATAATAAAAAAAAATAATAATTATCTTGAATTTAGCAAAACAAAAATCTTGAATTAAGCAATAAAATAAAAATAAAAATATTGAATTAAGCAAAAAAAAAAAAAAAACAAAAACTTGAATTAAGCAAAATAAAATAAAATCTTGAATTAAAAAAAGCCTTGAATTAAGCAAAAAAATTGTAAAAAATAAATAAATAAATAAATAAATAAAAATCTTGAACTAAGCAAAACTAAGCAAAACAAAATCTGGAATAAAGCATAAATAAATAAATAAATAAATAAATAAATCTTGAATTAAGCAAAAAAAAAAAAAAATCTTGAGCTAAGCAAAAAAATAATAATCTTGAATGAAGCAAAAAATAAATAAATAAATAAATAAATCTTGAATTAAGGAAAAAAACAAAAGCAAAAAAAAAAAAATCTTGAATTAAGCAAAAAAAATAAAATATTGAATTAAGCAAAAATAAAAAAAATCTTGAATTAAGCAAAATAAAATATTGAATTAAGCAACAATAATAATAATCTTGAATTAAGCAAAAGAAAAAAACAAAAAATCATGAATTAGCAAAAAAATAAAATAAAAATCCTTTGTAAAAATGGCTTAAACTGGATCCACTGGTGCTGGTGGACTGGATGGAAATAGTTGATGAAATTCACAAAATGGACAGATGAACATTTACGCTGAGGCTGTAAACTGAACTGTACAGGCGAAGATAAGGGCAAATGTCTTTTTTTGTTTGTTTGTTTGTTTTCTCTTTCTTCTTCTTTCTTTGTATTATGATCCTACTCGTTTTTCCATCTGTCAGACAAATAACAAAAATGAAACCTGTGGAAGTTCTGGTCCACAGTGGAACGGATCTGAACTAAAGGGTTCTGGTCCAAATGACACGCCACTGGAGGGACTAGTTCTTCTTCCGCCTGGGTAAGTGCGTGCTGCGCCACTGACTCTGACTCACTGCCTGTTCTGAGTGAAAAACGGAACAAACTCCAGGGGAAAAAATCAGTCAGTGTGCATTTGTTCCAGAGAAACTTCTGAGTGAATGAAAGCGTCAGCGTTTGAAGTGTCACATGTTCAGTATTTTCAGGTTTCACTTTCATTAATACACACGTTTATATTTTTAGAACAGTTCTTATTAATTAAACAGTAATTACTCTCATGTCTATGAACTTACGATGATGCTTCTCTGAGGTTTATTAATAAACTCTAAAGCCACGCACTGGAAAAAAAAAATCTAACTCTGACCAAGTGACTCATTTCTAGTCCAAATATCTGATCACATTTAAAATCAGACAGAATCTCCGACAGAGGAAAACATTTATAGACAACAGATCTGGAAAATCTGACTTCAACTCATCTGAACAAGATCACCTTCACAGGTTCCACTGGCACATTTTATTTGGCTTGAATTAACTGTAATTATCTGTAACTGTAACTGTGTGTTGCAACTGTAACTGTAACTCTGTGTTGTAACTGTAATTCTGTGTTGCAACTACAACTGTGTGTTGTAACTGTAACTATATGTTGTAACTGTAACTGTGTGTTGTAACTGTAACTGTATGTTGCAACTGTAACTGTAATTGTGTGTTGTAAGTGTAACTGTGTGTTGTAACTGTAACTCTATGTTGTAACTGTGTGTTGTAACTGTAACTGTGTGTTGTAACTGTAACTGTGTGTTGTAACTGTAAGTATATGTTGTAACTGTGTGTTGTAACTGTAACTGTGTGTTGTAAGTGTAACTGTGTGTTGTAACTGTAAGTATATGTTGTAATTGTGTGTTGTAACTGTAACTTTGTGTTTTAACTGTAAGGTTAAATACTTTTTTAAATGATTTCAAATACACTTCTTTTTTTTGTTGTTGGGTTTCCAGACATTTAGTGTATTAGTACAAAGTATCGGTATCGGATCAGTATCGTTGATTCCAGCCTGAAATTATCCACTATAAGAAAAAAAAGAGAACAGGCCAAAAATGATCCACTATATATTTTTAAATAACTTTATTTTTAGTGCACTGACCTCCACTTCCAGTGGGTTACTTTGTTAGCATTAGCCACATTAGCTGAAGGCTTTAAACATTTTCAGCCTATGCTTTTATTTTTTATGGTAGCCTTAATTTTAAAGCAAGAGATCTTTAAGGTAAACAGCACCCCCTTAATTGAAAAGGTGGATGATCATATATATATATAGCGGATAATTTTTTGGGCTTTTCACTTTTTTTTTTTCTTATAGTGGATAATTTTTGGGCTGTTCTCTTTTTTTCTTATAGTGGATAATTTTGGGGCTGTTCTCTTTTTTTTCTTATAGTGGATCATTTTTTGGGCTGTTCTCTTGTTTTTTCTTATAGTGGATAATTTTTGGGCTGTTCTCTTTTTTTTCTTATAGTGGATCATTTTTTGGGCTGTTCTCTTTTTTTCTTATAGTGGATCATTTTTTGGGCTGTTCTCTTTTTTTTCTTATAGTGGATTGTTTTTTGGGCTGTTCTCTTTTTTTTCTTATAGTGGATCATTTTTTGGGCTGTTCTCTTCTTTTTCTTATAGTGGATTGTTTTTTGGGCTGTTCTGTTCTTTTTTTCTTATAGGGGATCATTTTTGGGCTGTTCTCTTCTTTTTCTTATAGTGGATCATTTTTGGGCTGTTCTCTTTTTTTTCTTACAGTGGATGATTTTTGGGCTGTTCTCTTTTTTTTCTTATAGTGGATCACTTTTTGGGCTGTTCTCTTTTTTTTCTTATAGTGGATCATTTTTTGGGCTGTTCTCTTTTTTTTCTTATAGTGGATCATTTTTTGGGCTGTTCTCTTTTTTTTTCTTATAGTGGATCACTTTTTGGGCTGTTCTGTTCTTTTTCTTATAGTGGATCATTTTTTGGGCTGTTCTGTTCTTTTTCTTATAGTGGATCATTTTTTGGGCTGTTCTCTTTTTTTTCTTATAGTGGATCATTTTTTGGGCTGTTCTGTTCTTTTTCTTATAGTGGATCATTTTTTGGGCTGTTCTCTTTTTTTTCTTATAGTGGATCATTTTTTGGGCTGTTCTCTTCTTTTTCTTATAGTGGATCATTTTTTGGGCTGTTCTGTTCTTTTTCTTATAGTGGATCACTTTTTGGGCTGTTCTCTTTTTTTTCTTATAGTGGATCATTTTTTGGGCTGTTCTGTTCTTTTTCTTATAGTGGATAATTTTTGGGCTGTTCTCTTTTTTTCTTATAGTGGATCATTTTTTGGGCTGTTCTCTTTTTTTTTCTTATAGTGGATTGTTTTTTGGGCTGTTCTCTTTTTTTCTTATAGTGGATCATTTTTTGGGCTGTTCTGTTTTTTTTCTTATAGTGGATTGTTTTTTGGGCTGTTCTGTTCTTTTTTTCTTATAGGGGATCATTTTTGGGCTGTTCTCTTTTTTTTTTCTTATAGTGGATCATTTTTGGGCTGTTCTCTTTTTTTTCTTACAGTGGATGATTTTTGGGCTGTTCTCTTTTTTTTCTTATAGTGGATCACTTTTTGGGCTGTTCTGTTCTTTTTCTTATAGTGGATCATTTTTTGGGCTGTTCTGTTCTTTTTCTTATAGTGGATCATTTTTTGGGCTGTTCTCTTTTTTTTCTTATAGTGGATCACTTTTTGGGCTGTTCTCTTTTTTTTCTTACAGTGGATGATTTTTGGGCTGTTCTCTTTTTTTTCTTATAGTGGATCACTTTTTGGGCTGTTCTGTTCTTTTTCTTATAGTGGATCATTTTTTGGGCTGTTCTGTTCTTTTTCTTATAGTGGATCATTTTTTGGGCTGTTCTCTTTTTTTTCTTATAGTGGATCATTTTTTGGGCTGTTCTCTTCTTTTTCTTATAGTGGATCATTTTTTGGGCTGTTCTCTTCTTTTTCTTATAGTGGATCATTTTTTGGGCTGTTCTCTTCTTTTTCTTATAGTGGATCATTTTTTGGGCTGTTCTGTTCTTTTTCTTATAGTGGATCATTTTTTGGGCTGTTCTGTTCTTTTTCTTATAGTGGATCATTTTTTGGGCTGTTCTCTTCTTTTTCTTATAGTGGATCATTTTTTGGGCTGTTCTCTTCTTTTTCTTATAGTGGATCATTTTTTGGGCTGTTCTCTTCTTTTTCTTATAGTGGATCATTTTTTGGGCTGTTCTCTTCTTTTTCTTATAGTGGATCATTTTTTGGGCTGTTCTCTTCTTTTTCTTTTTGTGGATCATTTTTTTGGCTGTTCTCTTCTTTTCTTATAGTGGATCATTTTTTGGGCTGTTCTCTTCTTTTTCTTATAGTGGATCATTTTTTGGGCTGTTCTCTTCTTTTTCTTATAGTGGATCATTTTTTGGGCTGTTCTCTTCTTTTTCTTATAGTGGATCATTTTTTGGGCTGTTGCACCTCTGGGCCACCGTATGAAACTGTCTGAATATGATGGAACAGTTTGACATTGTAAACAACAGATCCAGATGAAAATGAGGCGGTTTCAGCGTCAGTTTAATGAGGTCACATGCTCCTTTTATTCCTGTTCGCTGTCAATCATTAACGTCGCAGACAGATCGGACTGTGTTTGCTCTGTGTTCGACTGTACATTAACCATCGTGACCTCTGACCTGCAATAAAACAATGACAAAGACGCAGCAGAGCTGATCTGATTAAAACAGGGATGGAGTGAAAACGCCCACAATGAGAATAAAACTGAAACGGCTGAAGTCTGGAACACATGAAACCCATTAAACCAGGGGTGTCCAACTCATTTTAGTTCAAGGGCCATATTCAGCTAAATTTGATCTGAAGTGGGCCGGACCAGAAAAATAATAACATAATAACCTATGACAACTCCAAATTTTTGTCTTTGTTTTAATGTAAAAAAAACAACCAAAGATTAAATTATGAAAATACTTACTTTTATAAACTATCCAGAAAAAAAAAAACTGAAAAAACTGAAATTTAATTTTAAAAAAGGTAAGAAAATTTAGTGCAATTTTAACAAAGTCATTCCTCAACTTATTTCTCCATGTACATCATGGATCAGATCTACAAAGACACTAAACACTGAGGAACAGGAAGAAAAATAAATCAAATTGCGCTTAATTTTCTTTAGACATTTCAGGTTCTTCATATTTGTTCAGGTTATTCACATTGTAAATGTTTGTAAATGTTAATATTTTCATAATTTATTGTTATTTTTTGCACTAAAACAAAGGAAAAAAAATAAGTTTTTAATTCTAGATTTTTGTTTTATGCTTAATTCAAGATTTTTTGCTAAATTTGAGATTTTTTTTTTTGGCTTAATTGAAGTTTTTTTTACTTAATTGAAGATTTTTTTTGGCTTAATTCAAGATTTTTTGCTAAATTTGAGATTTTTTTTTTTTTGCTTGATTGTAGATTTTTTTTTTTTTTTTACTTAATTGAAGATTTTTTTTTGGCTTAATTCAAGATTTTTTTCTGAATTCAAGCTTTTTTTTTTTTTTTTTTTCTTAATTCAATTCAAGACTCTGGAATTTTTGCACTTGGCAAAAACATCCCAGGGGCTTAACTGGACCCTTTGGCGGGCCACATTTGGCCCCCGGGCCGCATGTTTGACACCCCTGCATTAAACCACAGGCGTCAAACATGCGGCCCGGGGGCCAAGTCCGGCCCACCAAAGGGTCCAGTCCGGCCCTGGGGATGAATTTGTGAAATGCAAAAATTACACTAAGATATTAGTAATCCTTTTAGTTCAGGTTCCACATTCAGACCAATTCAATCTCCAGTGGGCAGGACCAGTCAAATACTATCATAATAATCTATAAATAAGGACAACCCCAAATGTTTCTCTTCGTGAATGTAAATATTTTCATGTATTTACACTAAAACAAAGTATAATTTCACAAAAAATATGAACAACCTGAAATGTCTCAAGAGCAGTAAATACAATTTTACCAATCTTCTGTCTGTTATTAAATGTTTTGTGTGTTTGTAGACCCACTGTGACCTGTACGTTATAATGAACGTGGAAATGATAAACTGAGGCAGAATATTGTTAAAATTACACTGATTTTTTCAGTTTGTTCATGTTAATCACATCTTTTGAAAGGATAGTTTGTAGATGTAAAAGTTTTCATAATGTAATTTTACTTGTTTTGCTCTAAAACATATAGAAAAGTTTGGAGTTGACATTATTTCTATATTATTCTGTTATTATTTGACTGGTTCGGCCCACTGCAGATCAAATTTAGCTGAATGTGGAACTGAACTAAAATGAGTTTGACAGCCCTGCTTTAAACCGACCTGGGAAAGAAAGAAAGAACGCATGAAAGTTCACGGTTCTATTCTATTCTATGGTTGAATCCACTCACAGTCATTTGTTTGTTTGTACTTTGGTCTTTTTAGTGCTTTTCCGTCATCTTTTATCTCTTTGTAAAGTTTCCATAAGTTCAGGATCAAACTTCACTCACAGAAAAAACCTTCCACACTCGAACACAACAATAAAACTGTTTTCGTTTATGTGTAGAATCAGCTTAAATAGAAACAATAAAACTGTTTTCGTTTATGTGTAGAATCAGCTTAAATAGAAACAATAAAACTGTTTTCGTTTATGTGTAGAATCAGCTTAAATAGAAACAATAAAACTGTTTTCGTTTATGTGTAGAATCAGCTTAAATATAAACTTTTACAATTACTGTCATCACAATTTTACTGTTTTCACAATTTTATTGAACATAAATATGAGACCATATTTACCCAAAAGTAATGAGAATACGTTAGTTAACATTTCAGAAACGGCATGAACGAATGAACGAACAAATGAACGAATAAACAAGTGAATTAATGAAAAATCCATGAACAAATGAATAAATGATCAAATCAATGAACGAATGAATGAACAAATGAACAAACAAATGAATAAATGAACAAATCAATGAACGAATGAATGAATAAACGAACAAATCAATGAACAAATGAACAAACGAATGAACAAATGAGCAAATGAATGATCAAACAAAGAAACAAACAAATGAAAAAATGAGCAAATCAACAAACAAAGAAATAAACAAATGACTGAATAAACAAATGAATACAATGAATGAATGAATGAATGAATAAATGAACAAATGAACAAATGAAAGATTAAACAAATGAACAAATGAATGAACGACTGAACAAACAAACGAATGAATGAATATATGAATGAACAAACAAAAATCCTGTGTGTGTGGAAACAGCTGCCTTTGGAAATCGTTCGAAATATAGAAACTTCTTTTCTTTTCTCTTTTCTTTTCTTTTCTTGTCTTTTCTTTTCTTTCCTTAAACCCCCCCCCTTCAGGGGACAACTTTATTTTTTAATTACAGCTTGTCTTAACAAGTGACCAGGAACAATTTCAAGTTTACACTCATATTGTCATCCATTCCTTAGTGGTTCACATAAACACAGAGGGAGGGGTTCATGTAAACAAAAGTACACAGAGACAGGACGAGACACAGTGACAGACTGACACACAACAGTGGGACAGAACAGACGTAAGAGAAAACAGACAGAACAGACAGAAGACAGAACAGACGTAAGAGAAAACAGACAGAACAGACAGAAGACAGAACAGACGTAAGAGAAAACAGACAGAACAGACAGAAGACAGAACAGACGTAAGAGAAAACAGACAGAACAGACAGAAGACAGAACAGACGTAAGAGAAAACAGACAGAAGACAGAACAGACGTAAGAGAAAACAGACAGAACAGACAGAAGACAGAACAGACGTAGGAGAAAACAGACAGAACAGACAGAAGACAGAACAGACGTAGGAGAAAACAGACAGAAGACAGAACAGACGTAAGAGAAAACAGACAGAACAGACAGAAGACAGAACAGACGTAAGAGAAAACAGACAGAACAGACAGAAGACAGAACAGACGTAGGAGAAAACAGACAGAAGACAGAACAGACATTAGACTAGATAAATGGACAGACAAACTCAGTGGTTGCTCTTATACTAGTGTCGGTCAGATGTATTGCATTGTTGTAGGTGTGGTGTGTGAACGCTGAGATAGAAAAGTTGGTGTTCGTGTGTGTGTGTGTGGGGGGGGGTATGTGTTCTGTTCTGATGGTATATGTGGTTTTCAGCTGTTTGTTTAAAAAAAAAAAAAAAAGTCATGAATAGGTTCCCATTGTTCTCAAAGGTTGACATCTGCTTCTTCTGGAGGGCTTTATTCTTTTCCACTGAAATCTGTTCAGCTGTGAGGTTAGTCCGGTCAGTGATGGGACATGAATTCTTGGATTCCTAGTTTTGGAGGATTACTTTTTTGCCGACAGCTAGAGAAATGAGTACTGGGTTTGTGAATCTGGATGGGAGGTGTACATTGGATACGTGGCCAAGAAGACAGAGTGGTGCTGATGCCAGGATGGTGGGTAGTGTTTCAGTGAGCTTTATCCACTGGGTGTGAACTGGTTGGCAAAGCCGGATGGCATGAACAGAGCTGTGTGTGCTCCCTGATGGGCAGTGTGAACAGATACCTGAGTCAGCCAGTCCCATCTGAAACCCATGGTTCTGAGTGATGTGAGTCGGTGTTAGTGGTCATGGAGAAAGTGTTTTTAAAGATTTGTTCCCAGAAATCTTTTCTTTTCTTTTCTTCCAAAAACAGATGCTGAAGGAGCTTATTTTCTTTTCTTTTTATTTTTTTTACTCATTCTCCTCTTTTTTTTATTCATTCTCCTCGTTTTTTTTTTTTACTCATTCTCCTCTTGTTTTTTTTTTTTACTCATTCTCTTGTTTTTACTCATTCTCCTCTTGTTTTTTTTTTTTTACACATTCTCTTCTTGTTTTGTTTTCTTACTCATTCTCCTCTTGTTTTTTTACTCATTATCCTCTTGTTTTTATTTTTACTCATTTTCCTCTCGTTTTTGTTTTTTTTTTTTTACTCATTATCCTCTTGTTTTTGTTTTTTTAAATTACATTTTCATTAAATTTTTATTTATTAAATAGCCAAAGAAAATCAACCAGAACAGCCAAAATAATCAATAAAACTAATAATAATAATAATAATTAAAAAAAAGAAAACATAAACAGCAACAAGAATCAAATAAGCCACAAACTGAACATAATTTAAGAAATATGTTTAAATAATTCGTGTAAAATACAGTTCTTCATCTTTTCATGGTCATATTTGCGGAGTTAATGATAAAATTTGCTGAAAAAGTCATTTTTTCCTCAGTTTTCCTGAGTTTTTGATTTAATAACCTTTGAATTTACTCTGAGTTTTAAAGAGCATCTACATGATCAGTCAATTAAATATAGAAAATACAGGATTTACACAGAAAAATGTAAAATAAAGAGGATAAAATTATAAGAAATGGAGATAAATCACTAAGGAAAAGGTTAAATATAGAGAAAAAACCTACTTACATAGTTTTTGACTGAACAAGTTATTTACTTCTTCTTTTTCACCACAACAAAAGAAAAAATTATTCTACATTTTGACATTTTAATGAGAATTCTAATCAAAAATATGACTTTTGTCCTGAAATTTGACTAAATTTTGTCAAATTCGACATAAAATCATTTTTTATCTGTGAATCCAGTGTTGATATTTAATTTAACTATCATTACTTTATTCTACATTGACGTACATATTTTAACATATTAAATGTAAAATTCTCTGAAAATTGATATATTTGCTGATTTAACGATAAATTTTGCTGAAAAAGTCCCTTCTTCTTCAGTTTTTCTCTGTTTCTCTGTTTTTTAAGCCCTAAACTAATAATAATAATAATAATAATAATAATAATAATAATAATAATAATAATAATAATAATAATGAAATCTGCAAGAAAATGTTGAAAGATGAATCAAATAAAAAAAAAAATTAACAAAAATGAAGGAAAATTTATTCAATAGCCAACAAAATCAACCAGAACAGCCAAAGTAATCAATAAAATTAACAAAAAGAATTTTAAAAAATGAAAAAATAATCAGCAACAAGAATACAATAAGCCACAAACTGAACAAAATTGAAGAAATATGTTGAAATAATTGGTGTAAAATACAGTTCTTCATATTTTCATGGTCAATTTTAACATATTTGCTGATTTAACGATATGTAAATGACTGTATCATCAACATAAAAGCATAGTTTTATTAATTAATGATAGATTGGACTGAAAAAGACACTTTTTTCTTCAGTTTTTCTGTTTTTGATTTAATGACTTTTAAATTTACTCTGAGTTTTAATGAACATCTACATGATCAGTGAATTAAATATAGAAAATACAGGATTTACACTGAAAAATATATTAAAAGGTGATAAATAACTGAGGAAAGATTAAATGTAGGGAAAACCTTCATTTGGAGGCTGACTCAGACATATCTGTGGGATTTTATGCGTTAAAGTTTCAGTTCCAGGAGCTTCTGCTTTATTTGGTCGTTGATTTTCCTCATTTCTAACGGCGGCTTAGAGTGGATTCACATGGTTCAGATCAATAAAACGTCTCACCTTAGAGAGGACCAGGACCAGGACCAGGTCCAGGTGAGGACGGTGAACCAGGTCCAGGTGAGGACGGTGGACCAGGTCCAGGTGAGGCCAGTGGTAAAAGTATAGGGCCAGGTGAGGTCGGTGGTCCAGGTGTGGGTCCAGGTCTAGGCGTATGCTGGTGTTTCCTGTGTGTGGTCTCTGTGGCGCTGACAAACGTTCACGCCTCCATAAAGTTACTCATTGATGCCAACGAAGGAGGGGCGGAAGGAGTGCAGCACGACAGATAGATACACCTGACACCGACTGGGTAGAGTTAGAGTGAACTGAGTTAGAGTGAACTGAGTTAGAGTGAACTGAGTTAGAGTGAACCCAGTTAGAGTGAACCGAGTTAGAGTGAACCCAGTTAGAGTGAACCCAGTTAGAGTGAACTGAGTTAGAGTGAACTGAGTTAGAGTGAACCCAGTTAGAGTGAACTGAGTTAGAGTGAACCCAGTTAGAGTGAACCCAGTTAGAGTGAACTGAGTTAGAGTGAACCCAGTTAGAGTGAACCCAGTTAGAGTGAACTGAGTTAGAGTGAACTGAGTTAGAGTGAACCCAGTTAGAGTGAACCCAGTTAGAGTGAACTGAGTTAGAGTGAACCGGGTTAGAGTGAACTGAGTTAGAGTGAACTGAGTTAGAGTGAACCCAGTTAGAGTGAACTGAGTTAGAGTGAACCGAGTTAGAGTGAACCCAGTTAGAGTGAACCGAGTTAGAGTGAACCGAGTTAGAGTGAACCCAGTTAGAGTGAACCGAGTTAGAGTGAACCGGGTTAGAGTGAACCGAGTTAGAGTGAACCCAGTTAGAGTGAACCGAGTTAGAGTGAACTGAGTTAGAGTGAACCCAGTTAGAGTGAACCGAGTTAGAGTGAACCGGGTTAGAGTGAACCGAGTTAGAGTGAACCCAGTTAGAGTGAACCGAGTTAGAGTGAACCGGGTTAGAGTAAACCAAGTTAGAGTGAACCGGGTTAGAGTAAACCAGGTTAGAGTGAAACCACTTATGGACTGCATTCATCCTTCGTTTGTTCCAATTCTATATAGTAAACACCGTTTTACAAACAAAACACCATTAACCCTCCAGTATCCAGTCCACCAAGGCCCTTACTAAGCACCAAGTGTGCCTTTTTGGCACACTTGTGGAATAATGTCAAAAAAAATTTCATACAGTTTGTTTTTAATTCTCTTACACTTTTTTTTTTTCTCTTTCATCAACTTCAGCTGTAAATAAAAATACCAAATACTCAATAATTGTCACATTTTTTAACCCTTTAAATGCCATGTTTGTAATGTAAACAAACTATTTTTTTGGTGCAAAAAACGCAAAAAAAATTTTTTTTTTCAATATACTACATAAAAAGTGGATCACATATCATTTGATTTTTGCAGCCTGGCATATGTCAGTGATTAACTCAATTAATTAAGTTAAGTTAATTTGCATTATTATTTTTGGCGCTAGGTCAAATGTTCAAAAATACTAGCATTTGTCACCAAGTGTGCGTAAAATGCACACCAATAAATCAAACTATTAAATATTATATATTGGTTTATTTTTCTGTTCTAATTTGATTTTATTTTTGTGAATCAAGGTCAGCCCTAATCATACATATCAAAAGGAAGAAATAGTGCGTTTTAGGCACACTTGGGAGACAGATGCTAGTTTTGTCATTTTCTTTTGTTTCCAATGTGCACATTTTAGTTGGTGGCCAGAATTTTAAAGATCATGCAAAAATGAACAACTTTTGAATTCTAACCTTATTTAAATTGTGAAAAATAATATGAAGTTTTTTAAAACAAAGTGCAAAGTGTGCCTAAAAGGTGCACCCAGATACCGGAGGGTTAACAAAAAAAAAAAAAATATATATATATATATATATATACATAAAGGTAAAAGGAGGTAAAAGGAGCTCAGGTCTAATCAGATGAAAATAATAAATGAAACACTGACAGACTTCTGTGGTGACCCAGTGGACATTGTTTGGGAAAAGCTGCTTTTACTTGAACACAGAACAATAAGACATTCAGACCCACTAGAGGCGGTAAAAGGAGGTCAGGTGTGTTCACATGTAAGTAATACATGACGGGCTTCTTCAGTGTCTGCTCATGGTTTTGGTTTCTGTTGTTTTGGCTGAAGTTGGTCAGTGCAGATGGACTCCAAGTTTATTCACAATCCAAACTATTTAGACCCAGAGCCAGGTCCAGCCCTCAGGGGGTTTTTCTACCTTTTTTCCACTTCTATTTCCTGTTATCTCATACATTACTACTCATCACTGAGTTGTCGGTGGGGTGGGGGGGTCTGGGTCTCTGTCTCAGTCATGACCACATTAGGACTGATCCAATGAGACTTTAAACCAGGGCTCTCAAACTCATTTTCTTTCAGGTTCCACATTCAGTCCCATTTGCCACCAGTGGGTCGAACCAGAAAAACAATAACAGAAAAACCTGTAAATAATGACAAGTACCATTATTTGTCTTTGTTTTAGTGCAAAAAAAAAAAAAAAAAAACATTAAATTATGAAAATACTCACTTGTATAAAGTATCCACAAAAAAAGTGAATAATCTGAAAAAAATTACATTTCTTACAAAAAATCAGTGCAATATCTACAAAGACACTAAACACTGAGGAACAGGCAGAAAAGAGTTCAAATTGTGCTTCATTTTCTTTAGACATTTCAGGTTGTTCATATTTGTTCAGGTTATTCACATTTTATGGTTTCAGGATAGTTTGTAAGAGTATATATTTTCATAATTTAATGTTATTTTTTGCACTAAAACAAACACAAAAATTTGAAGTTGTCATTATTTATAGGCATAATGTAATATTTTTTTCACATCATTTCAATAACTATTATGATTCAATAACTGTTACATTTCAATAATTGTTACATTTCAATAATGTTACATTTCAATACCTGTTACATATCAAAACTGTTACACTTCAATAACTCTTACGATTCAACTTAAACCTAAACCTAACCTTAAACCTAACCCTGTGGTATTTGACGTGGTGTGAACACACATCAAGGTCATAATCATTAACGAAAACAAATGGAATGATGAAAACGTAAATTGAAAAAACATTTTCGTTAACTGAAATAAATAAAAACTCTAATTAAAAGAAAAAAACGATAACTAACTGAAACTGTATTGTGAGCTTACAAAACTAACTAAAACGTATAAAAATTATGGATAGAATTCCCTTCATTTTCATCTTTGTCAATGTCGGATTGATATCAAATTGATTTATTTCGCTCCAGCAGTTTTAGCTAGCAGCACCATACGACACTACACAGTCTGTCATGTGTGGTCACTGGTGGTTTCCAGTCGTCTTCTGGTCCTAACTGTACCTGGAACATACAGACTAAAGCTGGGACACAGCAGCACAGTCCTGTCTGGGGTTTACTTTACTGATGCATGGGGTCAGGGGTTTTTTTTTTGGTTTTTTTGTGCACCGTGTGCATGTGTGTGTGTGAGTGACAGAGACAGAGCGGAGCTAAAGGACAGCATCAGTGTTGAACTAGCATCCAGGTAAAAACTGGAGAGTTTATCACCATGAAAAGGCCTTCCAAGCCCTGAACTGCACAGTTTAGAAGAGGAGAAAAGAGGAGGATGAAAAGTAATCCAATTACAGAGGTATGGAACCTGTTAGAATGTTAAAAAATGTGTTACTAGCTACAGCTAGCTGAACTGAACTGAAGCAAAGCTGGCTAATAATGGAACTGTAGATGATTAAGATATGAGAGATCTGCTAAGGTGTGGTTTACTGATGAGGAACGGGGTTATATATGTTTATAAGTGTTTATAAATGTTTCTGTGTGGTTCACTGCTGGTTAGCTGGTTTATATATGTTTCTATCTGGTTTACTGCTGGCTGCTTTGTGCATCTCCTCTCACACTTTGCACTTCTTCCCATTGTTTTAACATAAGTGACGTTGTGTATGGATCACCCCCCCCAACCTGCTATAGGGAATTTATACATTGTACTGTACATGTGTTTGTGTCTCTGCTCAGTCAATGAGCCGCCCTAACCCGACCCCCAAATAAAGTGTCCGGGGTAACCTATATCCGTGCCTCACTAATTTCTTTGAATAGGATGGGGAGGAAGGTAAAATATATGAAATACTAAAACTAAACTAAACTAAAACTAAGCATTCAGAAAAAAAAATAATAACTAATAAAAACTAGCAAACCTGCTCTAAAAACTAATTAAAACTAACTGAATGAGAGAAAAAAGACCAAACTAAATAAAACTAAACTATAATTAAAAATCCAAAACTATTATAACCTTGACACACACACTTAAACTTTATGTGTACAGAAAACACACTGGTTCAGACTGTTGTGTATATTTACACAGTTTATGACATGAGGATGAAGGTTCTAGTTCCAGCAGCAGTTTCATTCAAATCAGTTTCTGTTTTTTCCAGTCGATCATAACTTTTCATTTAAATGTCCTAAAACGGGTTGGGCTGAGTTTTTATAGCTGCAATTTGATCAGGAAAAGGTCAACCAGATGCTAGCGACGCCCGTTAAAGGGTTAATGATCTATGGCATCTGTTCAGCGTCTGACGGATGTTTGTTCAGATTAGACCGACCCCGAAAAGTTGCACCATCATTAAATTAACTTCTCTATGTAATAAACTATACAAACTGTGTGTGAGGTCATGTGAAGGTGGATTAGTTATTTTTATGTTCATCTGTGGTCATGTCTGTTTATTTATTAACAAAAATGCATCACGGGTGGGTTTTTTTGGTACCGTTTATATATCCTGTTAAGCCCGGATAAGTCGAGTTTACTTTAAAAAACTGAGGAAAGTGATTGCCTTAAAAAAAAAAAAAACTAAATTAAGTAATGAGTAATGAACCTTTGAAGTACATTTAACTTAAAATATTTTAATATTTTTAGTTAAATCAACTTGGAATTTAGTGCATTGAACTTAATTATTTAATTATTTTAATTATTTCATTTGTTTTATTATTATTATTATCATTATTATTATTATTATTATTATTATTATTATTATTATTATCCATTTATTTATTTATGTTTTGTTGTTTGTTTGTTTATCAATCATTTATGTACCAGTACTTATATTTTGCTGGTTGATTTTTTGTTTTGATTTCACTGTCTACATGTCAAAATAAAGATTTCATTCATTCATTCATTCATTCATTAGTGTAATAACTATCAAATGAAATCAAATTTTATTTATATAGATATTTTTAAAGACATTTGCCGACCTCTATGACAACGGCATACGCATGTCTTTCACCAATCTTATTGATAAATATCAGATCCGAAACAGAGACTTTTTCTGCTATTTACAGATTTGTGACTTTATGTCCAAAATGACACCTCAGTTTCCTAATGCTCCAGGAAGAAATCCATGTGACTAAATTTTAGAACGTCCCCAAGCACTGAAGGAAATAATTTCAACTCTATATAACAGTGTTTTTCAACTTTGGGGTCAGGACCCCACGTGGGGTCACCTGAAATTTCTAGTAATTGATAAAAATAAAAACTTACAAATAAAAAATATATGGTGAGTTGAGAGAGACAATTACAATCCATCAAAGACATGACAAACTGTGAAGCTGAAACTGCAGCACTGTGGTTCTGTTTATCTGTCAAATGTTCATTGTGGTCAGTTTCAGATGCTGCAGCTCTTTCATAATTTATAGTTTCAGTTCTTGTTTGTTCAGTATTAATTGTCCTCCTTGTAAATCACAGCTGGACTGACTGTACATATCCTGACCAAGGAAAATCCAAGTCTCCCTTTGTGCAGTAATCTACACCTGGATTTACTGCCTCTGTCCATAATGATATGAATTATACAGACGAAATGTCCTCTAACATCAACCTGTATTTGAAGCATAGTATAGAAAACTATTACATGATCAAAGACAGATTAATTTTAGGAAAAAAAAGTCTCAGCTTTGAATGTCTGGGGTCGCCAGAAATTTGTGATGTTAAAATGGGGTCATGAGCCAAAAAAGGTTGAGAACCACTGCTATATAATATATTTTTAAATAATCCAAATTCATTTTCCTCACTTCTAAAAGGAGAAAGGGAAACTGAGTTAAATTCAACACTTTGTGACAGTCTTTGCCTTAGCATTATACAGAGGGTTCAGCAGTCATTTATGCACTGTCTAATTTGACATCGCTGTTTTTGGACCAACCAAAAGACGGTGCAGATTTTCTCTGATGTAAATCCAAACTGTAACCGGTGTGGTGCTGCCCCTGCTTTAGTCATGTTCACATGTTTTAGTCTTGCTCAAAACTTAATACTTTTTGGAATAACATTTTTGCTTTGATCAGCCCTGCTTTGGGTAAATCAGTGCAACCATGCCCCCTACTGGCTATTTTTGGAGTTTCCTCTCCTGCGCTGGGATCGTCCAAACCCACAGTGACTCCACAGCTTTTTGTCCACTATTGGTGTGGTATTTAAAATAGGTATTTAAAGGTAAAAAGAATACTTTAATATTATAATTCTCATTTTCCTCTCCGTTAGTATCAATTCTACCATCTGTCCAGTGTCACGTGTAATGTTTTGATAAGCCTTAAGTGTGTGTGTGTGTGTGTGTGTGTCTGTTTCCTGAGACTGAGCAATTTCTGGTAGAGTGGTGTGTGTGTGTGTGTGTGTGTGTGTGTGTGTGTGTGTGTGTGTGTGTGTGTGTGTGTGTGTGTGTGTGTGTGTCAGGTCAGCCTCACCTTAAAATAAGGACGAAAGGAAATTCTCACCAAACTATGGTCAAAACAAAGTCATTAATCTGGTAACATCATATTTGGTAAAGGAGCGTATCACGCATGTAGTGAATGGTCAGATTCCTTTTCTGGTAGAAAGGATGTGCAGATGTTGTATAACTCTCCTGTATAAAACCCAGTGTCAAACAGAGGGGGAGAGATATCCCTGGATGAGCAAATTCTTGAGTCTGTTTTCCTTCTTAACAATTTACAACATTGGCCCATCGTATGATTCTGTGTAAGTGGAAGGAACCTCTTCCACCCACATTTGTGCAATAGGTGCATGATTTACTTTTCTATTTAAAGTTAGAAAAGATTAAGTTTTCAGTTCGTGGACAAATTAATTTGTTTTAGCAACAGTGGAATGCTTTTTTCTCTACTGGCAGCAAGAGTGTCCTGCTGTGTCCAATGTCCTTTTGACAGAGAAAATGTGTTATTAGTTTACATTAAATTAACTGTTAATCAGCCCTGAGCATTGGAAAGAGGAGATGATAACATTATTTATCTTGTTTTTTTTTGTTTTGTTTTGTTTTTTTTTTGGGGGGGGGGGGGGTTGGTTGGTTCTTTTTTGGGTTTTTTCCTCTTTCTTTGGGGTTTAATAGTTTATATATATATATATATATATATATATATATATATATATATATATATATATATATATGTGTGTGTGTGTGTGTGTGTGTGTGTGTGTGTGTATATATATATATATATATGAATTTAAATTATCATTTTTTTAAAACTGTGACTTTATTACCGTAATGTTATATCTTTATTCTCGTAGTGACAAGTGTTTCAACCTGATGTCATGAATTGTGTAAATATACACGACACTTTGAACTGGTGAGTTTTCTGTACGCATTATAAGCTTTCAGTGTGTGTTCACGCCTCATCAAATACCACGCAATTAGCGGTTAGGGTTAAGGTTAGGTTTAAGTTTAGGGTTAGAGTTAGGGTTAAGGTTATGGGTTTACTGTCCATGTTTGGACAAGAGTTTCAAAGCTTTAGACCAGGGGTGTCAAACTCATTTTGGTTCAGGGGCCATATTTAGCCCAATTTGATCTCAAGCAGGCCAGACCAGTAAATAATGACTTAATAACCTATAAATAATGACAAATCCAAGTTTTTCTTTTTTTCTTTCAAATCCATGAAAAAATTCCGGCATGTGTCCACACGTACTGTGTGAAAACTGTATGAAGTCTTATATTTGTGCTTTGCATTATCTTGTTCTTTGCTGCAAATTTCGAAGAAAAGGGTTCAGTGGTGGCGCACCAGCTGCAGCGGCCTGATGTCCCTAATCATCGATCGAAATCTCGTTTGATGTACTCTGTGCTGTATGTACACTGTGTTGTCAAATGACAATAAAGAAATCTGTAATCTGTGTAATCTGTAATCTGTAATCTGTTTTTGTACAAAAATCCCCAATTAAATTATGAAAATATTTACATTTTACAAAAAAGATGTTAATAACCTGAAAAAAGAGAAATTTCATTTGAAAAATTCATGCAATTTTAACAATATTATGCCTCAAGTTATTATTTAGACATATACATTTACACACACTGTTCCATAAACATTTGGTAACAGGCAGAATATTGTTAAAATTTTGGAGTTTGGAACTAAAATTTGAACAATTTCTACAATATTACATCTCTTATTATTAACACAACTACAAATCACAGTGGATCCAGAAATGCACAAAACATTTAGTAACAGGCAGAATATTGTTAAAAATTGCACATTTCAGGTTATTCATCTTTGTTTTTATTTATGTATTAATTTGCATTGTATTGTGAAAGAATAGTTTTGTAAATGTAAATATTTTCACAGAGGAATGTTATTTTTTTCACTGAAATTTTTTCCACAAAATTTTTCACAAAGAAAATTTTTCATTGTCATTATTTATGGGTTATTATGTTGTTATTTTTATTGTAGCTCACATTGGTCTGTATGTGGAACCTGAACCAAAATGATTTGGACAACCTTGACTTTTCAGGTTAATTTTTGCACTTTCATCCTGCGGGCCGGAATGGAACCTTTGGCGGGCCAGATTTGGCCCCCGGGCCGCATGTTTGACACCTGTGCTTTAGACAAAAAAAACCCCAAAATGTCCACCACAAAGGATATTCCATAAAATAAAAAAAATAAATGCATCTGAAAACACTGTTGCATCATGACATTTCCAATATAGACAATTATTGAATTAAAAAAAAAAACTTGTCTTTTCCTGGGTCTGAGGAGGTTCAATATCTTCTGAATAAAACCATATTTTGTAAAATATTCTAAATGCATTTCAACTTTAGCCTAATTTTGAGAAATAAAATCAATCTAAAAAAATCTAGGTACTTTTTGTCATAATTCATGTATGAAAGGGTTCAGTTAAAACACGTTTCCCACGCTCATAAAAACCAGTTCAAGGTGTGAAATGTAGCGGACGATGGTCGAACCTGAACTGGATCAACTCCTCCGATTAAGCCGACACCTTAAAAACAGGTTCAGTCCGGTGTCAAGTATCGAGTTCTGACCACATGATCTGTTTTCATTGTGTTGTTTGTTCCAGGCTGTGGTTCTGAACAACAGTGGGTGGGTTCTAAACCTCCCAGAACCTCCTTCTATTGTCAAAACACATGTGGATTCGTGTCTGGGACTGAATGGAATATTTTTACCTAAAACAAACCTCAGATTCATCTGTACAACGTCTGGTTTTAAGGGGGTCGGGGGTCAGAGGTGGGACTGTAATGTCATGTGTGGGTAGGCATGATGCGTATGGTGGTGGGGGGGGGGGGGGCTGTGACTGTGACCGTCAAACAGGGTCCATTCAGCTCTGGCAGGCTGGACAGGGCAATTCATGGGGGGGGCAGAGCTTATCCCTGGGGGTCACTGTGCCCCCCCCCCCAGCCACGCCCCTATATCTCTAATTTAATAGGTCTTATTTCTTTTATTTCATTGTCATTTCTTCCTTTTTTTCTCTTCTGCCCAGTACTCTGGTCTACTTCTGGTTTTAGTTCTTGTTTCCATTATAATTATCACCACGGTTGTAATTGTTTGTTTTGTTGATATTCTCCTGAGACCCAGGAAAGTACAAGTTTGTGTTTTAATTGTGTCTATTAGAACACTTTGACATTTGTCATTATTATTATTATTCCTCAAGGAGGAAGAGGAGGAAGAAGAAAAAGAAAAGGAGGAGGAGGAGGAGGAGGAGGAGGCTTATTTATACCAGAGCAGATGTGATGGCTTAACTTTCCCATGATGCCGCGGTACAGGCTGTTTTTGGTGCTGACGCTGCTGATGCCGTTTCCTCCAGGTAAGAACCTGTTACTGATATTATAAAACTTACATAAAATTACATAAAATTACAAAAGTAAATGTGACTAAATTTCACCCAAATTATTTTATTGTTTGTTTTTACTTCATTTTAGTTTATTTTTTGCTTTTCATGTTATTCATGTTGTTAGTGCAGTAATTTAACACTGTTTATAATGTGATGATTTTAGTGAATGGATCAGAATTTAAACAACCAGACGAACCAGACCAAAAACAAACTGTGTAAAATAATCTGACCTTTAATAAGTCGAAGTGTAAAGTGTGTTTAATATACTCACCTGGACACCAGAGGGTTAAAGTGGTTTAATATACTCACCTGGACACCCAGAGGGTTAAAGTGTGTTTAATATACTCACCTGGACACCAGAGGGTTAAAGTGTGTTTAATATACTCACCTGGACACCAGAGGGTTAAAGTGTGTTTAATATACTCACCTGGACACCAGAGGGTTCACAGATGACTTTGTTTCTTTCAGAGTCTCAGTCTCAATCCAGACGGTGAGTCCACATATGTTTTGCTGTAATTGTTCAGATTTCAGGTGAATTGACGTTCGTTTGACCTTTTACTGAGTCTGGGTTTAGGTTCAGTCTGTGGTAGATCCTCTGTGGACCCCAGGATCAGGGGGGGTTGGCCCTGGCAGGTCAGTCTGCGGAGCCGGGGGGTCCATGTATGTGGGGCGTCACTCGTCAACGCCCACTGGGTCCTGACCGCCGCCCACTGCTTCCTCAAGTAAGAACCAACCACTGGAAAGAACCAAACATTTTATTTGTGGAGGCAAATTATTCATAAAAGGCAAAATAAAGGGAAAATTTACAAAAAAAAGATCAATTAGATATAAGTAAAAAGATAGAAAAACACAAAACCTGCTACGAGACAAAGATGATGTGAAAGATAAATGTGATAAAAGACAAAAACTGAAACAAAAAAACATAAAAAAAAAAAACCCATAAAAACCATAAAAAAAGAGCTAAACCAGTTCAGTTGAACCGGGAACTAACAAGAAAAACATTAAAAAAAACACAATAAAAGTAAAAAATTGATACATCACGTCTTTACATTTGAAAAAGACAAAAGAAAAAGTGCATCTTTGTAAATAAAACTGTCCTCAACGACTTTGTAGATGTTAGCTGTAACCGAGGTGGCTCAAATGTTAGCATTGGAGCTAACATCCACGCTAGCCGCTTCATTAGCATCTCTATGCTAATGCGTTCATCTATGAAATCGGATACTGGGTTTCTTCTGTGTACCAGCATGGTGTCAAACCACCTCAAGAAATACCTGTTTATGCTCACTGCAGTTTCATGATGTTCTGTAGAATTAAACTAAGTACCTGAACCAGTGTTCTCCGACACACGACCTTCAGCCACCCTGAGAACCTTCCGATGTATGAAACTGTCACACTGTTAAAAGTATATCAGGTTTACAACAAAAGAAAAGAAAAGAAAAAGAAAAAAGACTGATGCCGCTGAATTCCACTTACCGTTACCATGACAACAGTTGCAGTGTGTCCCTTGTCTGTATGTTTCAAACCACCTCTGACTTGACGTGGACTGTTTGTCCTCAGCGAGCGTTTCAAGGACCTCTCTGCGTCCATTGGTGTCCAGACCCTGGACGGATCCGACCCAGACCAGGTGAACCGCAGCCTGTCTCAGATCATCATCCACCCCTGTTACAACATCTTCTATGCTACCAATGACGTGGCCCTGGTGAAGCTCGGTTCTCCGGTTCCTCTGGTCCGTTCATCCAGCCCGTCTGCCTGGCAGCACCGGACAGCACCTTCAACAGCGGGCACCGCCGTTTGGATCACCGACCGGAGAGGCACCCGCTCCAATGGTAGGTGACGAAAACAGGAACGACCTCTGACCTTTTGACCAGAACCCAGCTGTGTTAATGCCTGAAGCCACTGAAATGATGTGAGGTATGTTTCCTGTTTTAGTGGCCCGTCCTTCACCACAAACCCTGATGGAGGTGGAGGTGATTGGGAACCGACAGTGTAGATGCCACCTGGGAGTGAATGTGGTCACAGATAACATGATGTGTACCAGGTTCCATGAAGAAGGGACGGACTCCTGTCAGGTGACCACGTCATACCTGTCCCACTCATTATTGACCATGTTCTGGATCTATAAAGATCTCACAGGAAAAGGACCATGTCCACATTCTGGTATTAAAAAAATCAGTCACCATCTGAAGACTTTCTAGATCTGAGAGCATGTGGTTTCATATATGATGGACATTGGTGACTTTAGATTTGACATAATCTGACTCATTTTGTAAATAAATGTAACAAATATATGTTTGAGTATTTTCACAATTTAGTAGAAGTAATCAGTGTGGAGGACATGATGTAAGAGGGCAATGGTTGGTTGGTTGGTTGGTTGGTTGGCCGGTCGGTGGTGGGGGGTCGGTCAGTTGGTTGGATGGTCGATTGGTTGGTTGGATGGATGGATGGATGGATGGATGGATGGATGGATGGATGGATGGTTTGTTGGTTGGTTGGTCGGTCGGTTGGTCAGTTGGTCGGATGGTCGGTTGGTTGATGAGGTGGTTGAGTGGATTGTTGGGTTGGTTGTGGTTGTTTGTAGGCTGCTTGATTAGTTGGTTATTAGGTTTTGGTTGATGTTGGTTGGATGACTTGTTTGGTTCTGGTTGTACAGTGGGATGTTTCATGGGTTGGTTGGTTGTGGTTAGATTGTTAACTTGTTGATGAGCTTCTTTGGTGGAATATTTGGGTGGGTTGTGGTTGATTAATGGGATGATTGGTCAGTGGTTTAGTTGGTCGATTGATTGATTGATTGATTGATTGATTGAACAAACTTTAAGGGGGATCCAGGTGGTCCACTGATGGGTGAGCAGAACGGCCGTTGGATCCAGGTTGGCGTCAGTAGTTTTGGATTTGGCTGCACCAACCATCAAAAACCTGTCATCTACACCAGAGTGTCCCAGTATGTGTCCTGGATAAACAGCTCCATCACCAGTAACCCCCCAGGTCTCAGCACCTTTACATCCAATGGGACTGACAGTGACCTCAACATCTCCTGCACTGGCCTGCCGCCGTCTCCAACCCATGTCCAGCCAACGACCACAAAGCCTCCAATGACCACCAACGAGCGTGAGTGTCTGTTTTATCCAGGAAAACACAAAACAGTGCTGTTCCACCACATGACACTGGTTTAAATAAATTCAACTCCAGTCGATGTTGGTACCAGGAACCGAATGTCCGATATCTGACGGACGATGTTCCTGACAACTACAGTGACTAGAGCAGCTGGACTTTTTATTATAGTGGGTTTATTCAGTCAGTACTGGACCATGACCTGACTGGACCTCAGGATATCAGGACTTTTTGGCAGAGACTTCAGGTACAGGACAACTTTCAGAGATGAGGTACCATAAAGAGTGAAAGACAACCACAGGAGGGAGGATTTTCAACTGACTGTCATGATTCTGCTTAGGTTCCTACGTCATAATACTACACGTTAAAACACCAAACCTCTGGGTTGGGTTTAAGAAAAGATCCTGATTTGTTTCATTAAACCATCTTATGTCCAACCAGTCAGTGGTTAGCTAGGACCCAGACTTTATAAGAACCTAAGAACAATGTGTTCTTGTCCTCAACTGCACTTTGAATTTAGACAGAGATGATACGACTAAAAACCAAAGAAGAAGTGGAGTCTGAGTTGGTGCCACATGGTGGAAAAAGCATCACATGACCCATAAACCCTCCCGGAAAAGTCACTGTGGTTAATTGACCTGTTTAACTCTTCCATTTCCGGTCCAGCCGTGGTCTGTGGTCAGTCCAGATAAGTCAAGACGCCTTGTGGAGTGGGTCTTCAGTGTCATCGGTGGGGGGTGGCCCTGGATGGCCAGTTTACGGCTGAAGTGGACATCATGTGGTGCGGGGGGGGGAACTCTGGTGGACGTGGATTCAGTCCTGACCGACGCCGACTGCTTTCTCTCCAGGTGAGACACATCGATCCAGCACCAACCCTGGACCAATCAGCTGACCACTGAGAGGTCCAGTTTAAGGTGGAATTCAATCTCTGTGATTGGATTTTGGTGCTGTAGTGTTGATTAGGACTGCACCATTAATCGATTTTAAATCAAATTGGATTTGTAATTAGGCTGATTTTAAAAAGGGAAATCATCAAATATATTTCATCTCTCTCATGCCTCTGTGCGCTGTGGGCTACCGTAGGCTCCTCCTCCAGCTAACCGTAGGCTCCTCCTCTGGGCTACCGTAGGCTCCTCCTCGCCAATTGTGAAAGTGGTCTTTCAAGAAGTCCGTGTAATGACCTTTTTGGACATGATTTTCAAACATGTCTAAATTGTAATTTAGGATGTTCCTGAGATCATAATAAACACTCCCTGAAGTGTTTCAGGCTGATTAAAAAAAATTTCAGGTGTTGACTAACATCGTCCAAAAAGGAATTTTTCATAAGACTATAGTATGACTTCCGAAAATGACCTTTTCGGTCATGAGTTTTCAAACTGGGCTTCACGATTAATCAATTTAAATTGAATGGATTTGCTGACTTTCTTTGTCTTTTGTAGTTTTACCCCCAAAAACTGAGTTTTTAGAGGAAAAAATTGGGATTTTATTTTTTTCCAAAATTGTGCAGAGCCATAGTGCTGACATGCCTTGGCAGAGGTCCTGCGCTCCCCCGAGTGCTTTTCTAGTTAAACTTAGATATAACTGTTGTACTGATGTTATAGCAAAATTAAAATGCTCCAAAAAACTGTCACTAAAGCTGTACAACATGGACAGATCTGCTCTGGAGGACTGGTTCTATGGTGGGTCAGAGAGGCTTAATGTTTTTAAGCTTCTGTAAATCAAGTCTTCCTTCATTAAAACCTTCAAAACTCAAACTAACACTAAACCTCAACTAAAACTTGTCATTTCTGCCGAACCAAACTGAATTCTGTGGTTCCTTTGGTCTTCTCAGTCCACCCAGACCATCTGGACTGGACCGTGGTCCTAGGTCTGGGTCTAAACAGAGCCAATCCAACCTGTTCCACGTAGTTCTGAATGTGGTCAACATCACCGAGAGCGGTCTGAAGGGTCCAATGTGGCGGTTCTGGCATCTGGACTCCAGGCCTGGTCTGTCCCGACCCACGTCCAGCCCATCTGCCTGGACCCACGGACGCACACTTCTCTGTGGGTCCTAATGCTGGGCTGCAGGCTGGAGCTCTGGACCAGGAGGGGGCTCGACGTCCACAACACAGGACTGGTGGGTGTGTGTGTGTGTGTGTGTGTGGGGGGGGGGGGGGGGGGGGGGGGGTCGGTTTGTCTTCCGTCCTGACACATCTGAAATACTGTTTGATTATTTTCTCCAACTTTAGAACCAGTCTTGCAGGAGTTCCAGACCTTGGTAGTCGACTGTGGGAATGAATCACAACCCGACAGCATTTGTACAAAACCTTTAACCCTGAAAAGGTACATGATGACGGCAGGAATTTATTTATTTATTTATTTATTTATTTATTAGAACAGGAGTCAATAACGCAGGTCTGTCAAACCCATGTTAGTTCAGGTTCCATATTCAGTCCGATATGATCTGAAGTGGGTCAGAACCAAGGTTATTATCGTTAATGAAAACTAACAAAATGACGAAAACTAGAATTGAAAAAACATTTTTGTTAACTGAAATAAATAAAAACTATAATTAAAAGAAAAAACAAAAACTAATTGAAACTGTATTATGTGCTTACAAAAATAACTAAAATGTATAAAACTTATGGATAAAATTCCCTTTGTTTGCTCCTGGAGGATTCTGTTGGGTTTCTGTAAACTGGCTTAGAGTCTGGTTTTAACCAACTCTATATGTAAAGTGTCATGAGATAACTTTTGTTGTGATTTGGCGCAATATAAATAAATTTGATTGATTGATTTGATTGGTTTTCCCCTGTAAGTCACTTCGGAAAAAAGCATCTGCCGAATGCATAAATGTAAATGTCTTTGTCAATGTTGGATTGATACGAAATTGATTTATTTTGCTCAAGCAATTTTAGCTAGCGGCACCATACGACAATTCACAGTCCGTCACTTGTTGTTTCCAGTCGCCTTCTGGTCCCCACTCTACCTGGAAACACGGAGACTAAAGTTGGGAGAAAACAGCAGAGTCCTGTCTGGGATTTATTTGAATATGACAGCGAAGAAGAGAAACTATACGACAAAACTAAAACTAACAAAACTAAGCATTTAGAAAAAAACTAAAACTAATAAAACTAACAAATCTGCTCTAAAAACGAATTAAAACTAACTGAATTTGAGAAAAAAAAAAAAAGTCAAAACTCAATAAAACTAAACTATAATGAAAAATCCCAAACTATTAGAACTTTGGTCACAACCAGTAAAATAACAATTAAAAAGTAGAATTACATTATGACAACGTTTACATCTACAAATGATCCTTTAAAATTGTGACTAACATAAACCACCTGGAATTTTTTAGGAAAAATAAGTTCAGTTGTACCAATATTCTGCCTCAGTTTATCATTTCTACATGTTTATTCTAATGTATAAATGCAAACATTTCATAACAGACAGAATATTGGAACTGTTACACTGATATATTAAGACATTTCAAGTTCATATTTGTTCAGATTATTCCCATTTTTTGTTAAAAGATAGTTTATAAATCTAAACATTTTCATGCAATTTTACTTTTTCACACTAAACAAAGAGAAGCATTTGGAGTCGTCATATTTATAGGTTACTACAATAGAACTAGTGCGTTAACCCTTGGGGAACCATGGTTCTAGATCCTCTGATCCAGTTCCTTTCTTTTTCTTTCTTGGTAAATTCCTCGGTCGTTTTCAGTTGAATAATCTCTCAGCTGACATGTCTGTTTCTGCACAGGAAATCTGACACCAGGGCAACATAGCCTATTGTGTATCTGTTGCTAGGTAACCCACTTCAATGATGATTCTGTGATTCTGGCCATAGCAAAATATTGGTCCTATCAACTTACGTTTTTCACTCGTCTGTTCAATGACCAAAATACACAAGTATGACAAACTGCAACAGTCCGCTCTGTACGGACAAACACAAAAATCTTAACTTAAGCCAAAATTAAAATTAAAAAATTATTGAATTAAGCAAAAAAAATGATTGAATTAAGCAAAAAAAATTATTGAATTAAGCAAAAAATCTTGAATTAAGCAAAAAATTCTTGACACCGAAGCAAAACAAAAATCTTGAATGAAGCAAAAAAATTCTTTAATGAAGCAAAAAAAAAAAAAAAAAAAAAATCTTCAATTAAACAAAAAAAACTCTTGAATGAAGAAGAAAAAATCTTGAATTAAGCAAAAAACAGTCTTGAATTAAGCAAAAATCTTGACCTTAAAAAAAAAATCCAGATAAAAATCCAAGATAATTTTTACTTGTTCCATTGGCAGATTTTTTTTTTTTTTTTTCTTTCTTGAATTACCCAAAAGAAACAATCTGCCAATGGAACAAGTAAAAATTATCTTGGTAAGATTTCTTGAACTCAGATTTTCCAGATCTATGTCTATAAATCAGTTCTTATATCTCACTGAAAAGTTCCTCTTTAGCTGATTCTGTCTGATTTTAAGTGTGATGACATATTGGACTAGAAATGAGACAAAAACACTTGGTCAGATTTAGATTTTTTCCAGTGTTCGTCTCAGTTCCTTTCAGGTTTGGGGTTTTCTTGTCGTGAACTACATGTTTTGAGACCTCCCCAAAGTGACTCAGTGATCCTGAGGTCAGGTGACTGAGGTGGCCCCTCCTCCACCTTCACTTTCTTCTGCTGTAGCCAATCACAGGTGGACTGACCTTGTGTTTTGGGTCGTTGTCATGTCGGAACATCTGTCAGAGTATGAACACTTCTGAGCAAATCTGTACGTATTAGTAGGAGGTTCAGTCAGTCGTGTGCTCTCATTGGTCGATCCTCGCTGACTTGACCTGCTTGCTGTTGTTCCAGGGGGGTCCCCGGGGGTCTGCTGATGTGTAAACTGGACGGGTCTCTGGGTCCAGGCCGCCATATTAACCAACGACAACAAGCTCCGACCGTCACCTCGAAGTGCTGTGAAGGTCTTCCACAGACTGGGCCGATACCAGTCCTTCCTGTTGCGTTCGCTGCAGAGTTTCTCGTCGCCGCGTTCCAACGCTGAGACCAACGGCGCACGACCTCCAGAAGACATCACCTTCAATCCATCTGCTCATCTTCACCGTCTGCCTCCCACGTCTACGCACAGAGACACTGAAATACAGGCAACTATGTTCGAGACATGGAAATGCACTATATGGCCCGAAAGTATGGGAACCCTGCTTTTACACACATGGACTTTGAACACCAGCCCGTTCTTCATCTGTGACTTTAACACGGAGTCGTTCCACCCTTTGCCGCTACAATAGCTTCAACTTCTCTCTGTGAAGGTTTTCCACCAGGTTTCAGGGACTTGGTTCTGGAGTTTTTGTCGTTTTCCTTTAGAAGTGCATTTGTGTCGCGCCGTTTCCACTACGGTGGAAACCGGCTCAACTCGACTCGGGGTACCAGGTCCTATTCCTGGAGACTGTTTCCATTACAGGATACCAAGGTAATCCGACGTTGACAAAGACAAAAACAAAGGGAATTTTATCCATAATTTTTATATGTTTTAGTTAGTTTTGTAAGCACACAATACAGTTTCAGTTAGTTATGTTTTTTCTTTTAATTATAATTTTTATTTATTTCAGTTAACGAAAATGTTTTTTTCAATTCTAGTTTTTCATCATTTCCTTAGTTTTCGTAACCGATAATAACCTTGCATTGTACAGACAAAAACAGTGCCTTTAGATATTCCATGTTTTCTTTTCTGTCTGTTTTAGTCACATGATACACACAGGAGTTAGGACTGGATTACAGAACCACTGTTTTTGATAACTTTGGATGGTCTAATAAGTTTTTGCATGACTGTAAAAGTGATCAGAACACCTTTGTTCAGTGAGTTGGAGAGGTGTCCCAATACTTTTGGTGATATAAAAAACAATTCACATAACCTGTGAAACTTAAACAAACTGTGTCTCTGGACATGAATTCCATGTAGAACATCAGAACAGACAAACACGAAGTAAGAGTCAGGTAACGACAGGTTATAACGACAGATTTACATTTAAGTTTTATATCTTAGTATTCAGCAATATGTTAAAGTCATTATGAGAATTAATTATACAAAAAAAGTCACATTTTTTTGTAAGGAACAGAACATTTTACAATTTCTGTAAACTAGATGCTGATTTTAATAAAAACTGTTTTGATCTTCATTATGTAATTTTACATGATTTATGAATATATTCATTTCTTTGACAAGTTTCGTAAATAATAATTGCACCGTTATCGTAATTTTTTTGGACATTTTGTCTAGAAATGTTCCAGCTGAAGGCGGGTACACCTGGACCGGTCACCAGAACCAGAACTATTCTCATCATTTTATGACTATTCGTTACATTTTTTCTTTCATTAATGTGGCCGTACTACTGCGTCCAATCACAGAGCTTCAAACTGTTGTTGCCAGGTAAAAAAAAGGATGGGCTCCAATGACATTTTTCATCCATCCCCAGTGTAACTCTGCCCTGGGTAATGAACTATTTTAAAGCAGGGATCTCAAACTCATTTTCTTTCAGGTTCCACATTCAGCCCGATCTGATCTCCAGTGGGCCAAACCAGTAAAATAATAACAGAATAACCTATAAATAATGACAACTCCAAATTTTTTGTCTTTGTTTTAGTGCAATAAACACCCATTAAATTATGAAAATACTTACTTTTATAAACTACCCAAACAAAAAAGATGGAATAACCGGAAAAAACTGAAATTTCCTAAGAAAAATAAGTGCAATTTTAACAATATTCTGCCTCACCTTATCATTTGTCCATGTGCATTATGGATCAGATTTACAAAAGCACTAAACACTGAGGAACAGGCAGAAATAGCTAAAATTGTGCTTAATTTTCTGTAGACATTTCAGGTTGTTCATATTTGTGTCAGGTTATTCACATTTTATTGTACAGGATAGTTTGTAAACGTAAATATTTTCATAATTCAATGTTATTTTTTGCACTAAAGCAAAGACAAAAATTTGAAGTTGTCATTATTATAGGCATAATGTAAATTTTTTTTTTTCACATCAAACCGAGAAGAAAATATAGAATTGTTTTTTGTAGGGTTTTTCTGCTGTTATTATTTGACTGTAGATTAGGGGTGTCAAACATGCGGCCTACCAAAGGTTCCAATCCAGCCTGTGGAATGAATTTGCAAAGTGCAAAAATTCCATCGTCCAGGCTGTGGAACTCATTTTAGTTCAGGTTCCACATACAGACCAATATGATCTACAGTCAAATAATAACAGCAGAATAACCGACAAAAAATAATGACTCCATATTTCTTCTCAGTTTGATGTAAAAATAATATTACATTATGCCTACAAATAATGACAACTTCAAATTTTTGTCTTTGTTTTAGGGCAAAAAATAACATTAAATTATTAACTATTTACATTTACAAACTATCCTGTAACAATGAATGTGAATAACCTGAACAAATATGAACAACCTGAAATGTCTACAGAAAATTAAGCACAATTTTAAACTATTTTCTGCCTGTTCCTCAGTGTTTAGTGTCTTTGTAGATCTGATCCAGAATGCACATGTAGAAATGAGAAGTTGAGGCAGAATATTGTTAAAATTGCACTTATTTTTCTTAAGAAATTTAATTTTTTTCAGGTTATTCACATCTTTTTTGTTGGATAGTTTATAAAAGTAAGTATTTTCATAATTAATGGGGTTGTTTTTTGCACTAAAACAAAGACAAAAATTTGGAGTTGGTCATTATTTATAGGTTATTATGTTATTATTTTACTGGAGAACAAATCGGGCTGAATGTGGAACCAGAAGAAAATGAGTTTGAGAGCCCTGAATTAAAATAGTTTGAGTTTAATACAGTGTGTTTTTGCTAAAATAAACCTGTTTTTGTAGGAAATGCTATAGTTTTCTTTACTTAATTTGTTACATCTTTAATCAGCAGCTTTAATATATGTACTATAAAAACCCATATAATTTATGGTTTTGTTTCTTGTCCCGTTACATGCACTGACCCCGAAAACACCTAAAAAATGTTGATTACCATCACTGTCCAAATATGACACCTCAACCACAGTTTGACCTTGAAAATGAAGGTCAGGGTCCACATCCAAACCCTGGTTGGGCCTTCCCACCTGTCAGGGTTCGACAACACCACTGCAGATCAAAACATTTGTAAACTTCAGTGTGTTTTATGTTTATTGTGGCAGACTTTCTACATTTGACTCATATAAAAACAGTTCACAGAACCAGTAAATATTAAACATTAATAGAAAATGTGATGGAAAATTCAACAAATAATTGAACTGATTCAGGGCAAAGTCTGAGATCTTTACAGAATCATCCTGAAACTGGAGGTGAACAGATCTGTGTTTATGAAGATCTGCATTCAGTTAATGAGCGCCTTCAATGGAAACTCACCACTACTAATGCTAATGGTACGCTAGCACTAGGTACTGTGTGATATGGTAAATGGACAGAATGAATTGTCCCTTACGGGGATAAAAAACAAAAACAAAACTGACTTCACCTAAATAAACAGGTTTATGACACTTAAAAACAGATGGTATAATATCAGTTTGGTTGGTTTTAGCCGATGCTGCAGCTTTTCTCAGGTTTATACGTAAACCCAGCGACTGTCTTTAGTTTGAGGTCGATTAAAGACGCTCTGGCCTCAAAGCAGCATCTGACTTGATCCCCAATCTGTGTATCATTCGCTCTTTTCTTATTCAACTGAGAATCCACAATCAGAAAATGAAAAAAATGACTTGTTATTTTATCATTCAGGTGCAAATCCAAAATAAAATAAAAAAAAAAGAGTTGGTTTTCATTCTTTCGATAAGGGTTAGGGTTAGGAGTAGGGTTGGGGCTTGGGGTTGGGTTCAGGTTTAGGGGTAGGGTTGGGGCTTGGGGTTGGGTTCAGGTTTAGGGTAGGGGTTAGGGTTAAGGCTGGGGCTGAGGCTTCTTCTCTCCACATGAGTGGCTCTCATCAGTCCACCGCTGCAGGGTGCGTTTGTTTGTTTTTTATGCAGTTTAATGAAGCCTTAACTGTGTGTTCGCCCCCTGGTGGTTGGCTGACTACTGGATGAGACAGTGTTTGATTAGATCTACAGCAGAGCCCGCACTTTAAATGGAAATAAACCGACGATCAAGCTAATTAAAACGTGGCAGCCAAAATTGCGACAATGATTAAATCCGATTAATTGTACAGCCTTAACGGAAAGACTAATGGATTCCAGAAGATGAGGATGTGACACATTTGAACAAACATCTGGAACCAAAGTCAGACACTGGTTTAACCTTTGACCTCCATGTACAGAACAAAGAAGGCACTTAAGAGTCAAAGGAGGAGAAGGTCAGTTGGACTAAATGTAAAACGGCCTCGTGTGTTTAAATATGGACACTGTGATGGAGAAGTTTCATCATCTGAACACAACTTCAACACGACATCTGGAAAAGGGTCTTTAAAAAATACAGATGTCCAGAGCTTCGTTGGCATCGGTTCACCTCCCTCTGCTGCTTCTTCTTCTTCTGCTTCTTTTATTTGATCCTGATCTCGAAGCAGAGACAGTTACAGGAGTCACATTCTGGAGGATGACACGTACAGGCGCAGTCCAGAGTCGCACACTGTAAACAAAAAAAACAAAAAAATCCACAATTCACATCAGTGGAAAATTAACACAGGAATCTACAAGAACTGCTTTAAACATGGGCTCCTGTCCAAACAAGTCTGGAGAAAAATGTCAACACAAATACAGAATTCTGACCAGTTTTTTATGTTTAAAAAAAAACCCAATGACATCAGAATATTCATAAATAAATAGTCGTCATATAAAAAGACTCAAAACAGAGAATATATTGTGCCGGTTGGACCAAAAAAAAAAAATGCAACGGTGAATCTGAATTTAAAGGTAATTTTTGATGTTCTCAACAGTGATTGGACATGAATTCCAGGTGGGTGGAGCCCAAAACAGAGCCAATGTTTATGACAAATATTTCTACTTTCATTTCGACTAATAAGTTTATGTCTTGCTATTAACAATATGTTAAAATGTACAAGGTCATTATGAGAAAAATCATAATTAAACAAAAAAAGTCCCATTTTTGCAAGAAAAAGAACATGGACTAGTTGTCACATTACGATGTTCATGATTATAAAAAAAAAAAAAAGTATCAGTGATTTCCATAGAATATTCAAAAACAAATAGTCTCAAAAACAGAGAATATATTGTTTCGGCTGGACCAAAAAAAAACTGTGACGGTAAATCTGAATTTAAAGGTCATTTTTGATGTTCTTAACAGTGATTGGACATGAACTGGAGGTGGATGGAGCCCAAAACGGAGCCTAATATGTATATTCTACTTAGGATGATGGCTATGATTTGTTTTATGTTTTTCTGTATTTTCTGAGTTTCTGGACAAAGTAAATCTGAATTAGATTTAATCTAAGTTTATAAATAAAACCATCAGGTTGATGACACAGATCAAGTAGAACAGATTCAAGAACAGTTTATCGAACAGCAATAAAACAACAGCTGAATACAAACTACTGTGTAATGTTAACGATGTGTGGTTAGGGTTAGGGTTAAGGCTGGGGTTAGTCTTATCTTAATCTTACCTAGTCTTATCTTAATCTTATTTTATCTTGTTTTATCTTAATCTTATCTTGTCTTATCTTGTTTTATCTTAATGTTATCTTGTCTTATCTTAATCTTATCTTGTTTTATCTTAATGTTATCTTATCTTGTCTTATCTTAATCTTATCTTGTTTTATCTTAATCTTATCTTGTCTTATCTTAATCTTCTCTGTCTTATCTTAATCTTATCTTGTTTTATCTTAATCTTATCTTGTTTTATCTTAATCTTATCTTGTCTTATCTTAATCTTATCTTGTGTTATCTTAATCTTATCTTGTCTCATCTAGTCTTATCTTAATCTTATTTTATCTTATCTTAGTCTTATCTTATCTGGCCTTACTTACAGAGAACGCTGGTGGACAACAGTCACATATTTTAGGAAACTCAAATGTTTGCAGACACACAAACGTCAGACAGCGGCCATCACACAGATAAAAACAGATGATGTGTTGACCGACAGACTGTTGGACGGAGGACAGACTTACAGAAGGAGTAGGACACGCTGAAGGAGAAGGACACGTATCAACCAGACAGGAACGAAGGGACGGCGTCCGACAGTCGCAGGTTTCCGCCATTTTGTAACACTGTTCGGAGACGGAGACGTCCGGACAACAGTCACCACAGAGAAGGAACAGCGGTCCTACAGGAGACAAGAGGATGGACAGGATCATCAGAAGTGACCACTGAAGACGGCAAACAGGTCTGATTCAATGTCCTCTGAACCCTTTAGAGACCACTGCGTCTGCAGCATCACGTTCTTCAAATGACTGGAACTATTGAACAGTTTATGCTATTGAAGGAATTTAAACGTCATCTTTGACCTGAGATTGGGTTCTTCTGTTGGTCTAGAACAGGGGTCTGCAACCTTTTATCAGTCAGAGCCATTTTGCCCCCTCTTCCAAGAAAAAAAAAAAAAATCTGGAGCCACAAAAATAACAGAGCTTATAAACTTGAAAAAGTTTTGATCTTTTTTTTTTTTTTACATTTTATCTGTTACAACCACTGAATACAACAAACAGAAGTGCAGTGTGGAATGGATTCTGGAGTATGATTACTCTAAAAGTACACAGTAAAAGTAGTTCATAATATTTGTGCTAATAGTATATGAAGTACTAATACAAAAAATACCAAATTCACAAGGTACTTATTGGAAAAAATAATTTGATTCATCATTGAATTTAGTCTTAAAGCCTATTTCAGACAAAAAACACACTTTTGGAGCTTGGAAGGGATTTTTGAGTATGATTACTCCAAAAGTACACAGTAAAAGTAGTTCATAGTATTTCTGCTAATAGTATATGAAGTACTAATACCAATATACCAAATTCATGAGGTACTGATTGGAAAAAAAAAATTGATTAATTATTGAATTTAGTCTTAAAGCCTATTTCAGACGAAAACACACTTTTGTACCTTGGAAGGGAATCTGTTGTAGGATTACCCCAAAAGTACACAGTACTCATACTCATACAGTCGCTCTATGAAAAGTATCGCTATTTATGGAAATGATTCTCTTCAAAACTCAACACTGCCTCCACAGTTCCCAGTTGTACTGCTCCATATTCTCTGTCTGGGTTCAATCCGCAAGCTCCCAGAAAACGGACAGAATTACATGAGTAATAAACAAAACGGACAGAACCCTCCGTCTGTCTGCGTCTTTAAAGTAGAGCATAAATGAGCCCTTACTTTTGTTGTTGTAGGCACATTCGCTCCATGCAGCTCATCTACTGTAATTGTCAAATGAGTAGTGCACAAGAAAACGCTAGTGGCGGGCTTGACCACCAGTAAAGGGAAGAGCCACTACAAGGAGGAGGAAGAGACGCAGGAGGCTCTGGAGCCACAGGTTGCCGACCCCTGGTCTAGAACACATGAGGGTAGAGGTCTGCCTTAACTAAGGGGAGGAGAGGAAGTGGGTTCGCTGAGAGCAGCAGAGTGCAGTCTGTGAGAGAGACATGGAAGATTTTTATTACTTTTTTTAGTGTTTTAGTGCGGTTTTAGTGGTGAATTCTTGTAAATAATTGTATATAATAGTGATAGTGCTGTTTGGAGTGTTTGCTAGTGTCACTTAATTTGTTTTTGTTGAGTGTCTCTGTTTTTTGGAGGGGTTTTGGGTTTTTTTCACTGCTTTTATCTGTATTTCTCCGGTTTTAAAGTTTATTTCTACAATCTCATAAGTTTCATTAGAAACATTTACAGTTGTTTTTCATAATAAATGACCAAAAGTCTATTTTTTTTTACTATAGCCCACTGTATCAAGTATTTATTCCATATAATAATGACAAATAATGTTCAGATATTGAAAGTTAAGTTCTTCCTGAAAAAAGGTTCAAAAGAATTGGCAACAAAATGCTCATCGGAAGTCTGGATCTTCTAGTTTAAAGTCGGAGAAATGTTCTTCTGAAGTCTGGACCTTATATGTGTCAATGTCGGAGAATATTTGTCCGAAGTCTGGATCTTATATGCGCAAATGTTGGAGAAATGTTTGTCGGAAGTCTGGATCTTATATGCGTAAATGTTGGAGAAACGTTTGTCGTTGAGAAACGTAACTAGTTATAAAACATACCAATTCAGCAAATACAAATACACAAAGAAATGAACCACAGACTAATGAAAGTGGGGTTAGACAAATATGAACCCTTTAAAGTGAAGAAGACAAAAGGAAGACGTAGGAAAAGGGGACGTCCTCCCTGTTCCGTCTGTGTGACAACAGAACCGACCTTTAGACAGAACCGGATCCAGAGTCCGATCCCCACCACGATCATGTAGAGGGTGACGGTGATCAGCATGATGGCCGGCAGAGGGACGGACAGCTGCCAGATGGACAAGACCTGCAGGAGCACAGACACCACATATGGACAGGAGGTCTGGACCAAACCCAGCACATGTGTCTGACTGTAAACGGGTCAGTGGGTGGAGCCTGGAGAACCACTCACCTCCATGGTCTTTAACTCAGAGGACACTTCACGTCCACGGCGTCACATGTCACATGACCCTGATGAAGACACAGATCATCTCAGATTCATTGGATTCATACTCAGACCGTCCCATATTTATATTATCTGAAGTTGGACAAACTAAAAGAATACAATAGAATACAATAGAATACAATAGAATACAGAAGAGATGTCACGTCACAAATAAAAATTAAAATGTCAAAAATTAATAAACGTCACAAAATAATATTAAAATGTCACAACGTCACAAATAAATATTAAAATGTTACAAAAAAATATTAAATCATCACAAAATAATATTAAAATGTCACAATGTCACAAATAAATAATAAAACGTCACAAAATACATATTAAAATGTCAGAAAATAAATTTTAAAATATCAAAAAGCTCATGCTAATGTTCAGAAAAGTACAGTATAAGCAGTTAAACGGATTTAAAGCATCAAAATTCAGTTCGCTGTTGGTATTTTAGTGTCTTTTTCAACGTAAACACGATAAATAGATTCAATAACAACACGAAATTCTTGTTGATCTGATTAAAATCCTTCAAACTCTACTTTTTAACGGAAGAACAAGGACAGTTAGCATCATCTCACCCATCCGAGGCTCCAGAAGCGTCTTTAAAGACTCTTATCGGAGTTAAAACACTGGTACATGTTTAATTTAAGTCCCGACGTCCTGTTCAGTCATTAATGAAGTAAAACAGAAGAAAACGGCAGAAAACGGAGCTGAAACTCAAACAAACTGGGATTAGCTTGGGCGCTACTTTGCGTTGCCATGGAGTTCTACGGATCCCGAGGAGGAGCAAAAGAGTCGGACGGAAAGCGAAAGGAGGAAGTAACTTTTTTTTTTTTTTAAGTTTATTTCAGTGATTATTTCGTATGAGGCAAATACGTCAATGTTTACAGTACAAATAAAACACTGTGAAAATAAAATGAAACGAATTAAAAGAAAAGTAAAGATTTTTTTTATTACATTCTTAATTCATCAGGTTCTACGTAAAACTGATTTTCAAGAATTTCACGTAAGTTTTTCACCTTTAATACGAGACAACTGGAGCTGTATTTTAACATTTGGATTCATGTATGCACTATTTACCTAAGATTAGTGTATAATAATCAGGGAGCTCTTTTGTTTTTTTTAATAAATGTTTTTATTTATTATTTTCACAGGAAGCAGAATGTGAAATACACAATAAAGCACTTTTTTTGCTTTTCTTTTTTTCCCCTTTCCAAAAACCTAAACCATCTACAGATCTAAACTGTTTAATACCTATTGATCCACTAATCCTATCAATACATGTCAATAATTGGTGTAAAATACAGTTCTTCATCTTTTCAGGATCATGTCATTTTATTTGATGAGATGTAAATAAATCCAGTGAACATAAAAAATACAGAAATGTAAATAATGTGCGATGAATAGATTTTAAAAAGACAAGGAAAAGAAAACTAACGACCAGAGCATTTGTGCTGAACAATAAGACATTGTAAATAACAATAATAATTATGACAAATCAGATATGACCCTTTTGGACGTTCAGAGGCTCCGTAGTTAGCATGGAAACACCGTCATCTTCTACAACATTGATTCACCAGTAAAACCCATGGAGTTGAATCAATGACAGTGGATGGACACACTGGGTTTATGTTCAGTTAATGACAAATTTTGATGAAAAAGACACTGAAAATACACATAATAAAGAAGATGATATTAGAATAAATGGTGATAAATGACTCAAAGGTTAAAAAAGGAATTCCTTGTGGATCTGACACTAAAGTAAATCTGGGTCTTTAAGGGTTCAAGTCTTTGTTCATCCTTTTCCATCAGCAAAGTCATATTTTATCCTTAATATCACTGTGTTTTACCTGTTTGTGTAATTCTAAGTATTTAATTTGTTTTGTCTTTTTCATCTTATGTTACGTTTTTTTTTTCTGTTTTCTGTATCTTGCTTCTTTCTTTATCATGTTGTATTTTCCATCCAGTTGCATTTTGTCTTTTTAACATTCTTTTTCTTGTGTCGTTTTATGACTTTCTCTTTTAACATTAGGTCTCATTTCTTTTCCATCTAATTGTATCTTTTTTGCTTCATTATTGTCTTGTGTGCATCTTTTCTTTTCCATCCTTTATTATAATCTGTTTAATGATAACTGAGTTTTTCCACATTCTAAATCATTTGTCTACTCTGAGTTAAAACTGGAGTCTCTGCAGGTGAAATAAACCCAGGTTAAGGCTCCCTTCACAGCAGGTCTAAATGCAGAATTAGTTTGTTTTTTTTTTTGGTGAAATCTGATGTTTTCTGTGTGTTGGTTCATATTCCACATTAAATGCGGCTTCTATCACTTTTGAGTCTGAACTGAATGTGACCCTGAAGTGACCCACATGCACTAAAGAGGTCCTGATGGAACACAAGACCACGCGGACACACACTGTGGAACGCAAAATCATGATGTTTGTTGCATTTCAATGATGTAAAGGTCGGATAAATGTGACCTGGCCGTTCAGACTGAAGTCACATTGGAAAATATCAGATCTGTATCAGATTTAGGACCACATATGAAAGTGGTCCGGGTCAGATTTAGGACCACATATGAAAGTGGTCCGGGTCAGATTTAGGACCACATATGAAAGTGGTCCGGGTCAGATTTAGGACCACATATGAAAGTGGTCCGGGTCAGATTTAGGACCACATTTGAAAGTGGTCTGGGTCAAATTTAGGACCACATATGAAAGTGGTCTGGGTCGGATTTAGGACCACATATGAAAGTGGTCTGGGTCGGATTTAGGACCACGTACGAAAGCGGTCCGGGTGAGATTTAGGACCACCTGTTCAGACTGTCACAGATCACAGATGGATTTGCCCCACATTTACCTGCGTCTGAATGTCTAAATTTTTCCAAGTGTTTTCAGGGTCCGTGCATAGAACAGAGATAGAGGCTGAGTTTTGGAGGAAATTTAACTGTAAATCATATGGGTTTAATAGTAAATATTAAAGCTGCTCATTTAAAGACGTAACAAATTAAGTAAAAATAAAATATATAGCATTTCCTACAAAAACAGGTAATTTTTGCAAAAAAACCAACACTATTAAAGTCAAAATACTACATTACCCGGCAGCCTTATGGGCACAGGACAGAGCTGTGCCTCATGAAGAATAAAAGCACAAACAGGAGCATCAACTGCAGAAACTTTATTCACCCACATATGGACTTTTTCCAAACAGACTTTGCTCGTCATTGTGTTCACTCACAGAAGCACAGTGTGGCCTCGCCATGGCTTTAAAGGTTGAAGAAAAACTGTACTGAGGACACGCCAGCATTCCTGCACCTCCACTCCTGTTTAGAATTATTGCATTAATAAAAACAAATTATTAGATTCAAGTGTCCGTGATGATGCAGGTTTAGGGAGTGTGGGTAAAGTGCCAGAGCAGGAAAGTTGAGTAAATAAAAAACAAACAAACAAAAAAAAGGCTGATGTTACTGTTGGATCGTTAAAGGTCAGAGCGTTGGCGTCACCAGGTCGTTTTGTCATGTGGTTACATAGAAAACGACCCAGATTTACTCCATCCAACCAAAAAAGATGAACCATGGATGAACGCGACTGGTCTGACAAATGGATTCATGTTCAAATCTACGGCTCTGGGACCTGAGACCAGGATGGACATGGACGTTAAAACCCCCGTGACACCCCCCATGACAACCACTCCACTCCAACATATGGAGACTCATCGTTTTATTGAAACACCTTGAAGTACAAAACAAAAAACGTTACATGAAACGGTGCCTTCCTCATCGTGGCACGAGACCTAAAAAGAAAAAAAAAATTTAAAAAGGAAATAAACATGGGGGAACAGGAAGCGTCGAGTGTGTGGGGGAGGGGGGGGTCCGTCGTCATCACCACTCGTCCCTGATGTCGTGTGACGCTGCAGTGGCGTGTGGGCTTTGCCGAAGCGAGGCCGCCGCCCCCTGGTGGCGGTGTCGGTGCTGCGGGGGGGCCGAAGTGTTACAGAGTCCCATGCTTGTCAGAGGTAATTCACGTGTTTAGCTAAGAGGAGCTGGTGGAGGGGGAGAGGGGGGAGGAAGAGCAACAGCAGCACATAGGATGAAGGGGGGAGGGGTCGGGACAGAGGAGGAAGGGGGGGGGTTTAATGGCCTTCCAGGAGAGATGGGGGGAGAGGGCTGCAAACAGCTTTTAGAAGCCGTGGACTTTGAGCTGCTCCTCCTTGGCCAAACCGACCTGGAACCGAAAAACAACAACATCCACCCGTTAAAACCACAACAAACACGTACACGGTATTTACTCCTTTTCTGATTCTATTTCACCTATGTTTTTCTTACTTAATGAGGTGACAATAAAGACTCTTTGAATCTAAAAACCACTGGATTAAACAAACACATTCAGTCGGTCACTGAACCCAAAACACTCCAAACATATTCATCTTTTTTTTTCTTTTTTTAAATCAGAAAATCATTTTTATTCTTCATAGTTTTTTATGCTGATTTATTCTATCTTTTACATATATAAGGCCTGTTTTTTATTGGTGCCAAGCCAACTGCATCCAAATGTCATTTTTGATGTAAAATCTGGAATAAAATAATGAAGTCCATCTATATCTATATGTTAGAGTCAAGTTTCAACCTCGTATTCAGACACTGGATGTTTATGTCATGATCAATAACTGGACTCTAACTTTTGACCAACATATGCTGAATAATTCCAAATTCAACCTGAAACACATTAAATTAGATAATGACGTTTTCATTAAAAATCTACTTAAGGGAATGAAGTAACAGATGACTTTAAATGCAGATATGAATATAATATTATGGATTTATTTGGGGAAAACACTGGTGTTTACTCTGACCCTAAATGACAGTTTGAATGATCATGATTCAAGTTTCCAAAGTTTTTCAGGAACACGTGGTTGTGACTTTACCTCAGTGAGGAGCTGGCAGATATTCTTGCGCTGGTCTCCCTGCAGCTGGATCACTTCACCATACTCTGGGTGCTCAATCACTGTCCCATTGCAGGCAAACTTCTGTAGGAGATAAAACAAACACAAACACAGTCAGTGTCTGTGGCTCAATAGACGGCGTTAAAGTTCCAACACTAGATGTCAGTCACCGCTTCTGTCAACTGACTGCTCCCTCACATGGACTCTAACTGATTTGAACATTTTATTGCCTCTTAAGGCTTTAAAACACTTCCCACCTATGTGTTTGAATGTCTGTGACCTGCTGACCTGCAGGTGGCGCTCTGCCTCCTAACCTTACTGTGAGGTCTGTTTTAGAATCCATCAGTGGATCTGTCCCTTTGTTTAGACAGTGATTGCTATCACTGTAAATGAGGGTCACAGCTCCAGGACCGTGAGTACAGATGTGACTGTTCTTTGTCTTGATCTGATCCACTTTGTCCTTACTTCCTCTGCACTCGTTTCCCTTGGCCTCATTCCCATGTCATGCGCCTCATCTGTGTTTTAGATTCTTCTGTAAAGCTCAGACATTAATCTGTGTCCTGATACTGATCATTCTGAGTTTCCCCAATAAAATAACCTCCTATCCTGTTGGTCCTCTGATCTACATCTTACCTTCTTGAAGGCCTTGACTAGCTTCTTCTTGTCATAGTCGGCGGAGATGCCCTGGACAGTGGTGAGGGTCTTCCTGCCGTTCCTCTGTTGGATTCTTATGTGGATGTAGTCCTCTGTCCCGGCTGGGAGGCGGTCATCACCCTTACTTGCATCAGCAAAGGGGTCTGAGAGAAACAGGGAGAAAGAGTGAATTCGCAGTGATAAACACCGTGCTCCACTTATTCAAACCAATCCATCCTCCTTTTCATCCGTCCCGTTGACATCTGGCAGATCTCTCTGAAGGTTCGTATTTCAGACGGACTGCGCAGACGTACGGGCTAAATATACAGCTTAGCAGCTTATTGGAGTCTGGCACCGATAGTTAGCCACTTAGCATCAGCCAGTCAACACGGGTCGGACTACAAAAACATCAGCATTGACACAAAGAAATATACCGTTACACTTAGACACGCTAAGTCAAACACGAAATGTGGACCACAGAGAAAACCATCAGATGATTTGGACGCGGTTCCCGCATCCATCTGACGTCTTTCTTCGCCTGAACAGATGTGAAGAATAAGCTAACGCGCTGGGAACGACCGCGGCCTAATGGCGGCCGTTTGAACATTAGCAAAGGCCCGCTAGTCGGCTAACTCACAACTGTTCCGTATCTTTAACGCGTACATACAACACTACACAACAACGAAACGGAAGCTTCATTCACGAATACATTTCTTTACCCAACAACCGCTGTTCCACACAGTGAAATCCACACAGATAAATACTCGACGTAATGCTAAGCTAACTGTTAGCATGTGTCCGTCGCCCTTCCCCCACCGCGGCGTCGCTTCGGCTCGTTTTTTAAAAAGTCTTACCAAAAGATTGGAGGTTCTGGATAGTGGACATACGATAAGATTTGCTTTCCTTTCGGATAATAACTTGGTTAGCGAGCGGTTCGTCGGCTAACTGTGACTACTTTTGTCGATCTTCGGCCTTTTCAACAGGGACGACGGGACGCTGGTGTCCGGTTTTCACAGCGCTCACAAAATGGAAACGTACGAGTCCTGGACTGGAAAACAACCCTTTATGACCCCGCCCCGAAACCAACGCAAGCACGTCGATGACGTAGACATGAGACGGCATCTGTAGCCACGCCCTGATATTTCTCAACCTTACTGGAAGAGTGACGTCAATTGACATCATTCGTTCAATTGGAAAATTACAAAAAATATAAAATAATAAATGAGTAACCAAAGAAAGTAATGTATACATAAAATGTAATAAAGTACAATTACATTTTTTAAAATAGTAAATAAAGACCATAATATGTAAATGAAACCAAATATAGGAAATAAATTTAAAAAAAAGGTGGTGGTGGAAGGCTTCACAGGAATGCACAGAAATGAACACAATTAAATAAAAGTAACTTAATAAATAAAATAAACCATAATCCAGAGAGACAAAGGCAAAACAAAACAGAACAGCTTAATACAAAAGAAACCAAAACTATTTTCTATATGTATAGGGTATTTTTTTTATCCTGTATTAAATTTTTGTAAAGAAATATGTTGTAATGCACATACAATGAATATTACTAACTTAAAAGTCAACTTATTCATTTTTCAGGCCTGTTAAGTCATTTAATGCACTACTCTTTATGTAGATTTCATACAGATTTAAGACCTTTTTAAAACTGCTTAAAACAGAATTTAATGCCCATTTCACACCCACAGTGGCAAATATTTGCGAATTCTAGAATTTATTTCACCAAGGGCAAAGTTAGCGATAAGTGGTCCTAATTTAAGCATAAATTATCGGGTGGAATTGAGTCAACTAATGTTACCGTCTTTGCAGTTTGGACATTAAACAGACACATTTAAACACAACACAGAGAACAGGTTTATGGAAACATAAGACCTACCACATCAAATTTAATACCTTTAGGGATGATTGTAAATTCAAGACTTTTTGGGCCCAGTGGGAACCCTGTTTATTTCATATGATGTCAAACAGGTGAACGTCATCAGATGTAAATTAGAAAACATCTTCAATCACATTCTTCTGAAAGACCTTAAAACACTAAAAAAAACCTTAATGTTACAGAAAAGTTGTATTAAAACTGAATTAATTTCAATTCTACAAGAAATGAGTTATATTACAGCTTTATGAATAACAAACAAAACATGTAATGACCAGTATTTCATGTCCAACAGGAACACATTCAAAACAAATTGATTAAATCGTTTCCTTGTTGATGACGTGTTTAGAAAAGAAAAGCCATGAGACCAGACTTAGAGAAAACAGCACATCTTTAATCAAAGTCACGTCTACCTGGACCGAACGGGGAACATTTGACTGTACTGTACACAGGTGAGCCTGTAGCGAGCTGGCGTTCACAGGTGCATTGTGGGTGAAAACTGGATACAGGCCACGTTAACAGCTAACCAGCAACACTCAACTGCTACACAACTGCGCCTAGTGCACAAAAAAGACACACAGGCAGAGTTAGAGCCCAAAGAGACGCAAAAAAAAAAAGAAAAACACAACAGAAACAGATTTAAAGCAGGGCTGTCAAACATACGGCCCGTGGGCCAAAAAACGGTTGCCAAGGGGTCCGATCCAGCCCCTGGAGGAAATTACACTGAAGATATTAAGCATTTTAGTTCAGATTCCACATTCAGACCATAACAGAATAACCTGGAAATAATGTCAAAGTGTGTAAATAGTGTAAAAAAGTAAAATGACATGAAAATGTTTAAATTTACAAACTATCTTTTCACATAAAATATGAATAACCTGAACAAATATGAACCTGAAATGTCTTAGAAGAAATAAGTCACATTTTATTGTTTAGTTGATATTTCTCAAATTTTGTGCATGTTTTTTTCCTTGTTTATTTTGTGAATGTTTTTTTTTTTTGCTCAAATTTTTGTGAATATTTAAAATTAATTATGTTATTATTTTTCTGTTCCAGCCTATTTTAGATCCTATCAGGCTGTGAATAAAAAATGTGAATAACCTGAACAAATATGAACCTGAAATATCTTCATATAAATCAGTGTAATTGGACCAATATCTCATCTGTCATTAAATGTAGATCCACTGTACGTTAGAATGATCATGTGGAAACGATAAACTGAGGTAAAATATTGGTAAAATTACAGATTTTTTAAAAATAAATTTCAGGTTGTACACATTATTCAAAATTTTTAAAGGATCGTTTGTAAATGTAATTGTACTTTTTTTCCACTCAAAGTTTGTATTTGTCATTATTTATGGGTTGTTGTTTGTTTTACTGGTTCTGATCCACTTTAGATCAGATTGGACTGAATGTGGAACCTGAACATACATGAGTTTGATATCCCTCATTTACAGAGATGATGGAAACAGAAAAACATTTGACTGTTTACAGATAAATGACATGAAGACTGAGGTTTGAATGAGTTGATATAAAAAATAACAATAATAATAGCCTCAGATTGTTGCCTTTACTGTCGGTTTGTCTCCCTGGATGAAAACTCCACATTAGAACTGATTTAATGTTTAATGTGATTCAATATCAGCTCCACCGTATGAACATGTTCAGGTTTACAGATAAAAACCAAAGGTTAAACTGAGGAGAAAAGAAGAGGATCCAATAAAAACAGACGGGTGTTGATAAAACAGGTTCAGGTTACAAAAGTCAAATTAAAGCAAAAGAACAGAACGAAAACGAAAAACATCAGAACAGAGACCTGAACCAGAACAAGATGAGGAAGACAACAGTGACCTTTACTGAGGCTCAGGTCGGCGCCAGGATGGGACGGCGGTGGCGGCGACAGCGATGACAGCGTCCTCCGCCTGAAAACTGACAGAAGACACAGTTAGTCAAAGACAAACACACACAAATGTGATTTAACTGCAGATAATGGAGTCGTATCAGTTAAAAACCTCAAGTCTCTTTTCATTGACTGTAACCCTTTAGGACCCATAGAACCACACAGAACCTCAAAGAACCACATAGAACTTCACAGAACCAGTTCACAGCTGATCCAGATTCCATCTTATAACCATTTAATTACAATTACACTGAATACTTCTGTACACATATCTACATTCTAATACTGGAAGGTGTCAGAGCGTCTGTGTGTGTTTAAAGGTGCGGGAGACTTTCGTGACCAATTTTTTGTTGTATCCTCAGTATCATGAATCTGTAAGTCTTTCTGTGATTACTCACCTGAATCTCTTGCGTTATGGTGAACAGTTTCTTAGTGTCATCCACTATAAACAGTCCATGTGTTTACAAACAGAGTCGGGAGGTAACTCGGGCATCTTAGGAATTTTGTTGCGACGTGCATTGTGGGAAGCGAAGGCTCACACAGCTGCCTGAGACACGACGTGGAAACGGCAGGAGCTCCCTTCCCTCTATGCATATTCCTCCAGCCATTTCTGCGTTTCAGCAGTGTCCGCGTTGTGTTTGTTTCATCCATATAATATCATATGGTTGTACTACCACTGCCGCTGCAGGTGGCGGCGCTAACCTCCCTTTCCCACAATGCACGTTGTGACCAAACTCCGAAGATGCCCAAATTCCCTCCCGGCTCTGTTTGTAAACACATGGACTGTTTATGGTGGATGGAACTAAGAAACTGGTCACCATAATGCAAGAGATTCATGTTGTTCATGGAGTGGGGTAAATGGGGTGGTGCAGTGCGGGCCACATGTGCCTCAGAATGGGTAAAGTGAAACTTCACAGGCGTTACCTATTCCTCTACATCTCTTGCTGTTGTGAAGCTCATTTACCTTTACCATTTTTGGACATTTGCCCCCCCCCCCCCCCATTCACTTAAATGGAACAACTGCAACAATAATTTTCCCTGGAATTAATCAAGTATTCTGGTTGTGATTCAGGTTCTGGTGGACCGTCCTCACCTCACTGATCCTCGTCTCTATGGGGACTCTCCTCCGTTCTCTGCTGCCGACTTGGGGGGCTTTTCGATCTGGACCTGGACCCTCTTTTGGAGGAAGGCGTGCGACTCCTGGACCTGGACTTGGACCGTGATCTGGATCTGGAACGGGACTGGGACTTAGCCTTGGTCTTCTTGTTTCTGGGAGAACGGGACTTGGACCGGGAGTAGGATCTGGACCTGGACCTGCTGTAGCGGGACCGGCTCCGGGACCTGGACCGGCTCCTGGACCTGGACCGGCTGCGTCTGCGGTGTCTCGGGCTGGGAGAAGAACTGAACCGGTTCAGAGGATCGGTTAAGACCACATACATGTGCACGCTCAAATGTACGAAGTCAGAACCACAAACATGAGGGTTTAACGGAACATTTGGATCCAAACGATCAAAACAATCATATGATTCCAACCGTTTATTAGAAATGATCAGATCAGATTTAATGTGTTCATTTAATCAGATGAATTTAGAACAAATGAAAGTTCTGTTGATCTGATGACTTTCATCAGTATGATTAAGTTAATTTAATGAGCGTTAAATCTGTGAACAGTTTATTAAGTCTACACGAGGCCATAAACAGAGATTAATTATTTGTTTCATTTAAGCCCAACTGCAGATGGAAAACTAATGTATCAGTGAAGTAAAGGATTTCATTCAGTTATTATCATTAAATTTGTGATTTGCTTAGTTCTCTTCAGGTCATGAAACTAACACTAATTTTGTATTTAATTTAAGACGAATTACAGAATCCACAGCTCATTTGCAAAACATCTAACTTTGTTGAATAAGAGGCTGATTCAGTAATAATTCATTAATAAAGACGGATTGTTTAGTTCTTCACTGGCGTTTGAGTCCATACAACACTGACTAATCCATTATTTATTCTGTTTCATTTCAGCCGAACTGCAGAGGATGCACTGATGTTTGCAAAACATCTAATTTTGTTGACCAAGTAACAGATTGTTTTCAGTAATCAGCTCTAAATGTGTGAATTGTTTAGTTCTTCAGTGGAGTCTGGTGTCTGCATGTTTACACGGTCCACAAAAGGCCATGAAACTCATTAAAGACACACGTTTTTTTTTTTATTTATTTAAAGCCTAAATATAAAATATACTCTGATGTTTGTAAAGCATTCATTATTATGTATTTATTATTTACGTGTTATTTACGCGTTTAATTAATGAGCTTAAACGTATGATCCGTTTAGGAGGCTGGTCACGTGGTTCACAAAAGGCCTTTAAACTCACACTGAATGATTATTTGTTGTATTTAATTTACGACGAATTGCAGAGAATAAGTCAATAATCTGTAAAACTTCTCATTTCGCGCATAAATGTCGGATTTCCGCGGATATTCGCCACTAAACGGGGAATGGTCTGGTTCTTCTATGGAGTCTGGGCTCCGGCCTGCTCACCTTCGGCTCCTCCGGCCGTACCCTCCGGACCTCCGGGTGCCCCCGCCTCCTCTCCGGCCCCCGCCGTAGTGGGAGTCCGGGGGTCTTCCGTATCGGGCCATCTGGACCCGCAGCTCCCGTCCGTCCAGCAGGGCTCCGTCCATGGCGTCCATCGCGTCCTCCGCGTCCCGCTTGTCGTGGAAGCGGACGAAGGCGAAGCCGCGGCTCTCCTTGGTGTACCGGTCCCGGGGGATGTACACGTCCCCCACCCGGCCGTACTTCTCGAACACCCGGCGTAGGGTCTCGGGCGCCGTGCGGTACGTCAGGTTGTCCACTTTCAGGGAAGTCATGCCGTCGACGTCCGGCGGAGGCCTACCGTAACTCATGGCGGCTCACGTCGGAAAAAAACACACCCGGACGACCGTGGTTAAAGTCCGCAGACGCAGGTTCGGTGCGGTGGTGTAGAGCCGCGTTTCCGTCGAAGAACCCGGAACAAAGAACCGCCAAGAACCGCACAAAACCCGCTCAACTGCGCAGAAACCCGCTCTACTGCGCCAAAGCGGACACACAGTTTTCTTCTTCTTCTGCGGAAACTCAACTTGTGCCTTTGATCCTACGAATTAGCATTAGCGCCCCCTGGTGTCCCGGTGGAATAACACCCTGAACACACAGTCAACAGGCCCAGGACGGGTGGATGGATGAGGAGGATTCAGCTGGAGAAGGACATGAAGGGTAAGGCAGAACATGTGAAATAAATAAACAAATAAACAAACAAACAAATAAATTAATAAATGAATAAGCCACAAAATGTGAAAAACAAGACAGAAAAAAAAAATCCCATAAAAGATGTAGCAAGATGAAACCTGACAGAGACCTGAGGCGCAAATCTGAGACTGGATTCATCTGGACCTGAACCTCTTGGACCCAAACCTCCAGGACCTGAACCTCCAGGACCCGAACCATGTGGGTGGGGCTGCGGTTCACACATACAGTCACTTACGCTGATGTGAAACAAAACTGAAACTGAACATACACTACAAACAAAAAGTTAAGGATATTTTAAAATTTTTGGCCTATTTTTTCTAGTTGGGATTCTTGCACAGCGCTTTTTGCATTTTTGTGTGGGAACTGAATTGAAACATTTTTTTAATGACCAGACATGTCAAAAATGACCCAAAAAAATGACAAAAAAAATAATTTCCTTAACTTTTTTTTGTAGTGTACTTTCAATGTCCAATTCCTGACTTCTATTCCTCTATTCTACAGCAGATCTGATAAGAAATTTTCACACCTTCTTTCCTGTATCCACTGGACCCCCCCCCCCCCCCCCCCCCCAACACCAACAACACACATACTGCTCTATGGACCCCCCACAAATGCTGGGCCCCATGAATTTGCGCTCCAGATAATAACCTTCCAACGTCCAAACTGGTTTGAATTCCACCTGTAAAAACACTCGACTTGTGCTGAAAATAACATTTTATTGGTCATAAAAACAGGCAGATTCAACCTCCAGGTGCAACATTCAAGTATAAAATCACCTTCGTGGTTCACATGCACGTCCCTTATTTCATCCTTCCACTGATCGATTCGGCTTCACCTTTATTCAAACTTCAGCTTCTGTTTCAACAACAATAAATTAACCGCAGAAAATCGACATAGAATCCAATGAAAACACAAAAATACAGCATCACAGAGTCCGTTTCCCCCCCAAAACGGGGGTCTTTAGGCCCGTTTTCAGACGTTCAGAGAAAGAAAAAGAAAATAAAAACCAGCAGAATGAACCGACGTTTGGCATCAACGCACAGTTTTACATAAAAAAAAAAAAAAAAAAAACTCCAACTGAAAGGAAATAGATCAATGTTGTTAAAACCAGGTGAGTTCAGGTTCCACATTCAGACCAATATGATATAAAGTAAAAATAATTATACAATAAGCTATAAATAATGACAAATACAAACTTTTATCTGTGTTTTAGTGCAAAAATAACTTAGGAGTAACTTAACATGAAATTATGAAAATATTTACATTTACAAACCATCTTTTCACACAGAAACGTGAATAACCTGAAAAAAACCTTAAATTTCTTTTTTTTTTTTTAAATCAGCGTAATTGTACCAATATTCTGCCTCAGTTATAATTAACACGTTTATTACAGATTAGATCTACAAAGGCACTAAACATTTAATAACAGAGAATATTAGTACAATTACATTCAATTTTCTTTAGAGATTTCAGGTTGTTCATATTTGTTTAGATTCATTTTATTGTTAAAGGAGAGTTTGTCGGTGTTTCCATGGTAACTATGGAGCCTCTGAACGTCCAAATATGGTCATATCTGATGACCATGAAAAGATGAAGAACTATATTTACACCAATTATTTCCATGTATTGATCAGATTAGTGGATCACAGGTATTAAACAGTTTAGATCAGTAGATGGTTTTGGTTTTTGAGGGTTCACTGAAGAAATCCTGGATGGTATGAAACTATCAACTCTCTTCATTTTTCAACTATTTTGCTGATTTTCTCTTCACTTTTAGAATGATTTGTTCACTTTTATGCCATATTTCAAAGTTTTTTTGGTTCTTTTTGCTTATTCTCATTTTTCATGTTTTTGTACATTTTATCCTATGAATTATTGAGGTAAAATTATATTTTACACCAATTATTGACATGGATTGATAGGATTAGTGGTTCTAAAGTTATTAAACAGTTTAGATCAGTAGATGGTTTTGGTCACTGGTGTACATTTGGGTCTTTAAGGGTTAATAACAGACAGAATATCAGTCCAATTACACTGATTTATATGAAGACATTTCAGATTATTCACATTTTTTAAAGGATAGTTTAAAAAAAATAGGATGTAATTCTACTTTTTTTCACTAAAACCAGTAGAAAAATGTGAATTTGTCATATTTATAGGTTTATAGGTTCTTATATAATTATTTTACTTCAGATCATATTGGTCTGAATGTGGAACCTGAACTAAAATCATTAATTGTTAAATTCTTCAGTGTCATTTTTACGCTTCGGGCCGGTTCTGGCTCAGGGGCCATATGTTGGACACCCCTGGTCTAAATCTTTTGTTCGTTGGTTTTTTACAACGTCGAGCAGCAACAAACAGAAAAGTCAGAGAATGTAAGATGTTGTGCTGACTAAACCCAGTTACAGTTTCTATGACAGAGAAAAGAAACCCAGAGATCAAAAGTCGACAAGACGCCGAAAAATAAAGAATTCACATGAAGCTTCAGTTTCTACGACGGTGTTTTAGGGCCGTGTACGAAAATAAAAACACTGTCACTACGAGAAAAAAGTTGAAAAATATTGAGATAAAACCCATAATTTAATGAGAATAAAGTTAAATACAAAAAGAGTCAGAATTTTACCAGAATAAAGTCGCAATTTTATGAGAATAAAGTCACAGTTAGAAAAAAACTCAGAATTTAACGAAAATGTCATACTTTTGTGAGATTAAAGTCATAATATTCGAGAATAAAGCCATAATTGTACAAGGATAAGTCGTCATATTTCGAGAATAAAGTTGTAATATTGGGAGAATAAAGTCGTAGTTTAGAAAAAAAAAAAATCATAATTTAACGAAAATGTTGTACGTTTATGAGATTAAAGTCGTCATATTTCGAGATTAAAGCCATAATATTATGAGAAAAACGTCTTAATTTAAAAACAGGTGGAAAAATATCATAATTTAGGAGAACAAAGTCGTAATATGAGAATAAAGTCGTAATTTAAAAAAAAAAAAATCATAATTTAACAAAAATGTCATACTTTTATGAGATTAATGTTGTTATATTTGAGAATAAAGCCAATATTACAAGAATAATGTAATTCAAAAACAGGCGGGAAAAAAATCCTAATTTCCCAGAATAAAGTTGTACTCACTAGTCACATAATGTAGAATTTGGAACATTTTGTGAGGTTCTACTTTCTTTTGGGGTTTACACACAAAGGCCAAATACTGAGCCTATTAGCCCCACCCACTAAATACTGAGCCTATTAGCCCCGCCCACCATCAACACATTAGCATTAGTCGTCCACTGGAACAGAAGTGAAAGTTGCTGCTTTGCTTGTTGCGTTCGCTGTAACTGGAAACTCTGTCATCAACAAGGATTAAGGGTTACAATTTATAAATTATGACTTCTTAATTGCACTATTGTGAAATTATTCTTGAAATATTACAGCTTTAATCTCATAAAAGTACAACATTATTTTCGTTAAGTTTTTTTTTTTTAAACTATGACTTCATTCTCATACAATTATGACTCTTTTGTATTTGCTTTATTCTCATAAAATTCCGGGTTTTTTCTCGATATTTTACGACTTTATTCTTGCAGTGACAGTGTTTTTATTTTCTTATATAATCCCTAAAACATCGTCGTTAGTTTCCCTTTAAAGGCCGTCAACGCGGTGGTTTCAGATCCGAGAATACGTGTAGAATACAACCTGAGGTTTACGATTATCTGGTCAGTTTTTCCATCTGATGTGTCGTGTGTGTTTCTATAAATGTGTTAAATGTACGTTTTTTGTTGTTTTTTTGTCGTCATTTACACAACAGTCAAGTTTTCATCCAAATGAATCTGGGTCAATGTTCATATTCATATAAAACTGCATTTGTGTGAATATTTAGAGCAGGTTGGACGTAAAAACCTGAGTCTGGATCAAACCTGGTCTTCATTAGTTCCATCAACGTTTGCATCAAATGCGACGTTTGTGTTTCGTTTTTGTCATAATCGTCGTTTATCAAACATTTCTACACATGAAAATCCAAAAAACAGCTTTACATTCACCTGTTCATGTGAAAAGGAATAATAATAACAAAAAATATAATAATAATAATAATAATAATAATAATAATAATAATAATAATAATAATCGTGGAAATGGGAAAATCCTAGTGTAAAGTCAGTGAACTTCAGCCTCTTTAAATGGAGAAAACGTCTTCTTCTTCTGCTGTTTTATAGATGTAGTGTCGCCGACAGCGCCACCTTCAGACCCACTTTATTCAAACACGTTCACAGAAACGCACGTTTGTCTCATTTCAACATTTCGCTTCAGTTTCTTTTGTTATTTTATGGAAACAGGTGTGACTATGTTTACATGCATCTGTTTATGCGACTTATTCCATAAATGAATATTCCACGAACATTCCTGTTGATATGCAGCCATTTACGATGTACGATTGTGACTTTTGTCCCCTAAATTCAAACTTTTTCTTGAGCTGTTGTGACTTTTTGGTTGGATTCAGACTTTTGTCGCTTAGATTTTTTTAAACCAAAATTGTGACTTTGATAATTTTTTCTTCATCAATGATGACTTTTGTCATAAAATTGTGACTTTTTTCCAAGTACATTGACTTTTCTTTCCGATTCCAATTTTTTTCTTGCACAATTGTGACTTTTTCTCCTAAATTCCAACTTTTTTCTTCCAGTCATGACTTTTTGCTCAGATTCAGACTCTTTTCAGTTAGATTTTTCCCTACAATTGTGACTGACGATGACTTTTTCTTAAGCAATGATGACTTTTGTTCCATAAAATTACAACTTTTTCCAAGCACAATGACTTTTCTTTCAGATTCCATTTTTCCTTGTATGATTGTGACTTTTTTTCCTAAATTCCAACTTTTTTCTTCCACAGTTACAACTTTTTGCTCAGATTCAGACCTTTTTCAGTTTGATTTTTCCAAAAAATTATGACTTTTTTTTTTTTTTTTTTTTTTTTTAGCACAATGACTTTTCTTTCAGGTTCAGACTTTTTTCTTGTATAGTGATGACTTTTTCTGTTAGATTACAGCTTTTTGTGAACAATTAGGACTGGCCGACAGTGGAATATTCATGTGCATGTAAACACGGTCGGTCAAAGTGCAGGCTCGTGGGTCAGTTCAACAGTACATTAAAACCAGATGCCGACTGGTTTCCAGGCACTAACTCCATCCGTCACCGAACCGTTGGATCGTGGCGACTTTCTGGACTTGGGTTCTTGTCATCAAAAACAGCAGCAGTGAATCCATCCATCAACAGGATCTGGATCATCAACGAGGAGTCGGACTGGATCACATGGTTCTACCTCAGGAGAGTTTTTAACAAAGAAATGTCACTTTTGACTGTTTGGTTTGTGAACGTCCAGTTTATAGTGAGTTTAAGTCACTTTTAATCATTTTGTGATTTTTAACCGACAGTTAAAAATCACAAAAACTAAAATGCAGAGATTTTTACTTCAAAACCTGTGAAACATGAAGATTAAAGACCAGTGAAAAGACCTGAACCAGGGCTGAAGTGGATTAAACCAGTAAAATAATAGAAACACAACCCAAAAAACCACTAATATAACTAATGACAACTTCTGTGGGAAAGTAAAATGACATTCACTTTTACAAACTGTCCTTTAAAACAATGTGAATAACATGAACCTGAAATTTCTAAAGAAAATCAGTGTATTTTTAACAATATTCTGCCTCAGTTTATCATTTATACATGTTCATTCTAACGTGCAGATCTCAGCAGATCTACAAATACACAAAATATTTTAGCAGACAGAATATTGGTCCAGTTATACTGATTGATATGAAGACATTTCAGATTATTCACATTTTTTAAAGGATGGTTTAAAAAACTAGAATGTAATTTTACTTTTTTACACTAAAACAAATAGAAAAAGTTGTATTTGTCATTATTTTTATGTTATTTTGTTCTTATTTAACCTGGTTCTGATCCACTTTAGATCATATTGGTCTGAATGTGAAACCTAAACTGTAATAATTGTTAATATCTTCAGTCTAATTCTTCATCCCATGGACTGGATCAGACCCTTTGGCGGCCGGTTTTGGCCGACGGGCCGTATGTTCGACACCCATGACTTAAACAGATTCATCAGAAACAGATGATGTGATGTGATAAGATATTTGTCATGATTATGTTTCCTTTTGTGTATAATTGTCTGAATAGAGCGTTGTTGTGTTGTTGTTCAGAATGACTCGTTTCTGTCATGTTTCTTCTTCTTTTATTTGTTTTATTCTAACGTTTCGGTCCATTATGATCCTTAAATACGGACCAGAGTTTCATCTGTATGACTATTTTTTTTAGTGAACCAGTGACAGAAGTTAAAAAAAAAAAAGCTAGAAAAAAGTGTTTTGCTCAACCAAAAGGCCTTAAATATCAGCCCATTTCTGATCATAAATCCAGTTGTAATCTCCAGGTTGACCAGCAGATGTCACTGTTAGTGGATGGATTCACTGCAGCTGTTTGAACCCAGGTCATGTAATTAATGGTTCAAGTGTGTGTGTGTGTGCGTGTGTGGGTGTGTGTGTGTTTTTTTGGCTTTTAACGTGCACGTATCCATCACAGTAGTGGAATCAGGTCAATGCCACGTGCATGAGCATCAGTTTGTCCTTTAACCTGCAGACTGCCTCCTCCTCGTCCGCACCCAATCAAATGCTGTCGTAATCCGACCCGCCGCCGGGACTCGGCCGCCCACTCGGCCACGAAGAAGGTCATGGTCCCGAGGAACCCGCCCAGAACCAGGATGAGCAGCTGCCAGTGGAGGAGCAGGAAGTTACTGTAGGAGAATGCCACGGCAGCCATGATGGACTGAGGAGGAAAGAGAAGGAGAAGAATGAGAAGAAGAAGGAAGAAGAAGGAGAAAGAGAAGGAGAAGAAGAAGAGAAGGAGAAGGAGAAGAAGAAGGAGAAGAAGAAGGAGAAAGAGAAGGAGAAGAAGAAGAGGAAGGAAGGAGAAGAAGAAGGAGAGGAAGGAGAAGAAGAAGAGGAAGGAGGAGAGAGAGGAGGAGGAGAAGAAGAAGAAGAACACAAGGTTTCAAAGACAACCATTAGAAATAGAACACAAACTGGTCTCATGTGACGTCTGTGGTGGTCATGTGACATCTGTGGTGGTCATGTGATGTCTGTGGTGGTCATGTGATGTCTGTGGTGGTCATGTAACATTTCTGACCTGGATGAACTTGAAGACGGCGAAGGCGGGGGCGCTGTCATCTTTGAACATGAAGCCGATGATGCTGAGGAGCTGAGTGTTGAAGCAGCTGTCGCCCAAACCCAACAGGAAACTACACAACAAGGCCACGCCCAGGCTGAGGACACACAACAGACACAATGATCAACAACATACAAACAAACCACAAACGATAAAGACACAAATGAACACAACACACGAACAACAAATACGCAAACAACAAACAAAAATACACACAACAAACACACACAACACACAAACAACAAACACAAACAACAAATACACAAACAACATACACGCAAACAACAAACACACACCATACACACAAACGAACAAACACACAAACATAGACATAAACACACACACAACGAACCAAAAATACACACACAGACACAAATACAATATGAAAAGATGTAAGAACAGACATTGGTCTTAAAATGTGGTTAAATTCCTGCTGAAATCCAGAGGTTAATATTAGAATAACAGGTGATAAATCAGTTTAAACTGGCTTTTAAAGGGTTAAATCCACATGGTTTGACGTTTCATTTTGTCTTATTTGAATATTTGTGAAAAAAAAGAAAAAAAAAAAAAGAAAAAAAAAACCTTCCAGTTCATCTACTGATCAGATCGGATCACAGTTAATTATCTTATTTGGATCAGTCTACTTCCTGGACTGTCTGGGGTCGTCATGACACCAGGGGTTGAGGCCCCACCCCTCCTCCTGCTTCCTTGCTGTGTGTTTTTTTGGGGGTGTGGCCATCGTACTTGGGTTGCATGAAGGCCCGAGCGTCTGTTTCCTGTTTGGGGGCGTCGCTGGCGATGTTGAGGAAAATCAGGTAGAAGGCGACGAAGTGGATGACGAGTCCGAACAGAACCACCGGGTTACGGCCGAAACGGTTGCACTTGTTCAACATCCCAAAGACGCCCCTCCTGGATGGAAGAGGAAGGATGGGGCACCATGAGTTAGACGGAGAAGGCGGAGACTCGTACGACAGCCAATTAGAAACAGGTGAAAAATACAGAAATAATACGAACGGGAAACATTTACAGAAGATTAGATGCTCATTTAACTTAATTAAACATTCATCAGCCTGTAAAAAGAGTTTATATATTTTCATTCACTGTTTTATTGTATATTTATTTTTTTTTTCCACTTTAAAGAAATATCAAGTTTTTTTTTTTACACATTAATTATGCTTTCTCTCAGATTTCTGATTTAAATATCAGACAATTTTACGTTCTATAAGTTTAGTTTAGATTTTATTGATCCCTCAGAAAATTCATGTTCCAGTATCAGAACAAAACAAAATGTACAAATACAACAAATATTACAAGAAAATACTACTACTACTACTACCACCACCACCACTACCACTACTAATAATAATAACTAATAACTATAGAACCAGTAGTTAAAAAGAAACAAACAGGCAATTCCATATTAGAAAGTACTAGTAGAAATAATAAAGTACTTATGTAATAATGTATTGTAATATTAATTATTATATAAATATTTTAATAACACATGGTAAAAATTATGAGTGACAGTAGTAATGTTGTAACAACAAAGTAATGAGTAATATCATAAGTAATAGTAATATAATAATAATAACAATAATAATTTCTTGTAAATTTATTACTTTAATCTCTTTTTTAAGCATAAATTTATACTTCCATAATCTCAGTTTCTCATTATTTCTCATCATCTCATTATTTCTTGTCCATTTATGACTTGAATTTCATCAGGTAATAAAAAGACTTTACAAACCCCTTAAATATTCTGTTTTTTTTGTCATAGATTTGAGGTTTTTCAGGTGAATTTTCCACTTTAAACAGAACATCCAGTTTTTCTTCATCTTTTTCTTCTTTAGGACATTAATCTAATCTTTAACCACAGAATAGGACTTTTTTTCTCATGAGTTTGTGAGTTTTTAATTGTAAATCCATGACTTTTTTTCCAACAGATAAACTAATCACTTTATAATATTCTTGTAAATGTATCCCTTTAATCTCATAGAAAACAAGAGGTTTATTCTTAAAACTATACAAGTTTTTAATCTCAGAGAACATTCAAAGGTTTAGTACATTTGTGATTGATCTCAGAATAAGTCAGATTAGCTTTTTGTCATTTTTTTCCTCATGAATTCATCGTTTTTATCTCAGATGACTTCAGAGTATCATCTATTAAGAGTCAGTTCTACATGTAAAGTGCCATGAAATAACTTTTATGATTTGAGATATAAATAAAATGTGACTGATTGAATTTGAAGTTGTTTTCTTGTCATTTGTGTGATTTTTCCTCGTTAATATCTCTTCATATTTGAATTTTTCTTGTAAATTTCCGTCTTTATTCCTGCAGATGTGTTTTTTTTTTCCCCTCTCAGATTATCAACCCCCTTCGCCGCCGCCGTTTCGTCTCTGCCCCCAGACTCACCCAGGATCTCTCCAACTCCGATGCAGATCCCCGAGATGCCGATCAGACTCTTGGCATCCTGTCCGAACTGCGTCATGGCGCCGATGCAGGTTCCGTAGACACCGCTGTAGAAGGTCAGTTCCAGACCTGAGACGCACACAGTGACCTCACATTAACCCGGGACCTTCTGACCCCGCCCCCCCCCAGAGCCATAGAAGAGAGAGAGAGTTACGACACGCTTCAATGTCGCCACTACGGTGATCAGGTGGTTCATGTAAGCCTCAATAGTGCCAAACAAACGGAGCACTGTCCTGTTCTTCTATTGGACAGACAGCAGTGAGTGGGTTATTAAATGATATACACAAATAAAACACACTAGTCTGTTTACAACCGTTGTGTCTCTACTGTATGCGTGTTAGTGTCAGTTGTGTTTTTCAGTTGTGTGGACCACTGATAGGACTGACATTAGTTCTGTCAACAGGTTTACATTTAGTTAGAGGTTTACAGAAGGAACACAGGACGAAAAAAAACAAAACACTGACAGGTAACGTTAATAAATGATAAATAAAATAAGTGTCAGAGTAGACCCATATTTGTACCCACAGTAAATTACACTAATGATCACATGACCTCAGCTGACAAACTGAACCCAGCACCACCAGGTTCAGCAAAACAACTAAAAAAAACCCACTGAGAACCACATTTGGACTAACAGTACCTTACCTTAGAAACTCCATCATTTGCATTTACATTTACATTTGTGCATTTGGCAGACGCTTTTTTCCAGAGTGACTTACAGGGGAAGATTAACAATTAAGCACTCTCTCTACTTCTTTTGTAAAGCACTTTAAAACAACCAAGTGCTGTACAGAAGAATAAATAAAAGCAAAAATAAAAGAATAAATACAAGAATTGATTAAAAACATAAAACAGCTGTGCAATTAACGACGGTATCGTACAGAAGAATAACAAAGCAAAATGATAGAATAAAATACAGGAATAGATTAAAAAAAGGATTTTTGAGTTACTTACGGGATCTGACAGAGGAGTTCAGGATCGGTTGAAGGATGGGGTGGGGGTTATAAATTAAACTTCATCCCGCTCCTTTTTGAATGTTGGACTTTTATATATCTCCTTTGTTGTTTGGTTTTAATGCTAATTCTAAATAAATAAATAAACAAGCAAACTATTAGCCCTGTCTCCAGAATCCTAAAGGAGGTCCATGATTCATCCGTCATTTTTTACAGTGGGAGTGTATGGAAGGGTCGTAACTCTGTTTTCTCTACCGCTGTGACCCCCCCACCTACTCCTCTTCCTCCTCCCTCCACCCACCTGTGTATGCGATGCAGATGCTCAGCAGCAGCATCTCCTTGGTGACGAACAGTTTACAGGCTTTTACTGGAGACGATAAAGCACCATTAGTGAAAAGGACAGACAACAGGACGGTTTATGACGACAGAGGCGGAAAAACTCACTGAAAGCGTCCAGAGCTTGTGAACAGAGTCCAGGTTGAGGAGAACTGCAGAAAAAACACGACAATAATCAGCTGACAAAGACAAACTAGTTCTAACTGGGTCATAACGAAGGCTACGTTCAGGCACAACTCAGATTTTTCGGTGAAATCTGATTTTCTTTTGTGCCCCTGGATGAAGTGGGTCATGTGACTGATGTGGGTCATGTGACTGACACTCACCTGACCACGGAGTTGCTGTCTGACTCCCCCTGCAGTAATGCCTCTGTGGCCTCAGAAGAAGCGGACTCAGCGTCGGGTTTTCGGATCAGAAAGAACAGGAAACATCCGACCAGGCTGATGACGGTGAGTGAGATGAACACCGTCTGTCTGTCTTTGTCTGAGACACCAAACACCGGTTACAAAACAGAAAAGATAAACGACCGCCGTGAAAAAGATCAACACGAAACAGTACCTGTGATGTGGACGTGTCCATGCCAGGCACAGTAGACGTACAGATTCCCAAAGAATAAACTACAGAGACAAGGAAACGATAAGGGGGCGGAGTCAAGGGAGGTTCACATCTGGTCAAAAACATTAAATGATAATAATCTACACCAAACTTATATTTTTGGGTCGGTAATTAGTTATATTTTCAGGAAAATGTATTTTGAAATGAGAAAAAAATGTGAGTAGTTTTGTGAGTGTGAATGTTTGTAAAGTGACCAGTTTAGTGCCGTCATTCTTGATTCATTTTATAAACTCTATGAATAAACTACATTTATTCCAAATACATTGATATTTGACTATTATATTATTTATGTCATATTCTAAACACACAATGTTCTAAATAAATAAATGCCTATGGGTGCTTCTGTGAAACTGGGTTTATTTTAGTATCTGTCACTTTTCCATCTTTTTAGACTCAATAATAAAAGGTAAATGTAGACATATTTCCCCCAGGATGGACCTAATGATGACCTCAGATAAATGCACAAAAAAATACAATATCTTCTTACTCTGAGCCATGCCATAATAACTTTAGAATTTTGGAAAAAAAATAGACGTTAATGTTTTGTCCATCTGTGATGCAGTAGTTTTAGATATTTTTCATTTAAAAATATTTAAACTAAATGTTTCCCTTTGAGTCTGTTTCAGATGGACTCTAGACCTTTACAATTATGCGGAATATTTGTCTGAAACTGGTCTGGTTCAACAGTGATGAATCAAACAGTAGTGGGCGGTCCATGTGTGAGCCCGCCCTTGGACATGAGAGGACAGACTGTGGAGGACGTGCATGTCCAGTCAGAGGACACCTTCACCTAAACTGCAGCAGAGCCCAGAATATTCCACTGTTTCTACCGATGGTGCTGTCGCTGGAGTTGATGGCAAGAACGTTTCCCTGAGCCGTCCACAAAACTGCAAAAACACACAAAAAAAATAACACAAAATGGAAACAAACAAGAAAAAAGTATGAGCAAATCATCAAATGAGTCCAGTTTTCAATGATCATCAGCCTTTAACCTAAACTCGTGTTAGTTCAGGTTCCACATTCAGACCAAATTTAGACATTTAAGAACAATGTTCTGCCTCAGTTTATCATTTATACATGTTCATTTAACGTACAGATACAGTGGATCTACAAATACACACATTTAATAACAGACAGAATAATGGTACAATTACACTGATTTTTCTTGGGTTGTTCAAAGGTTATTTGTATTTTTGAGAATGTAAAAAAATGTCATAATTTAATTTTACTTTTGTGAAGACAAAAATGTGGCGTTCTCATCATTAGTCAGTTTTTATGGTGTTCCTTTATTGGTCTGTCGTATGCGGAGCCTGACAGACCGGTCTGACCACCCTGTACTCCACCAGAGTCCAGATCCACTGGTCTCACCTGCTGCTCCGATTCCCACCAGCACCGAGGCCGTGTAGAAGGTCCAGGTGTACGGGTAGATGAACATGGCAATGTAGCCACTGTGGACAAAGACCACACACACATCTGACAACAGGGTCCACATGGGGGCCATAAGGGGTCCGCATGGGTCCACATGGTGTACGCATGGGTCCACATCGGTCCGTATGGGTCTGTTACCTGTAGAGGAGTCCGCTGAAGAACATGGACAGCTGAGGTCCAATCACAGCCACCACTGAAGGAGCATGAGGTTGGAGGCAGAGAAGACACTGTAGATGATGGCAAGGCTGAGGAGGACAAACCAAGAAACAAACTGAAACACAATGTGGAAAAACACACACAACACAAAAACAAACACACACACAAACAAATAAACACAACACAAAAACAAACACACACACACACACACAAACAAACACACACATACACACCACCACACCACACAAACACAACACACGCATACAACATACATACTCCACACACACACCACACACCGATATATACACACACACAAACACAACACACAACACAAACACAATATATACACACGACACACATACAAACGCACACACAAACACAACATACACATACACACCTCGGCATACCAACCATGACAGTAATAATAAACCTGCTTGATGAGTCACAGTGATGCATTCTGGGAGTGTCTCTTTCCTACTGTGACTTATTACTCACTTCCCTCCTGGTTTTAGTGGTGAATTCATGTAAATAATTGTATATAATAGTGATCGTGTTGTTTTGAAGTGTTCTACCAGTGTGTTTTAATGTGTTTTTGTTGAGTTTTGCTGGGTTTTTTTGCCCCTATTATCACTGTTTATATCTGTATTTTTCCAGTTTGTATGGTTTATTGATAGTTGTATTTTATCTGCAAATTCTATAAATGTATGTAAATGACAGAAAGTGAACACAAACTAACACACAGGCTAAAAATGACTAGAAATAACTAAAAATAATAAGAACAACATGGACACAGAATGATCTAGACAAACTCAAATGTATGAATACATGGAAAATAGATGAAAATTTATTACTATAATCTTAAAAGTTTCATTATCAACATTTGAAGTGGTTTTTCACAATAAATATGACAAAAATTCAGGTCTGTTTTTTACTATAACACATTGTTTTAAGCATTTATTCCTATAATAATGATATTAATGGACAGATACTGAAAGGTAAGTTCTTCTTGAAAAAAGGTGCAAAAGAATTGTTGAAAAACATACATTTTCTGACACTTTTATTACAAAAACAACATAAATAATCCAGTCCTGTTATAAAGGGAGTCCTTAAAGGGTTAAGTCCCTACATTAAGGTCATACCAGATGTTTCCTGACACACTGAGTAAACATTGTTCTCTAAAACCTCAGATTTAATTACACCTCTGGCCGTTTAATCTAATTACATAAGGTGCCATCAGGTCTGTGTTGGAAAAGCACTGAAACCACTTTACCTCGTGTATCCCGTCCCATTGAACTCCGCACTGTGAAAGTTCTCCAGAACTGTTTGCTGTGGAGAAAAAAACAGAACCTTAAAGCTTTGGTTTTGTTTGGCGGTGATGGACATGGGTTCCTCGTCAACGAAACTGGACTGACCTCGATGTTTCCACATGTTTGGAAGGCGGTGAACATGAACATGAAGCCGAAGCCCAGGATGATGATATTCAGCAGCTTCTTCCCCTCTGGACTCATTCTGGGGGATATTTCCTATTTGTGTGAGGAAGTAAAAGCTAAGAATGTGCTGTCGTCTGAAAATAAAAAACAATGAGAAGAAGTGTTATTACAAGAGTTAAAATCCAACAGAAACATGTCAATTTATTAACTTTAGCTAAAATCATGTTGTTTAATAGAATAATATTGCATTCATTTCACCAGTGCTGATATAATATTTACATAATTTTCTTTTCATCATGTCTTTTACTGACTCCAGTTTCATCCATTACTTTATTTCTGCCTCCTTGCATCTTTCATTTCAGATCATTTAATACCGCAAATAACCAGTTTCTTCAGCTTTCATTCAAATTAAACTTTAAATCAACTAGAATTTCACATTTCTCACTTGTTCTGTCAAACTTAAAATCTCTGAATGAAAACTTTCATTTGATTCACCTCAATCCAAACTCCATGTAAAAAGCGCTGTTTTATGACAAACTCGTGGCCTTTTTACAACGTTTAGGACTATCATAAAACCCAAACACTTCTTATAATTCCTGTGTGCTATCAGAGTATTTCGGCTCAGAAAAAAACACCATCAGATGCAGTTTTACTTTAATTAAACCTCAACTTCAACAATTGCTTTCATTGTGCGTCAACACCCAGGTTCATGCGTTTACAATATCAAGTAACAGCCAAAATTCACAATAAAAGTTAGATTAAGCGTTTTTACTGGATTAATTATGAGCCGAATACATTAGATCCCCTTGATTAGTGTCAGATATAAATACGTGTTCTATTAAATAATTACTTCCGGTTTTAAGCAATTAAATATAAAATGATGAACTTTTATATGAGAGTTCATCTAAGCAAAAAAATGAATGTTAGGAAAACAGCATCTTATATGTCATTAGTAAAGACAGATATGGGTGTATTTTTGTATGTGCAGCGTTGAAATGAATACAACATTTGCGTTTTTAACACATAAATCAACTTACCAGCGGTGTTGAAGCTGCTAATGTTTGCTAGCTTTCCTCTCCGTTCGGTTTCAGTGCGTTAACGGAGACATAGTTAGCATTAGCTCTGTGTCCGATTCCGACAGCTTAAAGTAACTTTAACATGCTGGTTTCCGACGCGACAAAAAGATACTTAGTGGTACTTTCACCTCACCGGGCAGAACGACTCGCCTGGAGCTAGAAAAAGCTGTCATGTGAATAGCTCAGCTGACCGAGACGCTATCTCATGTTAGCATAGCACCGTCGATCTACAAAAGCTGTGACAGTGGAGGAGCGTTAAAGGCGCATGCGCAATACCCGATCCACGTTTGTGTTATCTACTCATGAAAAAAAAAACAAAACAACAAAGTGCTATACTTCCTGGATCGTGTTTTTCTATTATTTTTATTTTAATAATGGTTACCTAAATTTTATAGCTTTTTTGGTCCTTCATATTTATAAATAAACTGTATTAAAAACACGTTAAAATTTTATATATATTTGGAATTTGACTTTTGGGGGAATTTATTCTGCTTAATTTGTAAAACTTTCTAATTTTTTTATAAACGGGTCATTTATGTCATGGGCTCTTAGATATGATTTTAGTAACAACTTTAGCATTTTCCACAAGAACAAGTGACTTTTATACAATAAATGGTGTCATTATGGAGTTATTCTCATCACTATGAATCATCCATAGAAAATTTTCTCAATGTATAACCTGGTTAATCTCTGTTTATTAATTTAAACTCTGGATTTTTCTGAGAAAATCATATATTTTCCTATATTTAATTCACTGATCATGTAGATGTTCATTATAGTGAAATAATAAATTCAAAGGTAATTACATCAAAACAAAGAAAACTGAAGAAAAACTGTCTTTTTCAGTCCAATCTGTCATTAACTGAACATAAACCCAGTGTGTCCACCCAATGTCATTGATCCAACTCCATGGGTTTTACTGGTCAATCAATGTTGTAGAAGACGACATTGTTGCCATGGTAACTACAGAGCCTTTGAACGTCCAAACGGGTCATATCTGACCAGTTATAATTATTATTTATGATTTATCATTATTGTTCAGCACAAATGCTCCAGTCGTTCATTTTCTTTTCCTTGTCTTTTAAAATCTTTTCATTGCAAATTATTTATATTTCTGTATATTTTTATGTTCACTGGATTTATTTACGTTTCATCAAATAAAATGACATGATCCTAAAATACCCCAAGTCTTTATTAACTGATGTGATTTTCCCAAACTCACCACATTATGAATCTATGAATAGAAAGAACATGAGGATAAATGTTCTGATCCTTTGTTTGAAGACATTCAGTCCTGAAACGAAGCTTTTATTCTGACGTTCATTCATAAATCAATAAATGTGAGAAAATCTGTTAAAATCTCCAAATCACATAGTTTGTACTCAAGGTTTTCCTGTTACACATCATCAGTTAATGATTTATCAACTTATTCATTCAAAATGACTTATTTATTCAACTGATGAGTCACTAATTCCATCAGTTTTATCAATAAAAGGGTGAGTACTGCTTCCATAGAACTCAGCTTCTGTCAGAAACAAAACACATCCAGGTTTTGCATTTAATGGATTAATGAGACACAGTAAACATGACATAAACCTGATCTGACGATAACATGTACAATGAGTCGATAAAAACACGCATCAGTCAAATCTTTGGATCTCAGACCAATTAGTCTTTATTTAATTCAACTTGTTAAATTGAAGTTTCAAAAAACAAGAGATTGAAGAATATGGGGTTTATCAGAGATGGAGGTGAAATGTAGATGTGATCTGAAGCAACAGGAAAACAGGACATAAAACATGTAGGTAGGTTTAGTTTGGGTTGAGCAGATCCAGTCACAAAAACACGTCCAACTGAATATTAACCCTCTGGTGTCACAGATGTCCTTTAATCACCTAAATATGTAATGTACACAATACAGTGGTAATGTCAGAATGGTTTTATACAGTTTAAGTTTTAAATAAAATGTATTTCATCAACTTGAGCCATAAATAAAAATATCAAATACTCAATAACTGTTACATTTTAACCCTTTAAATGACGTGTTCATAACAGAAACAAACTATATTTTTTGATGCAAAAAATACTTAAAACATTTTTTTTTCAATATTCTACAAAAATTTACTGTTTTATTAGTTGTTTATTTTTCCTCCTGCCATATGTCAGTGATTAACACCAACATTGGTTCATATTATATTATGTTTTTGCTTGGTCAAATGATCTGAAATGAAGAAACAATCATGAAAATTAATAATAATATAATAATAATAATAATAATAATAATAATAATAAAACCCACAAGCGGTGTTAAGGCCCTCGCCCTCCTGTCTCCCTATGCGACCACCGAGGCCACCGAATGTGAACGGACCCATATTGTACGCTTGATCCGACATTCTGCGAGATTTACACACTTTAATACTTCTGAAAACAACGCTTCATCGTGAGCTCGTCACAGCCACGCCCAACATTTGATCAAAAATGTAATTTATTACTTTTGATCACAAATGTGTAGGTGATTTTCACCAAGTTTGGTCCAAATTGGATGTAAATCCTAGGAGGAGATGATGAAAGTATGAGGGGGGGACTCTGACAAAAACCCATTCATTTCTATGGCACAGTTTTGGTGTTGTCATGGCCGGGTTTTGCCCAATCAACATCGAGTAAACCTTTAAGCTCCGCCCAGGTTTTCGGGGGCCGTCTGGAGTACCAACCCTGAAGCGGGGTCTCAGTTGTTGTTCGCAGAGTTCAGATCTGCAAAATCTGTGAGTGCAGTCTGAGTAAGAATGGCCCCAGAGAACGGACGTCCGAAAAACGTAAGTCTGTTTCAGTTGACAGCAAAACCAAATGCATCTTGGGATATTTGCAACCAAGTCCACATGACACCACAGGGGACGCTGGGACACTGTGGTGGTGGTGGGGGGGTGTTTGTCTGTCTGTTAGCATGGTAACTCAAAAGTTATGGAAGGATTTTGATGAAATTTTCAGGAAATGTTAAAACTGGCACAAGGAAGAAATGATTAAATTTTGGTGCTGATCGTTTGGGGCAGCTGATCTGCCTTAGCGGAGGTCTGCACTCTTTGGGCCGGATTTATTAAAGGTTTGCACGTGTAAAACGTGCACAAACTTGACTGTGCATGCAATAACATGTTGAAGCTTATCTACTACAGGGCGCTAAGGTTTGCACCTCTCAAATGGGCAAAATAGCTTCTGCAACCCATTTAGCGTGTTTGCCCTGATGCAATATGGGCGTTTCTGCCAGAAGGGGCAAAATTATTGGGAGGAATAGATGCAAATATTTATTTAGCGCGTGCAATGTGATTTACCAAACCTGAAACTGATTGCGGTGGCTGATTTTGCGTCTATATTTAGCGTGTGTGGAGGCAGGTTTTAACTGGCACAGCTTTGCACAAAACTGGCTGTAGGTGTTATAGTGAGGAGGAGGCATAGGCATAACCAAAGGGAAGGCAGAGAACCAATCTGTTCTT